>NW_005354584.1:16664-23940 GCF_000412655.1 Myotis brandtii
ACTTTAAAGATATTTTAATTTCTAAAATACTAAGATGTTTTAAAGACATTTACTCCCTGATCTGAATCAGGTCCTTACTCCTCACATGCGTGTGTAATATTCACTTTTCAGCCTTCCCCAGCCTTCCCGGGTCCGGCACTCTGGCTTGGGGTGAATTAATGAGTTCAAGTTGCCCCTGGCTGGTGGTCACCTGGACCAGGGTCAGGAGATGAGGCCAAAGCCCGGGTCGCAGGGCAGCCCCTCGGAAGGGGCTCAGGATCCGTGGGGCCTTCGCGGCCGGCCGCTGTTCCTGGAAACGGATGCCTGCCTCCGCCACCCCCTCTGAGCCCACCCCGTGTCCTGTCCGGGGTCAGGGAGAGAGCAGAGGGCGGCTGACATGAAAGGCAGAGCCGCTGCCTGGGAAACGCTCCCTGCCCTGGAGGTGTCGCTTCCTGCTGTGCGGCAGCTGCTCTCTCCTCCGGCTTCAACTGCAGGCGGAAAGGTTCACACTCCCCTATAAATACACCCTCCTGCCTTAACATCCTCGCCCTAAACAGAACAGCCACCAGATATCACCCCCAGGCCTGACCCCCCCGGAGGGCAGCCTGGAAGGGCTCGTGCCCTCCAATAAAACCCACCTCCGCACCCCCAGGAAAGAGCCAATCCCCTAACCCCCTGACTTCGGCTCTGCCCCCAGATGCCAGCAGGTCAGGGCCTGGCAGCACTGGGCACGGGCATTGCTCCGCATGGCTGAGCACAGCTGACCCTTCTGCAGCACAGGGCGGGGGGGGGGGGGTCCTGGCTGTCCCGGGGCTGCAGGGGAGGCGTGCACATCGGGCAAAGCATCAGCCTCGGCTCTGGCTTGTGGCCTGCGGAGCGTCCAGGAGAGAACGATGCGTCCTGTAGACGCAGGACCCTCGGGGCAGGGCCTGCTCTCTGCCCGCTCTGCAGGGCGGCAGCCGTTCTACAAGGAGCCTCGCACCAAAGCTTCGTCTTCACTCAGCTGTGCCTCAGTTTCCCACAGAAGGACAGTTCTCCCAAGACCTGCCAGGACGTTTGGGGCTGAAGGAAGGAAGGCTGGGTGGGCCGGGGCTTGGGGAAGGGGCACCAGGTGGGGGCACCCCGCTAGGGCTAGGCCAACCCTCAGAGCGGAGCAGAGGCTGGCTGTGTGGTGATGCTGTACGTTCCAACCCACTGCACAGGCAGAGGGGGAGGTTGGCGCAGAGGGGAGGTTGGGGCTGGGCATTCCGCACGGAGTCCTGCACACACACCCGGTGAGGGCAGAGGGGGGAAGGGGCAGGGCCTGGCACCTGCCGAGGCTGCGCAGCCAGGAGACTTTCTGGACAGAAGCAGGGGCGAGAGAGAAGGGAGCAGGCCAGGCCCAGGCGCCTCTGACTCTAAGCTGCTCCCAAAACCCTGGAGCCCCTTTACCTTCCACGTCCTGAGCCCGCACTTGGTTACCTGCCTTTGTGCGAAGCCCCAACAGCAAACACGGACTTTGCACCCAGAGGGCCACAGCCTGGTGGGTGAGAACCTTCCACTGTGAGGGAAGGGAGACTGAGGGGTGGCCAGCCCTCCTTTTCCCGGGGTGGGTGGCCCCTGGAGGGTTCCTCCCCCCTCACCTGCTCCTCCCCCCTCACCTGCTCCAGCCCCTCACCTTCTCCAGCCCCTCACCTGCTCCAGCCCCTCACCTGCTCCAGCCCCTCATGGTGTCAGCGGTCAGCTCCTTATGACCGCTCTGGGGAGGGGCCTGCCTGCCTCTTCCAGCTTCTGGGGCTGGTTGGCAGTCCTTGGCTTGTAGACCCTCATGCCAATCTCTGCCTCTGTGGTCACATGGTGTTTCTACTTCCGAGAACACCAGTCATGCTAGATTAGCACCCACCCTATCACAGTGTGACCTCATCTCAACTTGACTGCATCTGCAAAGACCCTATTTCCAAATAAGGCCACCTTCAGAGGTACTGAGATTAGGTACTGAGGGTTAGGTACTGAGATTAAGTACTGAGGGTTAGGTACTGAGATTAGGTACTGAGGGTTAGGATGTCAACATGTTTGGGAGACTCACCAACCCATAACAGAGTCCTAACACCTGGACTCAAAAGAAAGAAAACAGTACAACTCTCAAATTTTCACCGCAACGTTACAGTTTAAAAACATGGACATAACCTGAAGGCTTGCTATTCGGAACTTTCATGTGTTGGGCTGCAATGCTGCCATTAAAGCCGAGCACTGAGAGACTGGGGGGCACTATGACAAAGACTTTCCAGCAGTGCCAGCCCATCCCTCTGCCTGGGTTAGGACATGTGCCTGCCGGTGAGCAAGGCCTGCTGGGAAGTAACAGCAGCCCGGCTGGGGGCGAGGGAGTGTGCCCCCCCTTACAGGTAAGACACATAGTCACATTAATTAGTGGTTTTATAGCAAGCATCTCTCGCTTAAATATATATTTGGAATTAAGAAGAAGGGAGGCGAAATGGGTTTGAGTCATCGCTGACACTCAGCCGCCAAGATTAGGGGAAGGGATTTAACTCTGCAAACCCCAGTGTACCAACTGCAGGATGGACAGAAGGCGTGCCCTTCGACCCCTGGGGACGGTGGGCTCCTGTGGGCTGAGATGGCCTGAGGAGAGGGCCGCCTCCATGGCCGGGCCCATCTGCAAAGCCTATGTGTCTGTCACTGTCCTTTTAAATGCCCAAGAGTGCTCTCTGACTAACAGATATTTTTGGCAGCAAAGAAAAGCAAGAGCAGAAATTAGCAGATCTAAAGAGCCCAGCCAGGAGACAAGGGGACGTGGGCAGAAACTTCCGGAAGTTTGGTTCACAGTCACGTGGTTTCCCTGCCACAGGCTAAGCCTTCGGTCCCTGAGCCACCCCCAGAACGTGCCCCGTGTTCACTGGCACGGCTTCCCTCGTGGTTGGAGCCCACCCTGCCGCCAGCTGCCCACCCTCTTCACCGGCGTGTGACTCGCTCATTCCACATCTACCTGCTCAGTGGTCCCCACGGAAGCATTCTTCTGAGATTAGGAGGGGGCAGTGGGCAGCACCAAGTCCCTGAGGGACAGTCAGAGGCAGAGCAGCGGGGAGAGCAGACTGCAACTCACTGGCCACCTCCGCTCTGTCCCCCTGCCCTGCCCCCGCTGGCTATGGCCACACTGACCTCCCAGCCTCGCACAACCTCCTCTTGCAGGATCGTCATATGAGATGCAGGGTGTCCATTGACATTGAATTGCAGGTCAACAATGGGTACTTTTTTAGCATGAGTATGTCCCAGGCAATATTTGAGAATACTTACACTAAGAAACTATTTGCTGTTGACCTGAAACTCACATGTAACTGGGAGTCCTATGGTTTCATTTGCTAAGTCTCCAGGGAGGGGGCTCTGGGCAGGGCAGGAATAACCACCCATTCCTCTCCTGAGTCCACAGCTTTTCCAATCTGCCCCTGGGAGTGAACAGCCACTGCCATGTCAACTGAGTGATGCCGCACACACTCCATGCCCGCCCCCCCGACACACACACACACAGACATGCACACACACATACACACACAGAGAGAGACACACAGACACACACACAGACACACACACAGACATGCACAGCACCTCCTCCCATTCCCACAGCTGGGACAGAGGTCACCACTAGCCATTGCAGATGAGAAAACTGAGGTTCAGAGAGAACAAACATTTCACCAAAAACCGCAGGTGGGGATGATTCAGCCATACTTACCCAGCACGTAGGAGGCCAGACACAGTCCTCAGAGGTCTGTGCATAAGATCTCGTTTAATCCTCTTAACACTCCGTGAGGGACTGCTATTGCCCCCCCCCCTTACAGGCAAAGACATACGGTCACATGAATAGTAAGTGGCATCGTCGGGATTTGAACCCAGGCAAGGCGACTCCAGTATGTGCACTTGCCCATCTGGGGAGAACGGAGGAGGACAAGGGCGTGGCCGCCGCCTCTGGGGAGGCCACCTGTAACCCACCCTTCCTGTTCACCAGTCATCGTGCCTTTTCTGGTGAACCCAGGGGTTTCCCAAGAACGCTCTGGGGGTGCTTCAGAGCTTCGGGGTGCAGAGCCTGGGGTTCTCATCCAGATTTGCTAGCTGGACAACCTGATTAATCTCAGTTTCTCAAAAACCTCTGGGAGAAAGGCAGAAAAGAGAACAGGAAAAGTGTGTGAAGGGAACCTGGAGCCGAAGGGGCCTGTGCACAGGGCAGGGCCACCCGACCCTCGGTGACCGGGTGACTCTGAGTTACAGGTTCGAACCAGGACAGGGTCGGGCCTGAGACGTGCGTGGGAAGTGGTCATGGGGCCGCCATGAAGCTGGGTGTCCGGGAAGGCTCACACCTGGAAGATACAGACCCACTGAGGTGCTCTCCGCGGCGCTGTGTTCCTGCTCATTGGTTGCCATCCGCAGGGCAACCGGAGAGGTCGTGGGACTCGTCCAGACTGCCCAGGGCGCCGCTCAGCGACACTATCAACCAGCGGCCTATTGCGCACTTTGTGGCCTGCAAGTCACAACTGAGACAAGCCCCGGGCAGAAAGTCAGATGTGGGTTTTTTTCGCAATGAAAGCCCTAAGGCCTGACTGCCTTCCACGTACCTGTTCTTCCCTTTTTGGGAAAAGTTCGGCCTCAGCCCAGATCCTGTGGTTACGGGATTGCCCCATCCCCAGGGGTCCACAAGATGAGGGTGACACGGGGTCTTCCTAGGAACGAGCCTTCCTTGAACTGGGAGACCACGCTACCCGACTAAAAGGCTGGGCATCAGCGCATCCTCCGGCTGCTTTCTGACCAAAAGGGGGAACTGTAGATAGAAGGGGTTCTATGGAAAGTGACCTCACAGGGTGGTCCGGTCATAAATTCCTACTGGGCAGGTCACGCTGGGGAGTCCACACCAGGCACATAACCTTTTAGGAAAGGTTTGCCTTTGCCTTAAGTCCTGTCCATTGTTTGTAGGTTAACACACTTTTGAAATCACCACCCTCAGGTGGCTGTTAACTGTCCTGTAACCCAGCCCTGCCTTGCTTTCCCCCCCTCCCCTACCCCAGGAATCTTCCTTCCGTCCCCTCCTTAATGCCAAATGCAAAAAAGAAGCTGCTAAACCTTACTCTCTGGAGCATTTGAGATCTTGCTCCCCAGATGTGGGGGAGCAAGACCTCAGTTTGGCTCAAATAAATTCTTGTAAAAATCCCCCCCCCCAAGAAAACATCATGGTCTTTTTTTAAAAGATAATTTTAGTCACAATCACTTTTTTTTCAACCTTCATGCAATCAGGAAATAATAGTACGTTAAAAATGCTGGAAACAGAAGAGTACCCTTATCCAACCCTGTACCAGCATGAGAATGCGTACACACGTATGGGAAGGCGAGCCATCAAAATGTGAACAGTGGTGGGATAGAGGGGGTTTTATTTTCTTCTTCAGACTTTTCTGAATTTCCCGTTTGCCAAACGACGAATTTATGTTTTTCCCCGCGGAAGGATACGCTGGGGTTTGTGGGTGATGCTGCTTGGCGGGCAGTTAGTTCACTGTGTTTCGGAAAGAGACCTGGAAGGGGGACCCGCCCGTTTCCACAACAGCCCAGGGGTTGCTCCTGGGAATTGATGGGTAAATGGATAAACACACTGTGGTGTGTGCGTGCAAGGGAACATGATTCAGTAATAAAAAGGGAGCTATCAAACCTCAAAGAGACAAGAAACACTCTTAAATGCACATTACAGAGTGAAAGAAGCCCATCTGAAAAGTCTACCTACTGTATTGCTCATATAGGACATTCTGGAACAAACAACACTATAGCGACGGTAAGCCCAGTGGTTGCCAGGGGCTCAGGTAGGGCAGTGGGACGACTTGCATGATGCTGTGGTGACGGCACATGTTATACGTGAGTCAAAGCTCAGGGAATGCACAACACAAAGATCGAACCCCAACATTAGTTAATAATAATGATCAATATTGGCTCATCATTTGCAACAACACATCCTGATGAAGTGGAAAGCCGGAGACGCAGGGGTGCTCCGGGCAGCGGCCGCCCCTTCCTGGGGCCTGTTCCTGCGGAAGCAGAAGCCCTCTTTCGCCGCGTGTCCTCCCCTGAGCTGAGAGAGAGTCCTTCCTCAGCACACAGCATCACGTTTTCAAAACTACAAACTCCCCACCGATTTCCGGCGAGAGGGCCAACGCGCGGCCACTGCTCTTTGAAATGAAAACCTCACACTTTCCAAGAAACACAGAAGGGTGTTCTCCCTGTTGGCCCTACCGACCACACCTCAGGTTCTGCTTCCAGTCAAAGCTGCACACACGGGCCTTGACGACATCGCCGTCTAAACACCCCACGCGGACAATAGAACAGCCCGACGGTGCCGGGTTTCATCCACTCCAGACGGGCTGTTTCTCCGGCTCGCGGGCCCCTCCTAACTCAACAGCGAACATCTCACTCCAGGAAGATTATGAGCCAATTACCAGGGTTATTCTGCAAAACTGCTCCTGAGGAGACAGCCTGCCTGGAAAGAAAACCAATCTACAGAGTGTTTTTAAAAGAAAAGAAAATGTGAGGGTAGCAGACTTCTGTTTTAAAATAGGTTTGACCCAATAATTTTTTTAAATTTTTTTTTAAGGAAAACCAGAGTGGACTGTGGTTCCAGCTGCAATGAGCTAAGTGCAGAAAGCGACATAATTTAGGGACCCGTTGCAAAATGAAAATATGGGGACCCCCTGTTAAAAATTAAGAAATTCATGATGGTAACAGTCAGCCAGGCGCCTTCTGAGTGGGGTGCGGAGATGGGGGGCGCAGTGCAGATGGGACACGGTGCAGGGGGGACAAGGAGGGCGCAGGGGCAGGCGGCTTGCCTTGGACGTACTCTCCTGTGTGTTTTTGTGTTGTTTTTTTAATATATTTGTATTGATTTCAGAGAGGAAGGGAGAGATAGAAACATCAATAATGAAAGAGAATCATTGATCCGCTGCCTCCTGCCCGCCCCATACTGCAGCCCAGGCATGTGCCCTGATGGGGAATTGAACCATGATCTCTGGTTCATAGGGTGACGCTCAACCACTGAGCCACACCGGCCGGGCCCTGCCACCACATTTTCCTCTGTGGATGGTCACTGTGCACAGGGGGATGTTCAGGGAAAGTGCACGAGGGAGTGTTTCCAAGCTTTGTCTCCTCATGAGTTAGACTAAAGCTTTTTTCATGTGTTCCCTCTGCAATCGTAGGAGAACCACGCGCTGATGAAACATTTGAAAAGGATTCTTTTTGTCAGGATCCAACCCTTTTCCTGCCTGCTTTGTTTGAGAAGTCTCCAGAA
>NW_005354584.1:23998-37574 GCF_000412655.1 Myotis brandtii
CCCACCCCACCCCCCACCCAGATAGGAGCCACTACCTTCTTCATCTTTTGTTCACTGAGAGCTTCTCCCCCGAGACTCACAGCTATTCTGCCCCCCACCCCCTCCCCAGTAGTGCAGGGCCTGCCTCCCTGGCAGCACCTCCATCCATGCAGGGGTTCAAAGACGGTGCCCTGGGGGCTACCCCTGTGGGTTTGCACCCTCGGGCTCTCCCTCAAAGACTGTGCACAGTGCCTGAAGCCCTTCCAAAGAAAACTGTTAAAATTCCACCCCCGCCCGGCACCTCTGAACACTCGGTCTCTGTGCTCCCTCCTGAAAACCAGGCCAAGGAGACGCGGTGCGGATCCATAAACCTTGGCTTTGCTGAGCTGGGTTCTCTTTACAGCCTCGGCGGTGTGGGTACGCCTGTGGCGGTCATCACAGGTCCGCAGTCAGCCAGTCTGCCGTCTGTCAAACTAAATAGGCACCCACCTCCCGGCAGGCCCACTCGGTTCACGGCGCGCTGCTCCCTGTCTAGAACAATCAAGGTGCTGCAGTGAAAAGGACTTGGGCTGCTTTCCATCTGGATTTTATTATTTTACTAGAGGCCCAGTGCATGAAATTCGTGCATGGGTAGGGCCAGTGATCAGGGCCAATCTGTGGGGCGACCGGCAGGGTGATCAGAGGGGCCCCCACTGGCACCTGCCTTGGCTGGCGTGGTGCCACCCGCTTGCCGGCCCTGCCCCCTGTCACTGCTGGTCAGGGCCTGTGGGCTGGGGGCAGCTCCTGGAATGAGCATCTGCCCCCTGGTGGTCAGTGCGTGTCATAGCAACTGGTCATTCTGCCGGTCGGTTGATTTGCATATTAGGCTTTTATTATATAGGATTTATTTTTTTACAGCTAGTTCATGTTTGAATAGGCAATACACTCACATGGTATGGAAACGTGCAGGAAGGTGTATGAGAAGTTTCCCGCCACCCTGTCCCATGGGTCTCTACTCTTAGTAGAGGGTTTGCTATACTCTTCAAAGATTAGTATGCAAATACAGCAAGTATTTCACACCCTGTTCTGCCCGTTCCTTTCTAACGTAACACTCCTGCCTAGAACAGCCCCATCAGTGCGTGAAAAGCTCCCCCCTTGTTGTGTTCCACTATCCTGCTGTCCCAGGATAACCTCAGCCAGTTTTCTCTTAGGGGACAGTGACGTTGCTGCCAATATTGGGCTATTATAAAATTACCCAAATCAAAGGTCATCAGTTTGCCAGTGTCTAGCCTCGCCCCTGAGGCCATCGCCATGATGAGCCGGTCCCTGGCATCACAGGGTCCTCACCGCCCGATGTCTCCATCGTGAAAAGCAGATTTCCAACAGGGAGCACCCATTTTTACCCACAGAAGTTTGGAGCTGAAGATCTTCCATCTCCACCCGAGTTCTTCCAGAAACTGTTCTGAGAATTTGCCTCCAAGCTAAGGATGCGTAACCCCTTGTTCCCAGGAGACAAGAATCTATGGGTACAGATTCAAACAAGAGCAAAGCCATCAGAACTATTAAAGGGCCCACAAACACCTTTACATTTTCACTCACATTTGATTCTTCTGACTCAAGCCCCTTTACATGTTGAGACAGGCAAAGAATCAACCAATTTTAACAAGAGAAAGCACTTAGCTGCCCAGCTGGTGTGGCTCAGTGGTTGAGCGTTGACCTGTGAACCAGGATGTCATGGTTCAATTCCCAGTCAGGGCATGTCTGGGTTGTGGGCTCAATCCCCAGGGAGAGGCATACAGGAGGCAGCCAATCAATGATACTCTTCATTGATGTTATCTCTCTCTCTCCCTTCCTCTCTAAAATCAGTAAAATATACTTAAAATAATAAAAATTTAAAAATTTAAAAAAAGAAAAAACACTTAGCAGAACGGCTATCCCATAGGAAGAGCTCAATAAATAATAGCTAAAAATCAGTGAGCCGGTCATAGCCATTTATTCTGGCCAATAAAATGAGCACTAACTACATTCCAGAGATACAAATAAACACACAAAAAAGTAAATGTATTGCCTACAACCTCCCTCAGTCTCCCACTTTCCCCGATTTCTAGGTAAACACGTGACGATCTCAACCAGACGTCCGCCCTGGACCTCAGCGTAGCACTAGCCATGCAGCTTCTAGAACAAAGGCCTTACACCACAGCTTCAGAAAGACCAGTCCCGGGGGTTCTCAAAGTGTGGTCCAGCCAGGGACCCCTGGGAGGCTCAGACCTCAGGGACCCCATGAGGTCCAGGCCATTCTTACAGCAACGCTAAGATGTTGTTTCTCATTTTCCCTCCTGCTCCCTCCGGGGCGGTGGGGTTTCCAGAAGCTTTGATGTGTGTGATGTTGCCACGAATTGAACGCAAAGGCAGAGGCGAGCACCCAGCTCTCTCCCATCCAGCCAGCCATTAAAGAGACTTGGAAAATGCAAAATCATGCTGCTCTTCCTATTAGAATGTTTTCTTTGGGAAAATGTACTTTTTTAAAAATAAAAATATGTTATTTACATCTATTATTATTATTGCTATTTTTTAAATCAATTAATAGATAAATAGTTCTTCATTTCTCAGTTTTATTTTCCAACAGAGTGAAAATATCCTGTTTAGGATAACCCACAAAAAACAAAAGCTCTTTGACATCTTCAATAATGTTTGAGAGTGTAGCGTGACTCAGTGGGTAAGCGTCAACCTATGAACCAGGAGGTCATGGTTCAATTCCCGGTCAGGGCACATGCCCGGGTTGCAGGCTCGATCCCCATTGTGAGGCGTGCAGGAGGCAGCCGATCCATGATTCCCTCTCACCATTGATGTTTCTCTCTCTCTCTCCCTCTCCTTCTCTGAAAGAATAAAAATATATTTAAAATAACAATAAAGCCCAGTGCTGGGAGTAGGGAGGATCCGTCTCGTGGGGGCTGTTGCATTCAGAGCGCTTTACCTTCCTCACCGTGACAAACCCCCCTGAGCCCCAGCACGTCGGAGTCATCTCAGTTGGTACAGTTTCCAGGGGGGAAAAACACACACACACACAATTTGTGGTTCCAATGTGGTAGGATCGGGTATCATGAGTAGTACCTGAGACACTGTTCCAATAACCGGCGCCTGCCGTCTGCCAGAAGCTGCTGTCAGCACTCCGCACACTTTATCCCGGGATCTCTGTTGCGTAAGTTCTCATCAGCGCCTCAAGGGAGACACTGTAGGAAGTGTTGAGACACGGCTGGTGAGGATCCATCCGGCTGGCTCCCGCTGCGGGACATGGAGTGACACATGACACCCGAGGAGCCCGTGTCGTTGGCCAATCTCCCAGCATCTGCCTCGGGAGCCCACGAATAGCTGTGTGTTCTGAGCCCAGCCCTTTGCCTGAGGGTCATGACGACGGCGTGACCTCTTTTAATCCAACTGGGGCGAATGCAGAGCCACGGTCAGAAATTCTCACTTTTAAAGTTGTAACCCAATGTGGAATCTAAAAAAAAGTCAAGCTCATAGAAACAGGAAGTAGAAGGGTGGTTGTCAGGGGCTGGGGGGGGTGGTGTGGGCATAGGAAGAGGTTGGTGAAGGGGTACAAACCTTCAGTTATAGGATGAGTACACTGCGTTGTATAGTTGAAATTTGCTGAGAGTAGAACTTAAGGTTCTCACACACATACAAAAGGTAGATGTGAGGTGATGGATGTGGTAATTAACTCAATGGTGGAAATCTTTCCAATGTTTATGTTTATCAAATCATCATGTTGTACACTTTATGTTACAATTTTATTTGTCGACTGTACCTCAATAATGCTAAAAAATAAAGTTGTAACCCACAGGCGGGGTGGGGTTCTCACTGCCTCCCCCCGCCCTGAGATCTAGATGAAGTGAGTTTGAGCCCCAATTCCATGAAGGCTGCATTGGGGCGAGGTCCTGTCTATTAATACCCGTGGTTCCTGAGGTTATGTGTTCCAGCAGGTGCTGTTTCTGGCCTACACTGTGGTGACCCAGATGGAAAACACAGCCCGCTTCCTCTTACCCAGACACACATGTGTGCACATGAATGCATGTGCACACCTAGACATGTGCATGCACACACGAAATGCCTAGCATAATGAACATGTGCACACGTGGGCACAAGCTCACTTGCATATCTGTGCGTGGGTGAATATGCATGCCTACATGACCATGGGAACAGGCGTTCACATGCAAAGACATGTGTATGCATAAACAAGTGTGCACACGCTCTCTCTCTCAAAACTAACTCACACAATCCTTGGGGTGCTTGGCTTTCCTGAAGGCTGGTGGCCAGAGATGAATGGAGGAGGGCTGTCACTGAAGACATGAGAATAATCTCTGATGGCAGCGAGTCTTTCCCATTCTTCACACTCCTTTCGGCTCCTGTCCCAGCCCACCCCATCAGCCACAACAGCATCACCTCCGTCTCCTGACATGTCCTTTCCCCTCCTCCCTCTTCTCACCCTCCTCTTCTCCTCTCTGACAGAGCAGTTCGCCCCATTGGGTGCATGAGGGCTCGTTATACACCACTTCTCAGAGGCCTTTCTCTTACCCCAAACCCTCCTCAAGGGTTCTCTGAACACCAGGATGACTTCCTCCTTGAGAAGAATTCTGCTGTCAGTTATTCAGGTAATCAATTTTTTTTTCAAAAATCTCTTTATATAATAAGAAGTAATCTATGATTTAGAGAAATTCGTCTTCTGGTCTAAACTTCCAATATGGATTCTTGAATGAGATTTTTTGGGGGGTCACTTTCTTCAGAATTTTGGGTACCTCTTAGGGTTTCACCTTTCTGATCCTGCTTTTTTCAGGATAGAATCAATGCGGTAATTCCAGGTGTCATGTTAGACCAGGCTGTTTGCACTCACCCAAGAGATTCTCAAAGAACAACACATTGAAACATTCCCAGTGAGCAGACAGGCGATCACATCAATCACTGAGAAACATGTTTAATCCCTGGGGACATTTTCCTGCTGACCATCTTCTCCACATCTAGTGTAATTGCCCGTGAAGCCCATCAGCCTGGGGATCCTCAGTGGCAAATGGTTCAAGACCTCTACAATGAATATGGCCTTTCAGGAATGTAGACGAACCTGTATTTGCAAGTGCTGAGCAAAGGTCTCCACAACGGGGCAGAGGGACATGATGAAGGGCTTAGAGTTGTCCTCCTGAGGAAGACAAGGAATGAAGCTTATCTTTCATTTTAGTTTCATCATGGGTTGTCCAAACATTTTGATGGGCCAAATGTCAGTATTATTTATTCTATAGCTTAAATTATAGATAAACTCTCCAATTTCACATTTTGCCCCCTCAGAATCCAAACTGTTAAAAATCACAAAGGAACTTCTGGGCTTTTCCCCCACGTTCACCTTTGTGAAGTTGATAATTTGGATATTGAAATAATTTGTCTTTGGGATGGAGAAACTTTCCTGTACCCTTTCTAGGTTCTTCCAGATATTCTAAGAATTAAATCCACATGAGACAGATTATCTGGATAAAATAACCAAATTTAATTGCATACGTACATACGGAAACCCCATATACATGAGAGAGTCTGAGACTCCACATACAAGAGAAGTTCTGAGATAGAACGTGAAAATAAGGGATATATGACATTGTGAGCTAAAAATAAGCTAAGGTACCTTGGGACCTCAGAGCATCATTACAGGACAATAAAAAGGCAGATGTTCAGTAATTAGATGTTTGCCCTGCCCTATAGACAGTTATAAAAAATGTTATGTCTGATAATAATTCTTATTATGGGCAAGGCCCCCGAATTTAGATTATTTCAGGGGTGGTAAAAGTTTCTTGTGACCCCACAGGGTCTCAATTGCCTTCAGCTCAAAACAATTCACGTGTCACATCTTGGGGAGGCTGTTCTGAACCCCTTCATTTGGAATCCTAGAAAGCAGTGGTTCCACCAACCATACAAAATTCAGGCTCAACAGAAACCTAAACCCAGGTTTTGGGGATGTTGAGTGACAGTTGTCCAGACATTTGCAGAAGCAACTTTAAGACAACCTTTAAGACTTGTCATCAGTAAGATCCACTTTGGCAAAGACCTCTCCACGCACCCCCTCCCCCATCCACACAAAATCAATCATTGTCTCCACCCAGGAACTAGATATTGGTGCAACGCGTCCAATTCTCAGTGTTATTGACGCCTCCGCAAAAGCTCACCTTAGAATTCGTATTTAGTGTCTAATTAAACACTGGCCATATGGCTGGAATGAAGGCATCACCATTTAAGTAAATAGCTCTTTTATAAGCATGTTCCCTTAAAGCAAAGATGCTTTGCTCTTGGCTGGCTCTAGAAGAAGAGTGGGATTCTGTTTGAAAACTTCCAATTCCTCAGCACCTCGATGGGGAGTTTAGACCAGTAATGACCACCTAAATGCCTCCCATTAATAGTGGTGTGAACTGTTCTTTCCCCAAGAGGACTCTGTGCTGATGCCTTACAGTGAAAAAACTAAATATATAAATACATATTGAATTTGGAAAAGGGTCCCCTTCACCCTGTCAATTCCAATGATACATGTCCTCCCAGTGATCAAATATTCATTATTTCACAATTCAAGAACTGCTCAGGAATTGGCTTCTAGAAAAGAAGACCATACAGGGCATATCCTACAACTGCATGAGGCCCTGCTGAGTGTCTGCTCAATGCTACATGTTATCTTTAGCCCTAACAACAAACCTACCAATGATGTGTATTAACCTTTCGTTACTTATCAAGCTCAGAAAATTTAAATAACTTGTCCAAGGTCAACTAGCAAGAACCAGAATTCCAATGTAATTTTGTCCAACCCAAAACTATTTGATATAATAAAAGGCCAATATGCAAATTGACCAAACGGCGGAACAACCAGTCACTATGATGCACACTGACCACCAGGGGGCAGACACTCAGTGCAGGAGCTGGCCCTTGGTGGTCAGTGCGTTCGCATAGGGGGAGCGTCACTCAGCCAGAAGCCCTGAGCCAGGCTCCCGGCTGGCGAGGGCAGCAGCAGTGCGGGAGCCTGGGAGCCTCTCCCACCTCCATGGCAGCACTATGAATGTCCAACTGACAGCTTAGGCCCTCTCCCCAGGGGAGCAGGCCTAAACTGTCAGTTGGACATCCCCCAAGGGCTCCTGGACTGCGAGAGAGTGCAGGCTGGGCAGAGGGACCCCCGTGAGTGCATGAATTTCATGCACCAGGCCTCTAGTTGGTCTATATTAGTCTGCTATAATAAAATACCACAGACTGGGGAGGAGGGAGACTTAAACAACAAAAATTTATTTTCTCCCAATTTTGAATGCTAGGAAGAAGTCCAAGATCAAGGTGCCAGAGAGAAAAAATCATGGATGAGAGAGAAATATCGATCGGCTACCTCCTATACACCCTCTGATGGGAATTGAGCTAGCAACCTGGGCATGTATCTTGACTGGGAGTTGAACCAGTGAGCTCTCTATGCATGAAGCAATGCTCAACCAACCGAGCCATACTGGCCAGGGCTGGTGTCTCCTCTTATAAGGACACTAATTCTTAGAGCAGGGCCCCACACTTATGACCTTGTTTAACCTTAATCACTTTCTTAGAGGCCCCATCTCCAATACAGTACACTGGGGGTGGGGGGGCGGTTAGGGCTTCAATAAGTGAATTTGGGGGGAAGCGGACACAAATTAATCCATGGTCTTTCTACCACATTATGCTGCCTCTCTCTATCAACATATCCATGAGCAAAACTAGCATTAAGCCCTGACTGATTTGGCTCAGTGGATAGAGCGTCGGCCTGCAGACTGAAGGATCCCAAGTTCGATTCCAGTCAAGGGCATGTACCTTGGTTGCGGGCACATCCCCAGTAGGGGGTATGCAGGAGGCAGCTGATGGATGTTTCTCTCTCATTGATGTTTCTGACTCTCCGTCCCTCTCCCTTCCTCTCTGTAAAAATCAATAAAACATTTTTTTTAAAAAAAACTAGCATTAAAACTTTAGATATTTGTAGTCACAATATCATACACTGAGACTCAGGTCTTCCCTGGCTTAACTTTTTTCTACCATTAAACTTTTTCTTGATGAGAGAAACCATCCAGAAGCAGGAATACACACCAGCAAGAGAACCAATCTTTTCCATGACGATGTCCAAGAATTGTGTTGGTACCATCGCGTCTCTGTTTTAATCCTGTCCGTTTATTACAAATATTTCCTCCTGTGCCACACGTGCGTGTCTGCTTAGCCTGAGGTTTCCTTTGCCGAACAGAAAGTCTTCATTTCAATATGGTCACTAGAATCATCCCAGGGACACTTGGGAGAACAAACGGCGACTTGGCTCTTGGCTTCCCCGGGCTCGCAGACATGTTTCCTCAGTTCAGCCATCGGGGGGGGCTTGGCTGACCCACGGTGCCGGCCACATCAAATACATCCGTTCCTCGCTCCAGAACACTGGAGAATTAAGAGATTCCCCAGAGAATGCTGAGCCACAAACCCATGAAAGACAGGGACCAGAGAGAAATAAGCCCGGCTGCCAGCTGTGAAAGACATCATCTCCCTTTAATACTTCGATTGCCTAGCACAGCGGAAGTCCTTCTTCTCAGCACATCACACTCAAGGGGGCCCTCCCCATGGGAGGGACTTTGAAACACACGAGTTGGGATTTCAGGCAGCAACGTGCTTCCTGTCTAAGGCTCCAGGGAGCTGTGACTGCGGCCTGATCGTCACGGATGGTGCCAAGGAACCGGGAGGCAGCCACCGGCTCGATCGCTAGGCACCCGGTCAGGTGCCAGGGCTGAGGCACACGCAAAATGAACAAGACACAGACTGCCTTGAGGCATGTGGGCACACAAGTACATGAAATAGCAGACGGCCCGTAGGAGCACAGGGTGCCATGGGGAGCAGAAAAGGGGGCAGCCCGGGGAGCTCGGGGTGCCTTCAGAGAAAAGGGGAATCTGAGCTGAGATTGGTTTGAAAACCATGGCCATAAAGAAGAAGGGTTAAGCCCTAGCTGGTTTGGCTCAGTGGATAGAGCGTCGGCCTGCAGACTGAAGGGCCCGGGTTCGATTCTGGTCAAGAGCACGTACCTGGGTTGTGGGCTCGCTCCCCAGTAGGAGGCATGCAGGAGGCAGCCGATGAGTGATTCTCTGTCATCATTGATGTTTCTATCTCTCTCTCCCTCTCCCTTCCTCTCTGAAATCCATAAAAATATTTTTTAAAAAATAAGAGGGGTTAAGACCAGGGCCTCGGAATAGGCTGACAGGGGTCCGATGTCAGCCTCCAGCACCTTCCAGCTGTGCGACCTTAGGGGTGAGGTAACTGACACGGACACGTGTGAGACTTGGACGAGAGATGCCGTGCGTCAAGGGCTTGCGTCAGGCCGGCAGCTGGTTCCCACTCAGAACAAGTGTTTGTGGCCGAGAGATTTACTGCTGTGTTTGTGGCAGGGGAGGGTGGGTGGGGGGGGGGGCACTGAAGATTGTCTTGACCTCAGGACAGAGACATTTGCTCGGGCCTCGGGCTCGGGAGGAGGGGATTTGGGCCTGGCGGAGAAGCCACATGCTGAGAAAAGCCAGCGTCGGAGCAGGTCCAGCCCTTTGCAAGGACATCTCCCTCCGTCCCTTCCTGAAAAAAATGGTGCCGAGACAACTGAAATGTGGGGGTGAAACTTGCTCCCTTCTTTTTTTGTGGCGGATAAAATACACCACACCCAACATTTTGCCAATTTATCCATTTTTAGGTGCACAGGTCAGTGGCGTTAAGCACGTTGACATTATTGGGCAGCCGTCCACCATCCCATGGCCAGAACTTCTCCTTCCCAAACCACAGCTCTGCACTTTGATGGTGTCCCTTGAAATATACAACTTTTAAATTTTGGTAGCCTCTCATTTGTCTATTTTTCCTTTTGTTGTTTGTGCTTTGGGTGTCATGTCTACGAAAGCTCCATCGAACCCGGGATCACAAAGCTTTACCCCCATGTTTTCTTCTAAGAGTTTTACAGTTTTTAGCTCTTATGCTTCGGTCTGTGATCCATGCTGGCAGATGGTCTGAAGGGCTCCACCTTCATTCTTTTGTCTGGGGATATTCAGTTGTCCAGGCACCATTTTTTTCAGGCAGCCTGTGTTTTTATTGGTTAAATCTTGCAAATATAAGTCAGAGGTTTCACAACTAGAACAAAGCATGAGGCCTCTTCCACCCTTGGCATCTCAGGTTGGGCTTTTTTAAGGAGGTGCTCACCCCCTTCTTTCCCTCTCGGATGAATTCACACCTTCCTGCAACTCTGAACCTTTGCCCCCTGGGCTGGGGCCGAGAGGAGAGACCACGAGCAGGCCCCTCAGCGTGTGCTGAGAGCTGCCCTCAGGTGCCAGGGCCCTCATCGGCCCCAGCGTCTCAGCTCGGGTTCAATGACCCGGCCCCAACTCCTGTTCTGCTTCAAGGCTGGGGCTGAAACTCACAAAGGTGCTTCCCCCGCCCCCTGCCACCAGTCTCTGATCCTGTGCCCACTCTCACTGGGTATATCTTTTCGAAGATAGTCGGCACCTGAGGTTTCCTCTCTGTCCAGCCCTCTGGGCCCGGCTAGCGGTGCCCTGTGGGCTCCCCGGCCTCTGCAGTGGCAGATGTCACTTTCCCTGCCCACTGCCACCTTGGTGCCCAGAAATCCCCCTCGGTCTGTAGGCCGCCTACCAGACTGCAGAGCCTGCCCGTGGGAACTGAGAGAACCTATAAACCAGCGGTTCTCAACCTGTGGGTCGCGACCCCTTTGGCGGTCGAACGACCCTTTCACAGGGGTCGCCTAAGACCATCCTGCATATCAGATATTTACATTATGATTCATAACAGTAGCAACATTACAGTTATGAAGTAGCAGTGAAAATAATTTTATGGTTGGGTCACAACATGAGGAACTGTATTTAAAGGGCCAGAAGGTTGAGAACCACTGCTATAAACTGTGTCCCGATGGGTGGTGCAGTCCCGTAGCCTGTGCTGGCCCGGCCGCCTGGCATTTAGCCTGAAAGCTGACCAGGTGATGTGCTTGAGGCTCAGACTCGACGTGGCTCATAACTTTCTCCTGGGCCCCTGCAGTCATGTCCCCAGACCAGCTCTGATGCCCACACAGATGACTTATCGTTAGCAAGAGTGAATAATGCCGAAATGCACCGCTGGGCTTTCCATCCGTCAGCCCGCTGGGGGGTGACTCGGAGCCGTCTCACCTGCTCGGCTGGATTAAGCAAGCGCCTCAGTGCCTTCGAGTGTCTTGATTCATTCCTGGGAATCAAGACTGAACACCTCCTCCAGGGCCTGTCTGGCCAAAGGGGGCGGGGGGCGGGGCTCGACACACCTCGGGGTTGATGGAAGAAGTCTCGGTTCTCTTCACAGACCCTGAGGAAGGCAGAGGAACCAAAAATACGTCACCTTCTCCATTCAAGACAGAACTTATTTCACAATGGAAAACATACCATTAAACTTGCACTTTATTAATAAAATCTATCATCACAAATAGACCTCAGTTTTTCCCTAACCATGTGTATCAGAACCAGTGTGCGTGCGTGTGTGTGGTGTGTGCATGTGTGTGTGCATTGTGTGTGCATGTGCTTGTGGTGGGTGTGTGCATTGTGTTGCGTGTGGCATGTGTGGGTGCATGTGGGGGTGTGCATGGTGTGTGTGTGTGCATGTGTGTGGTATATATGCATGTGGTGTGTGTGTCTGTGTCTGTGTGTGAAGAGGGAGAGGGGAAGGAGAGAGAGAGATTTCGAGGAATTGGCGTATGCCATGTGGGGTTGGCTGGGCAGGCCTGAGTCTGTAGGGCGAGCTGGAAGCTCAGGCAGGAACCGAAGCTTCAGTCCACAGGTGGGATTTTCTTCCTGGGGAAGCTCTCACGGCCTTTCCTCTGACTGCATGGGGCCCACCCACACCATCAAAGATCATCTCCTTTACTTACAGTCAACTGATTGTTGGTGTTAAATCAACATCTTCAAAATACCCCTCCAGCAACACCTAGATTAGCATTTAATTCAATAACTGGGTACGACAGCCAGGCGAGGTTGACACATAAAACCGACCGTGAACCATGAGGTGCTTTCTGCCATGGGGGGTTCTATTGTCCCGAAATGAGGAGCTGACACCCGCATGCAGGACGGGGAACCTGCGAGCCATGCAAGGTCACACTGACCAAGCGGCTGAACTTGGAGAAAGGGGGCTAAAGAGTAAGGCTCTGGACCAAACTTGCAGAGGACTCAAACCCATCCAGGGGCACGCGGGCCAGGGCCAAGCATGGACCCCACCCACCTCTGATGCCTCCTTCTCACCATCCTCCCAGTTCTAGTCACGTCTCTCACCTGCTTAAAACCCCTCAGGGCTCCACCCACAGGAGAAAGCCACATCCCTTTGCTCATTCATGACCCGGCCTAGCCTACCTTCCCAGCCTCCTCTGCCACCGAAGTTGGCCCCTTGACTTAGGCAGTAACGCACCAAAGCGCATGCGCACCCCACACACTCCAGCTCTGCCGTGTCTCCGTGCCTTTGCACATGCCTCAGGTTTTCCCTGCACCCCTTCTGGCTCTGACCTCCTGAAACTCCTACTTCATCCTTAAAATCCATCTTAAGTACCACTTCCCCTGAGAAGCTCCCAGACCCTCTCCACCCTCCAAGTCTGTTCACCCAACCGTGGCTCCCGTCTCTCACCTGCTTAAAACCCCTCAGGGCTCCACCCACAGGAGAAAGCCACATCCCTTTGCTCATTCATGACCTGGCCCTAGCCTACCTTCCCAGCCTCCTCTGCCACCAAAGTTGGCCCCTTGACTTAGGCAGTGACGCACCAGAGCGCATGCACCCCACACACTCCAGCTCTGCCATGTCTCCGTGCCTTTGCACATGCCTCAGGTTTTCCCTGCACCCCTTCTGGCTCTGACCTCCTGAAACTCCTACTTCATCCTTAAAATCCATCTTAAGTACCACTTCCCCTGAGAAGCTCCCAGACCCTCTCCACCCTCCAAGTCTGTTCACCCAACCGTGGCTCCCATTTGGGGTAGACTGGGTGCCCTCCTCCACGCCCCACAGGCCCTTCCTGCAATCCTGTGTGTTCCATTCTTCTCAGATATTATGCCTTTATATTCACGAAGATGGGATACTGAGAAACAAATTATTAGTGCGCTATCTTTCATTTTTTTGTGGGAAGAGAAGCCAGAAATGGGAAAACTGCAGCCCACAGGGCAATCTGGCCCACAGTCTATTTTTTGCAAATAAAGTTTTATTGAAACACTAGAGGCCCGGTGCACAAAAATTTGTGCATTCGGGGGGGAGGGGGGGTCCCTCAGCCCAGCCTGTGCCCTCTCGCAGTCTGGGACCCCTCGGGAGATAACGACCTGCGGGCTTAGGCCTGCTCCCGGGTGGCAGAGGGCAGGCCCAATCCCTAAGTGCAGCCCCTGGTCAGGCTCAGAGCAGGGCCGATTGGGGAGTTGGGGCGCCACCCCGTCATGCACAGAGCAGGGCGGATCGGGAGGTTGCAATGCCACCCTCAGTCACGCTCAGGGTAGGGCCGATTGGGGGGTTGGGGCACCGCCCCCTGTCACACTCAAGGCAGGGTCGATGGGGAGGTTGCAGCACCACCCCCTGTCACACACAGAGCAGG
>NW_005354584.1:38686-49039 GCF_000412655.1 Myotis brandtii
GTTGGCTTCCTCCGTCACTGAAGCAAGCAAGCCTCATGTTCGCTTCAAGCTGCCTGGCTGCCGGCCGCCATCTTGGCTGGCAGTTAATTTGCATATCACCCTGATTAGCCAATGGGAAGGGTAGCGGAGGTATGGCTAATTACCATGTTTCTCTTTTATTAGATAGGATAGCTGTGCCCATTCAAGTATTGTTCATAGCAGCTCTCCTGTCATAAAGGCAGAGTTGAATGATCGTCCAGGTGACCAGCTGCACAGGCTCATCAACAAGGAGTCACTCTTCCCCCTGCCCCTCGGGAGCCTGGGCATGCTCTTCAGTGCTGAATGCCTGGCACCTAGAAGGTCAGCAATAGGTGTGGGGGTTCAAGGACTGCGCACGAGGACACCCCCCCCCCAGCCCTGTTAGGAGGAGGATACCCAAGAAGGAGCAGGTGCTTCATGGAGAAGACCCTGGAGGTAGAGTCAGATTGGAGGGCATTCCCAGAGGTTCTTCAAGTCTCTGCACATAGGGTTTAAGGGCTGGCCCCGTCCTCACTGCCCCGTGGCCCTCGATGAATCCAGGGAGAAGACTCCACAGAGTGCGCGGCCCTCCCTCCAGGACTCTGAGGTTCTCAGAAGTCTGATGCGTGAGGCTCTGGAAAGGGGACATCAGGTATTCACTTCTCAGGGACAAGACCAGCCATGGAGGGTCCAGGGAGAAAGGGACAGATGCCTTCAGATACCCACATCTCTGGAGCGGGGCCCCAGGTCCTGAAATTACCTGTGTCTTTGTAGCCCGAGGCCCCACAAGCCATTCAGCAAGAAACCACACATCCTAGTGACAGTAGCCAGGATCCAAGAGATTGGTAAATAACTCTAGTAATTTCACATCGGAACAAGAGCTGCAGGGGGAACTTCATCTGAATGCTCCCCCGAAGGAACTGCAGCTGGCCACCAACTGTCTGAAGACCTGGTTGTGGGAGAGACCCGCTCCCTGAAGGCAGGTTTTAGAAGGAGGCTCAGACAGCCCAGGGCTGAGACACTGGTCTCATGGCGGGAACTCCATTTGAATGTTCCCCCGAAGGGACTGCAGCTGGCCACCAACTGTCTAAAGAGCCGGTTGTGGGAGAGACCCGCTCCCTGCAGGCAGGTCTTAGACGGAGGGCTCAGACAGCCCAGGGCTGAGACACTGGTCTCATGGAGAGATGGTCCATGTCCATTCGGTCTGCCCTTTCTGGGTGGGCAACTGGCATGCAGTGTCTGTGGACTGTGGTGAACATCTCATTCGTCTCAAATGTCCACTTCCCTGGGAGGTGGCAGCCCCCGTCTTCCAACCAACCCCGGAGAATTTCCCCGGGATTTCAAACTATTTTCAGAGCCATGTAGCCATCTATCACCTTGATGCCATCTGCTCTGAAGGTCCACACAAGGGAATATGGCGAAATCGCACGCTGCTCGACAAGAGGAAAAGTAGCCCATCTCCGCCCGCCCCACGGGAAACCCAAAACTGCAATTGCTTTTCCAAGACATTCATTCTGGAGATGGGAGAAGTGACCCAGAGAGACTTCTCATCAAAGGAGTTTAAGACAATGATGATTTCTAGTGTGACTGGAACTGCAAATGTAGACAGAACTGCCTGCTACTCAGAAACTTTTCAGTTGCCTCGGCTGATCTCTCCCCTTCCTTCCGGTAATTGTATTGTTATTGTTGGGTTGTGGGGCTTTTTGTTTGTTTTTTCTTTTTTAGAAAACATCTCAGTGTGTTTTCAACTGTTGTCATGGAGAGTTGCCACCACAGAGACTTCCTGGGGAAAAATTATTTCAAAGGCTCATGTCTTCAACACACACACACACACACACACTGCAGGAGGGGAAAAAGGAACTTTGAAAACAAAAATATTGTAATAAGATCTATAAATTTCCTTCTTTCTCTGGCACTTACTTGGATCCTCACCATTTGCCATCACATACAAATTATTGGCTTTGACTACAGTGTTATGAGTCTACATGACAGCCAGTACAAAACGTTAACAAATTAACAAAGCATCATTAACACAACTGATGAGTGATTGAAAAGGGCTGCAAATACAAGCTCCAGCAAGTGGTGAAAGGCACGGGACAGCACATCTACATGCAAGCATTTGGAAACCTCTCAATGTCAAGACTACCTATCAGCTCAAACGCACAGGCTGATTACCAATATCAAGACACATTTCATGCCCGGCACATGTGGCTCAGTGGCTGAGCATTGACCTATGAACCAGGAAGTCACGGTTCAATACCCGGTCATGGTACATGCCCCGGGTTACAGGCTCGATCCCCAGTAGGGGGCATGCAGGAGGCAGCCAATCAATGATTCTCTCTCATCATTGATATTTATCTCTCTCCCTCTCTCTTCCTCTTTGAAATCGACAACTACATACAAGTCACTCAACAAGTACATACAAAACCCATATGTTGGATGTGAAGAAAAAGCACTCTGTATTTTTCACAAATATATACATGTATAACACCTTACACCCGGTCTCTTTCAACCATAAGGACCCGAGATATATACGTGGAGTCAGGCGAAAATGTACAGTATGCAACGGTACAGTGAACCAAAGAGCACCACGAGGCCACGCTAGGGAACAAAGTGTGCTCCGTGCTCCAAGGTTCTGCCATCCAATTACTGCAATTACCATCCAGGAAGCAAGAGCAAGAAAGTGCCTAATTCCAAGCCATCGTTCTAACGGGCGGGTCTTTGAGAAGACATCAATGTAATAGAAGACAAAAGATCAAAATTAAATCAAACCATCTTGTTTGTGAAGCTTGCATCCCTTCTTGGGCCTCCCTAATGTTTATGGGAAAGACCTGGCCTTTCTCTTCTCATATTTCCGTCCATCCTCCCTTCTCTGGGAGACAAGGTCAGGGAAGGTTACGTGCTCGCTCGGGACCCTTCACTTCCTCTCCCTGCCCATCTCCTCCCTGCCCATTCAGCCTATTGCACAATCTCACTTGTAATTTTGCTTTCACTTTTTCTCTCCCGCCCTCCTTAAATGCTACTTAAACATTTTTCCTTTTCGATAATCTCCTTTTAGAAACTTAGAACATTCGGCATTTAAGTCTCATCTGTAATCTTTTCTCTTCATTAAATTCCAATTTCCCCTAGAAAAACATAAAGAGAAGCAATAAGGGAAGGAAAAAAAATATTTAAAAGAAAAGTGGGGGGGAAGCTACTATCTCAGCCAAAATATAGCCAGGAAAATCGACCTCCCGCAAGCTTACAAGATCTTAATCACATCCATGCGAGGCAATCTGGGGAGTCACAGATACCCTGCAAAGGAGAGAAAACGCCTTTTCTCCAACAACACGGGGAGGGTTTGGCTTCACTGAGTCGTAGGGCACCTGTATGCTAATTTTAAGCTCTCCCTCTCCCACCTGTCCCCATGCCCTTCAGTACACATTGAAGACTCAGTAACTTGATAGATGAGCCAGAATGTTCTCTTGTGGCTCCTTCCAGCCCAGCCTGGAAATGTCCGCAGAGACTCTCCAACCCCTGCCACGACCACCCACTAAACACTCCTTCCCCCTCTGTGCTCATCCCGCAAACGAAACTTGTCTGGAGTGCGGGCTTATGTCAGCAGCCTCGGCCCATTCCCACCAGGAGGAGTGACTCCCAGTGCGCCGCCTCTCTCCTTGCCACAGGTAGCGGTTTCCTACTGCGGCTAGAACAAATGACCACAAACACAGGGGCTTAAAACAACGCAAGCTTATCATCTTACAGCGCTGGAGGGGAGACATCTGGAAGGGGTGGTACCTACACTGAGGTCTCCGCAGTGCTGGCTCCTTGCGGAAGCTCTAGGGGACACTGTTCCTTTGTCTTCCCCAGCTTCCTGGCGGCTGCCTGCGTCTCTGGCTCCTTCCTCTACCTTCAAAGCCAGCAGCAATAGAACCAAGTCCGTTTGTGTTGTTTATGGAGGAACCCTTTGGGGGTGGTAGGTGTTTTCAGGCATGTAATAGTTCCCGTTATGGTAGAGAGAGTTTAGAGTGGCCCTGGGTGTCTGGTTTGGGCAACTGAGAAGTGTCCTTCACTAAGACAGGGGACAGAGGAGAGACAAGGGCTTGATGAGGAGAGCAGGTCATAATATTTACTTATTCACTTGGTATGTAAATATTCATTTACTTAAGTGAGCATTTATTATGAATACTAATGAGTTTATAATAAACTAGAGGCCCAGTGCACAAATTCGTGCATGGGTGGGATCTCTCAGCCTGGCCGGCAATCAAGGCCTATCGGGGGGCCGGCCAGCAGGGGGAGGGGGCCACAGGAGGTTGGCTGTGGGAGCGCACTGACCACCAGGGGGAAGCTCCTGCCTTGAGCATCTGGTCCCTGGTGGTCAGTGCACATCATAGCAACTGGTTGACTGGTCAGACCGATCATTCCGGTCATTCTGGTCATTAGGGCATAATGGTTGCTTAGGCTTTTATATAGAGAGATGAATATTTGCTATTTATTTACTAATTCATTCATTCATGAATATCACTTCTGGCTACTGTGTGCCAGGCAGTGTGCTCCAGGCTGAGCAGCACACTGAGCAGACAGCAGTGAACTAGGCAGAGGCATCTCTGACCCGAGAGCCTGGCAGGCTGACTTGCTGGCTTGCAAACAGGTAAAATCTAGGACCCTTCACAGTTCTTCACAATGTTTTTTAAAAGTATACGTCTTAAGACCTTGGCCTATAAAGCCTGATCGAACTGAGAAAAACTTTATTAACAAGATATTAATTTTAAAAGCCTTCTCACAGAGTCAAAAGCAACCAAATCCCAAAGAAATAGATACTTACTATATAGTCTGAGTCAATAAGATTATTTCCCCATTACTAGGATGGTTTAATCTGCTAATTTGCATTCTGTCCAGAGAATGTGTCCTCGTGGATTCCTCTGCTTCCTAGGTACACAGGTGAATCAACTTTCCAGTCTCCCGTGTAGATAGGTAGACATGTGACTGCTCTGGCCAATGGAACACAGGTAGAAGGAACAGATGCCACTTCCTGGTCTGGTCCATGAGAACCTCCATACACTCTTCCCTCACCCACTGGCTGAGTGGAGAGGGATAGTAAGGCCCTAGAGGAGGGCAAGGTCATAGACAGAAGGAGCCTGGGTCCCTGAATGACACTGTGGAGCGGACTTCCTTCCCACCAGATGTCCACCACCAACTGGATTTCACATGAGTAAGGAATACATTCTATTGTATTAAGCCACCAAAATATTGAGGTTTTGTTATAGAGGTTAGTCTATGTGACTAATTCAAACTATTATTTCTGTATATGGATCTCAATATGTATATTCTCTCTCTCTCTCTCTCTCTCTCTCTCTCTCTCACACACACACACACACACACACACACACGCACACACACAGGCACAAATGATCCTTTTACTGTACCCCTCGAATTGTCTAGACATTTGTCTTTTCCTTTTGTGCAGCTGCGTTTGCAGCATCACCAGGCAGGAACCACAGGGCTAAGTCACTGGGTGGCTGTGCCCTCAGGGAAGAAATCACCCTCAGGATGACCCTGTTGGCATGCCGCCAGCTTGGTCATACCCACACCCTCTGGGACTCGGATTCTCCCTCGGAGCACGCTGCAGCTTGCAGATGTGCTGAGACATAGATGATGACCATGAGGTGGCATTTACAAGGCCTGGCACCTCCCCTCCATGGGCGCCCTGAGCCCTGCTGGCACGCTGCCCCTCCAGCACCTACTGAGCTGACTGTTCCGGCCCAGGCAGGTGGCCACTGGGGTCCAAGCCCAGAACCTGATGACTCCATCCTCACATGTGTCCCCCATACACAGGGGCCACTTGCACACTGACCACGCCCAGGGCCACCCCATCAGCGGCAGCCTCTTTCCTCTCTCAACACCTGCTCTCAGCCCAACCTGCAGCCCTGACTCCACATCCCATCAAGAAGTTTAAGAACCTCTGATATTTCTGCACAAGTTTGTTTCCCAAACTGGGAAGCTTGTAGTCACTGTGCCCAGGTGAGAAATCCCAGGCACAAGCAGAACTTCAATGCATCTCGCTTGAAAGGAACTCAAATCAACAGCTTGCAGAGTGTCCATACTGGAGGGAGAGTCCCTGAGCAGCAGATGCACCTTCCAACCCATCTGGGGACCGTCGTACGGCTCAGGCAGCAGAGGCCAGGGCGCCCTGTGGAGGAGCAGGCCGGCCAGGTGCACACGGCCCCACCGAGACCTAGAACATAGGCAGGGGACATAGGGGCTGCCCCAGAGCAGCAGCGGCAAATGCGATCATTGCTCAGAGCCCCACCATGGCCCCTTATCTGACCTGCTGGACCTCGCTCTGCCTGCCCCTCGACTGGGCAGACTGCCCAGCTCCTCTGTGGGTTCGCTGGTGTCCGCACTGGCAGGGCTGCGGGTACCTGCAGATGGGACCCCACAAGCAGCAGGGACAGGACCGCGCTGCCTGGGCAGTTTCCACACCGCTCGCCATTGTGGTCACTTAGCTCCATACGTAGATGGACCTCACCTTCCTAACGATCCCCAACCCTAGGCCAGTGTGGCCCACATTCTAGAACCTCCTCGCACTCAGCACCTCCTGGCACAGTGCTGGTCGGGCAGGATGGCAGCAGTGAGTCCCGCAGAGGCCTGCCCTCTCCCCCCACCCCTCCGACCTCACCTCACCCCCCAGAGCCTGGAGAAGCCTGCTGGGCCCCAGCCCTCCTCTGAGAGAGCTGTCACCGTGGCCCTCTCATCCCCCATGTCCCCATCCCGGCCATCCCAGGACAGCCACAGAGGTGGACAGGCACCTAGGAGACAACCTGGCAGGACCCCCTGACCTCCAGGTGGGCTGGCACAGAGGAGGACCAGCTGGCCACTCAGGCCTCCTTTGCAGGTGGAGGTGAGATCCCCAGAAGGACACCAGCTCTAACTAACAAGCATGTTGAGGACAGAAGCACGAGGCCTCGGGCCCGTGTCTGCCGTCCGCCCCACCGCCCCTTCCATCCACACAGGCATCCTCATGACTGTCCGCTCTTTCTTGCCCACACCCTGAAGGGGAAGAGCTGGGGCAGCAGCCATGGAGGGAGTGGGCAGGGCCACAGACAAAGCCACACCAGTGCTCAGCCCTCCAAGGAGTCGCCAGTTTCTGGGGGGACAGGGCACAATAATCCTGCCCTCCTGCTGCCGAAACCTCTTGTCTTTCTCCCTCCCACCCAGTCCCTGACCATCAGTGACATGGGAAAATGCTCATGATACAGCATTCAGTAGAAAGGGAAGAAACATTAACACAGCATGACCCAGCCATGCAAATCAAGATGCTCCAGAACAAAGTGTCCCCAGTCGCCATCTCGACAGTGGGATCATTACGGTAAGTCTCATCCTTAATCCATCATAATTCCCCGGCACTCTACAATGGCATGTGGAACCTGGATAATTAGGGGAAACGGGTGTTGATTTTATGTGTAAGAGTAGATGAACTATGAGCCACTTGAAGTCATATTCTTGAGTCTTCAGCCATGTGTTTGGGTAACATTCTCCCAGGAGGTGGTAGCGCCATCCCATAATGCACCTGAGCACTTGAAATTCACATCTGATGGGGGAATAAATGGTGATGGACAGAGACTTGACTTGGGGTGGTGAACACACAATACGGTGTACAGATGATGTGTTGTAGAATGGTGCATCTGAAACCTGTATAATCTTCTTCACCAGTGTCACCCCAATAAATATAATAAAAAGGAAAAGAAATAACATGAAATTCACATCTGGTGTGAGGTGGTGAGCATGTTGCTTGGTTTTTAACATGAGGCTCCATATCATGGGATGAAGTATTTATCTGTGCTTCCAGAATTCTACTCAGTGTCACCAAGGGGATGAAAAAAGTCTGATCCTTCTACATACCTGGGGGTTACAGAAGGGGACATTATTAGGTAATCATTGTTCTAGAAACTTCTGTGCCAGAGATGACTTGGGCATCTGACCTTTTTTGTTTTGGTGAAAGACATCATCCGGAGGATTCCACACACTCTTTCTCCACGAGCGATCAGACTCCAGTCCTTGCGTGTGGAGCTGCCTGGCCACTGTTCCCCGTCCCCGAGACCCTGTGCTTGCTTCCCCGGGGGGTGCTGTGTGAAGGAATCTGTGTGCCAGTGCTTTCTCACAACACGTTCTTTAACATCAGATGAAAGGGCCCGGCCGGCGTGGCTCAGTGGTTGAGTGTAGACCTCTGAACCAGGAAGTAACGGTTCAATTACTGGTCAGGGAACATGCCCAGGTTGTGGGCTTGATCCCCAGTAGGGGGCATGCAGGAGGCAGCTGATCAAAGATTCTCTCTCATCATTGACATTTCTATCTCTCTCTCCCTTCCTCTCTGAAATCAATTTTAAATATATACATTTTTTAAATCATATAAAAGGAATGCTGATAGAGATCTGAGCTAGGCTCAGGTTACCCACCAGCCTAGAAAGTTCTAGAAAGGTTCGAAATGCGAATACAGCGATCACCAGGACTTTTCCACTCCCACGGGGAGTCATTTATACCCTGGGAGGGTCTGGCTGAATATTTTTTTCCATAATCTCTAGGATTTCGTCATGGTTTGGTTTTGTTTTTCCTCTTTTCTTCCTCTAATCTATTGGGCAACGCTGATCTAAAGAATTCCCCAAGCTTTAAAGCTACAGTTCTTAGCAGTATTCTCAAAGGTCGTTTGTTATCTGCCTCTTCCTTAAACATCCACCCAATTTATCAGCCTGCCAAGATGGTCTTGTCAACCTACCTCTGCTCACTCGGAAGCAGGAAAATGAGGGCTAATAATGGAAGCCACAAAAGGAGCCTCGCCCTGGCCACGGCTTCCTTGGAATATTATCATGGTGGCCTTTGAGTTCTTTCACATTCCCAGTTCTAGGTACCAGAGGCCCGCCCTTGGTAAAATGATCTTTATAACCAAATGCTATCGGGAGGCCTGCTATTATCCTCACTCCCGATCAAGGCCACACAGGTGATTAGAGTCCCAGGCCACCTCGCTGCTTGAAGGACAGGACCCAGGCAATACTTCTCTCCTAATGATACCTCCTCCGCCCCTTGAAGCTGCAAATGTCTCTCTCACTGGCCCACGATTTTTAAATAGAAGGTTGTTTGTCTGTGGCTTCAAGACAGGCAAACGTTTGTTATAAGGCTCCCCAGGATTTTGCAAACAGTCCCACCCATGACTTCCAAACCTTGGGCAACATTCAGTGCATGGGCCGCTTGCACGAAGCGAGTGTTTCCAGGAATGTTGACTTTGCAGAGCGAACGCGCATGTTCGCCATCTCCTCTGAGAACTCCCGTATGTCCCCGGCACGGCTGAGCGTAGGCCGGCACGCGCTCGCGTCCCCAAGGGTGGCCCTGCCTTCTCCCTGCCTGTCCTTTGTGCCGCTGCCTTCATATGACTTGGCCCGTCTGGACGGACTGAGGCTGTCGCTCCTGTCATCAGGAGTCTGATGATTCACAGGCCAGGTACCTGCGGATTCCCCAGCCTTCAGAATGTACGCTGTCCAACCAAGTTGAAGATCAGAAAGATCTGGGCAGTCCTGGGACCGTGCTATGGGTTGAATTGTGTACCCAAGAAAAGACGTGTTAAAGCCCTAACCCCTAGGCCACAGACTGAATATCTGGGTCCCCTTAACCCCCCCCCCCGCAAATATTCATATGTTGAGATGTTAGCCCCCAACATGATGGCATTAGGAAGTAGAGCCTTTGGGAGGTGAGGAGGTCGTGAGGGTGGGGCCTTCATGAATGGGATCGGTGCCCTTACAAAAGGGAGCTGCCTCGTCCCTTCCACCAACAAGGACATGGCGAGAAGGCACGGAGGGGACCTGGCCACGTGTCTTCCCCAGCCACGGACTCGGAAGCACCTGGGTCCCGGCCTGCCAGGCCTCAGAGCTGTGAGAAAGAAACTTCTATTGTGTGTCGGCCCCCGCTCTGTGGTGTCCTGTCCTAGCTGCCACACAGACTAAGGCAGGGTTTCCTGTGTTGTACCTGCTCATATTTTCAGCATCTATCCTGCATCTTTTTCCTGTAAATCAAGGGTCAATAAACTTGTCCCATAAAGGGCCAGAGAAGTAAACGTTTGAGGTTTGGGGGGCCTTACGGTGACTGTTGCCACTACTCAGCTCCGCTTTGCAGCATGAAGCAGCCGCAGACAATGGGTAAACGTTGATCGTGCCCATGAAACGTCATTCCCGGACACAGGCAGCAGCCAGACTCGCCAGCCCAGCTCCAGGACAAGCACGGAAGGCTGTGGCCTCTTCCACATGTGCTCCACTTCGTGAGGGTGGACCTCCTGCGGCCAGGCCCGGGGAGGCCGGGCCTGGGGAGGCCGGGCACAGGGAGGCCAGGCCC
>NW_005354584.1:49080-54535 GCF_000412655.1 Myotis brandtii
GGGCACAGGGAGGCCGGGCACAGGGAGGCCGGGCTGGGAAAGTCGGGGAGGCCAGGCACGGGGAGACCAGGCTAGCAGAGGCCGGGCTGGGAAAGGCAGGTTGGCAAGGTTAGGCAAGGCTCCAGGAGGCCAGGCTAGGTCAGCACACATGTTATGCACAGAGATGGACATGGGCACACCCCATTTCTGCTGCAGTGAGGGTAACAAGGAAAACGGACTCAGCTCATGGCAGAAGGGCGGTAAGGCAGCACCTGAGAAGGTCCTGACTATGAAACAGGTGACCCCCTGGGACGTGCTCCCGATATGAGCAGCTGAGCTGAGTTTTAGGAAGACACACCACCCTCTGTCTGCAGTCGTTTAGGGCAGCGGTCACCAAGCCAACCTTTCCTACCTCACGGACCGCTCGTGGTCTGCGGACCACCGATTGGCGACCGCTGGTCTAGAGGCTGAAAGGCTGGTGAGACACTATGTACTCAATGTCTCTTCTAACATCCACGCTTTCTGAGATTCATCGGGGGAGGAAAACTCAAAAACTTATCCAACAAGCATGTACTAAGCCCCTACTGTACACAGGCCTATGCTAAGTCTTAGGTATTCACATGATGCTTTCCAAGAGCTTTACTTGGGCCCTTTGGCTTGGATACTTGTAGGAACGGGGAGCTCATTACCGATGCAGTGCAGCCTGCCCCTTGGCTGAGCTTTGCTTCCTCAGAAATCCCTAAACGTCACCAGAGTAATTATACCCCTCCCTCCACCCACTGGCTGTCCACAGGCCCACAGACGAACCACCTCGGCCCCCCCCCCATCCCCCTGCACATACAGACACAAAGAGAACAGGCAAGATCACTAGGAAATAGCCACAAACAAAGGAAACACCAACTTCAGCTTTTGTCACTCCCGAATTTTAAAAAACAAAATCGATTTCACATCCAATGACTTCTGAAAAGTACCCTAACGAGGCCAGTCAATAACTCAACTCTAAGGAGCTGATTCCCCTTGAGAAGTGTATGTTCTCCGTCCACGGGCTTCATCGGAGCTCTTCCCTTAAACCAGCGGTTCTCAACCTGTGGGTCGCGACCCCCTTGGCGGTCAAACGACCCTTTCACAGGGGTCGCCTAAGACCATCCTGCATATCAGATATTTACATTACGATTCATAACAGTAGCAACATTACCGTTATGAAGTAGCAACGAAAATAATTTTATGGTCGGGTCACAACATGAGGAACTGTATTTAAAGGGCCAGAAGGTTGAGAACCACTGCCTCAAACCATGGTCTCAACGAAAGGCAAACGAGTCAGGACACACCAGGCAGAAATGCAGGCCCTGGGCAGGCGGGTCTGGGTCTGAAAGCTGCCCAGTAACTGAATGAGAGGCATCACCACCTGCTGTGACCGCGAGGCTACGAGCTAATAGCAGGTCCCAGGGCGTTCCCACCCAGCCTCTCGCTCAGCTGAATAGAACACAGTGCAGGCGGCCCAGCAACTAAAAAAAAAACAACAGTCAGAATCTGGGGAGACAGAGGTCAGGCCAGGAGGAAAGGGGAAGCAGCCAATGCGGATGCCACCAGAAGCAGGCCCACCCCGTTCCACACACTGCCCCCCTCAAGTCTCCAAGAAACCCTTGCTGCACAGCAGGCCTCACGCCCTCCTGCCCCTGCACCTATGCGATTTGGGCTCGAGCAGCCTGCTAGAAAGTTATGAAATCAGCCCTAACTGGTTTGGCTCAGTGGATAGAGCGTCAGCCTGCGGACTCAAGGGTCCCAGGTTCGATTCTGGTCAAGGGCATGTACCTTAGTTGCAGGCACATCCCCAGTAGGGAGTGTGCAGGAGGCAGCTGATCAATGTTTCTCTCTCATCGGTGTTTCTAACTCTCTATCCCTCTCCCCTCCTCTATAAAAAATCAATAAAATATATATTTTTTTTAAAAAAAAGAAAGTTGTGAAATCAACTCAGATGCTCACAGCCAGCCGTTGATAAAAATGAGCACAGGATAAACACAGAATCTGTCAGGATGCATAGCTCAGTGTGGTGGTGATAAACTTTGCCAGCATGGGCATACACGCATATGTGGACATACGTTATGTACATACAGGTACATAGACTAGAATCGCAAGCGTCAGTGTGCATCATGCACGTTAAGGGGAAGCGCTGTTTGGAGAAACCGTCCCAATTATAAACATACGTGTCTATGCATGTGCGTGTGCACATATTTCACTCAGCATTTTCCAGTTACAGTCAGGAAGGACTGAGGCCTCTGTCTGATGCTTCAGGGGCGGCTGCCAGGGGGGCTGGGAGCCCGGGAGGTGGGGAGCCAGTGACCCCACCATGCAGTTTCGGGGGGGGGGGGGGACAGACAGCAGAAGCAGAAGTGGAGCCGATCGATGAGCATTTCACGTCTGGAGAGCAGAAGGTGCTCATTTATTTCCTGGAGAAGCAGGTCCTGACACTACATTCTGACATGTTCTATTTTATTCCAGGTCCATTTTTAAATGCAACAGTTCATTCCACAGTCTACGGGCAGCGTGGAAAAGGGCTCCAACAGCGACCAGCCAGGCCGTGGCCGGTCCCTGTGTGTGCGGCTGGTCCCTGTGTACCGCAGCCCATGTGTGTGCCACAGCCAATCCCTATGTGTGCGGCGGCCCATGTGTGTGCCACGGCTGGTCCCTGTGTGTGCGGCTGGTCCCTGTATGTGTGGCTGGTCCCTGTATGTGTGGCAGCCCATGTGTGCGCTGAGCTTGTGCCGGAAGAAGCGCAGACCGTCCTGAACCCGGGAGTCGTTGCTCAGGAAGCGAAGGCTGGGATATTGGTTTTCTAGCTCCCGGCACCAGCTCACGGCGCCTGGGGGGTTGTAACCCACAGCACATCCCCTGAAATGTCAGCCCAGAGAATAGAAGCTGCTTTCACGGCACTTACAGAAATCCCTAAACGTGTGGGTTTGTAAATGAAAATTCCTGGTCCCCAAACATCCTGTTGGTAAAGCAACGTATCCAGGCCCAGGACCCCAGGGAGGTGCCACGCCGGTGTGTGCGTGAGGGGGCGTCCGTCGCAAAGTGGGGTTCAAGGCCTCCCTTTCAAACCCAGTCCACCCAGCATGCTGGGTGTGGGGTGCTCCCCTTTTTTGAGGTACTCAGGTCACAAAGGGAGGGCATCCCTTCAAGTTCGTTAAGGAAATCAAATCCTAAAGGGCTCCCTCCGCTAGCAGGTCAGGCTTCTAGCACCCCCAGCCCCCAAATACCTGCCCTCTCCCCCCTCCTTCCCTTGCCCACATGGCGGGCACTGCCGTGTAAGAGGGCGATGGTAGCCAGTGCTTTCTGAGCAATTAGTCGGGTGACAACTCACCCCTATTTGCCTGGGACTGTCGAAGTGTTAACACTGAAAGTCCCAGGTCCAATGGGCAAATGAGACGGCTGGTCACCCTGACCCTATGCCAGCACTGCCCTGAGGCCTCCTGATGTATCAACCCATCCGACCTAAGCACCACGGGCAGGCAACCCCCCTGCACAGGTGTTGACCTGGCACATCAAGAGGTGATGGAACTAGGCCTATCCGGTTTGGCTCAGTGGATAGAGCATCGCCCCTTGGACTGAAGGGTTCTGGGTTCAATTCCAGTCAAGGGCACGTACCTCGGTTGCAGGCTCAGTTCCCCAGCCCCAGTCGGGGGTGTGTGCAGGAGGCAACCGATCAATGTGTCTCTCTCACATCCATGTTTCTCTCTCTGTCTCTCCCCCTTTCTTCCACTCTCTCTGCTAAAAATCGGAAAAATATCCTCGGGTGAGGATTAACAAAAAAATAAAATATCTTTTGTTAAAAAAGAGGTAATGGGACTAGAAGAAATAATAATTATGTGACGTTACAGAGGTGTTGGCTAATGCTACAATGCAATCATATCACACTATAAATGTAACAAATCCATATGCTGTATACCTTAAGCTAAAATGTTCTATGTCCAAAAAAAATAAAAAATAATAATAATAATAAAATGTTCTATGTCCATTATATCTCAATAAAATAAAAAGAGGTGATGGGGTTTGCCTGGGTCCACAGGTGGTGAGCTGGGATTCCGACCCCGAGCTCACCTCCAGGGCTCCTGGCCAGCTGGAGGAGACGGTGCAGAGAGCCAAGTGATGGGGCCAGGAGCCAAGGGGTACGGGCTGCCGCCAGGAGCTGGGAAAAGCAAGGAAATGATTCTCCACATGAGCCTCCCTGCCAACACCTCGGTGTTAGCGCAGCGAGACCCAGGCAGACCTCTGGCCTCAGAAGCAGGTGGTAGTTGTCTCCGTTGTCTTTAGCCACCAAATCTGTGGTAATTTGCTCCCGTGGCCATGAAAAACCAACACAGATCTTATATTCTACTAAGAAAAAGCACAACAAAACACTCAGGGTGAATGTTATTCAAGACTCAAATAATTACTCAGGACCCAGCAGTGTGCTCTGACTCACACTGTCCCCCAGGGCAGAGCTAACAGCATCGCTAGCTGACCGCATGCAACATCCGCATTGACGAAGCGCTCGCTCCACTTGGAAACCTCTCCCACATTTGCATCTGCGGGAAGAGTGTTAGTCCCCACTGTGATGGCATTCGGAAGTAGAGCCTGGCACCGACACTCCGGTTTTGTTGGGTGCATTTGAAGATAGGAGTGCTCACAGGACAGATCTAGCCCACAGATTCATTTTGTCGGGCCCACCAAACAATCCTATATAATAAAAGGCTAATATGAAAATTGTCCCCTTGACCGGGAGTTCGACCAGGGGGCAGGGCTGGCCAGCCAACCGCCCGTGACCCCTCACCCAGGTTGGCCCCACCTCCAATTGCCCCCCCACCCCAATCGGGGGCAGGGCCAGCTGGCCAACCTCTTGCATCCCTCCCCCCAGCCACCCAGCCCGTCAGCCCCGATCGGGGCAGGCAGCCAGACCCTACCCGTGCATGAATTCATGCACCAGGCCTCTAGTTACAAAATAAAAAAGTCTAAGCTTTGAATGAGTTGCCAATATTTAAGATTCTGGAGATTTGATCAAAAAGAAAGATCTCCTTCCTCCCTTGAAACATTAGGAGATCCAGCGACCATCAGGCAGGCATGGCTATCTCGTCAGAAACCCCAGGGCTCCCAGCTCCTGCTCCTCGGGCCTGTCCCCAGCTGCTGCAGGTGGCGCCCCCAGGAGGTTGTCTAGAGAAATGACCTCACCCCTTCACCTGCTGCTCCTCCTGGCCTTCCTGCTTAGGCCTCTGAGGGGAAGCCTGTAAGATAGATAGATAGATAGATAGATAGATAGATAGATAGATAGATACACACATACACTGAGTGGCCAGATTATTATGACCACCTGACGTTTGTAGGCAAATTAGCTATAATTTCACGCTGAAGTTGCTAGAGGGCCAGACCATTATAAATAGGGAAGCAGGTTGTTTACCATGACAGTAGAAGTGATTTTTTTTCTGAAGATATGGGTAAACAA
>NW_005354584.1:55412-56445 GCF_000412655.1 Myotis brandtii
GCAGTATTGAAGGCAAAAGGTGGCCCAACGAAGTACTGATGGGGTGGTCATAACAATCTGGCCACTCACGTTCAAATATCCTACGTTCAAAGGCTGTTAAATTGCATTGTTTACCATATCTTCAGTTTACCCACTTCTACTGTCATGCTAAACAACCTGCTTCCCTATTTATAATGGTCTGGCCCTCCAGCAACTTCAGCGTGAAATTATAGCTAATTTGCCTACAAACGTCAGGTGGTCATAATAATCTGGCCACTCAGTGTATATATATCAGAGAGGAAGGGAAAGGGAGGAGAGTTAGAAACATCAATGATAAGAAAGAATCATCGATCAGCTGCCACCTGCACGCCCCTCACTGGGGATGGAGCCCACAACCCAGGCTTGTGCCCTGACCGGAATTGAACCCAGGACCCTTCAGTCCGCAGGCTGACGCTCTATTCACTGAACCACACCGACTAGGGCGGGAAGCCCATATTAAACTTAAAATACAGTCCAATGTCCCAGAACAGCCCCACCCCATTGGAGGCCAGAACAGCCCTAACTGACCAGCCTGGGCTGGGCCACGCCCCCCAGAGGGGCCACCCTGGGCCACCAGCAGGGCCAGCACCCAGGGCTCCCGGCCTGGGGGAACCTCAGAGAATCTGAGGGGCCACCGAGCCACGGCGGAAAGTCCCGGAGTTTTGTGTGAGAAGAAAGGAATGTGCTGGGATGAGGTCCTGGTGCAGGGACTTCCCTGTCTGGATACGTCAGCTTTTATGGAAGAAGACACGTCAACGTCCCCATGGAAACCCAGGGGCTCTGGGGACCGGTCCCGGGAGCCAGGAGGGCATGACTAACCACAGAGGGTGCAAACAAGCCCAGTTGTTCCCTGCGTTCTCAGACCCAAACACTGCAGTGGGAACGCGAGCGCGCGGTGGGGATCGGGGAAGGGGACGCTGCCATGTGGTGGTGGAAAGGGCCCAACACTGCGTGCAGACCCAAGAGAGCACTGGCACCCAGGGTACCGGCTGAGGGGGCACAGCCGGCCGTGCGC
>NW_005354584.1:56779-58926 GCF_000412655.1 Myotis brandtii
ACAACAAATCGAGGTGTCTTTCTCACACTGATGTTTCTCTCTCTGTGTCTCTCCCCCTCCCTTCCACTTTCTCTAAAAATTAACGAGGAGAAATCCTCAGGTGAGGATGCCAAAAATAAAAAAATGCGCACTGTGCACCATAAGGGAAGCCGGCAGACACTCCTGGTGAGCAGCTCTCAGCTGAGGGGTCTTAACCAGGAACCCACAAGACCCCACAGTGTGTGCAGACAGAATGCAGGGCGTCCTTGAAATTGCATAAGGAAAAAAATCACATTTTTATTTTCCCTAATCTCTAACCAAACATTAGTATTTCCTCCCATTCTGAATGGACACAACCAACAGCAGGGACAGCCCTGGAACTTGGTCACCAACTAGAAACCACAGACGCTCCGATGTAACATCAGTTACGTTTGTTCGGGAAATCGGCGCCTGCCCCTGCTTGCCCATCGATACTTTGACATTCGAGTGGCTGTCAGCACTGCTCGGAAAGCGCATTGCACAGGCGTCAGAAAGGAGAACCCTGGGGTCAGTGTGATGACTGCACGGATAGAATCCATTTCATCTGCAACCCAGAGTGTTTCATTTTATATATTAATACATTTTTATTGATTTCAGAAAGGAAAGGAGAGGGAGAGATAGAAATATCCATGGTGAGAGAGAACCATTGATCAGCTGCCTCCTGTGCCCCCCCTACTGGGGATCGAACCCGCAACCTGGGCATGTGCCCTGACTGGGAATCGAACCATGACCTCCTGGTTCATAGGTCAGCACTCAACCACTGAGCCATCGGCTATTTTCATATATATTATTGATTTCAGAGAAGAAAGGAGAGAGAGAAACATCAATGGTGAGAGAGAACCACTGGTCGGATTTTAAATATTTTATATTTAAAATCCAGCCCCATTTAGAACCTTGCCTGGCAGAGCTGAGGGCACACACAGGGGACCCTGAGCCAAGGGGGCCCAGCCACGGGTGAGCGGGGTGAGCACGGCTCCAGGGAGCGTCTCAGGCATCCAGCCCACCTCGTCTGAACTCATGTGGGAGGGACACCCCGGAGGAGGATCCTTAGGGCGACTGTGCACTTGCTGTTCCCAGGGAGCCCCTAGGTGTCTCCGAGCACAGCGCTCCCTCCCCGTCCTCTGCCCAGGTGCCAGGGGAGGGCAAAATGAATGGGAACAATAACAAGGGAGGCACCGCCAGCCGCCCACGTCCTCCAGGATATCTGTCAAAACACACAGCAGAGCGCCTGCCATGTCCTGACCCACGGCTGCTCTCTTTGTTTTTATTAATTCTCACCCGAGGATATTTGTCCACGGATCTTTTAGAGAGAGAGGAAGAGAGAGGGAAAGACAGAGAGACACATCGATTGGTTGCCCCCTGCATGCGCCCTGACCAGGGCCTAGGCTGGGGAGAAGCCTGCAACAGAGGTACATGCCCTTGGACGGAAGGAACCCCGGGACCCTTCAGTCCGCAGGCCGACGCTCTATCCACTGAGCCAAACCGGTCAGGGCCCTGCTGCCCTTAATGTCCTCCTCTCTCACTAGGTGGGTTCCCTGCTAAGATCCAACTCCTGCTGGTAGGGCCTAGGACACACACCAGGGTTTCGGGCTCGATCCCTAGTGCAGGGGCGTGCAGGAGGCAGCCGATCAGTGATGCTCTCATCATTGATGTTTCTCTCTCTCTCTCTCCCTCTCCCTTCCTCTTTGAAATCGAACAAAAATACTTCTTAAAAACATCTGCCTCTGTGAAAAGTCGGAAAGATATTTTCCTCCCATTTTACAGATGCAGAACTTGAGAGGCCCACGCCTGTGGGGGGAGAGGCCCCGTGGAGCCTGCGCCCATTCTGAGCTCTCACCGCTCCCCCCCTCCCCAGGTTCCGAGTAGGAGAGAGAACACAGGCTCCCGCCTTCCGCATGGGTCTACAGGTCTCAAGTTCTGCAGCTGTGATTGCCCAGAAATAGAGCCTCGAGGCAAAAACTTCCCTGGTCCCCCTCCCCTGCCCTCTGACCTCTGACATCGCCCTCTGGTCTCTGGGGCTTCCTTGGGGAATCTCCCCGAAGCCCTTGTCACGGAATTGCACGGGTGGAGCTGGGACGTGTCCGCTGAGGACACCAGGCCCTGCGATCTGTTTTGCAAGCCCTGGTGTT
>NW_005354584.1:68797-70099 GCF_000412655.1 Myotis brandtii
CAGTTTGCATGAACCTGGCCCAGGCTCAATGAGTGAGAATTCGGGAGCACATATTTGCATAAGCATTTGCATCATTAGCCAGAGACTGTCATTAGGCGTCAGATAGCATCTCAGCTTTCTTGGGAGATGGATGGCAAGGACCCAGAATGCCATGGAGCCTCCCAGCAAGGAAACAGCCCACGGCAGCTGACGCTGAGGGGCGGGGCCCTGTGAGGTCCAGAACCCGGCCCGTGAGCGTGAACAAGGTCAGGATTTTCCTGACAACTGCCAGGTGCTTCCCAGTTGAGAATGCCGACTGGTGTGGGCAGCTCGCTGGGTGCCCGGCATCACACCATGGACAGCCAGGCTTTTCCCGGACCCACGCAGGCGGCCTGGCAGTGGTGGGCGGGGGACACCCAGGGCTGGACAAAGGGACAACAGACACTGCTTCCTGGTCAGGTAGAGGAGGCCCACTCCCACCCGGTCTGGCCCCAGAGTGAGTCACCTGAGGTGCGTGTTAAAGACGCAGTGTTGGGACCCTGCCCAGACCCCCGGATTCCAGCTCTCAAGTGTGTGTGGGGGGGGAGCTGCAGCAACAAGCACCCCCACCAACATGCCAGCTCTCTGATGTCGGACCCCCAGGGACCCTGCCCCAGTGCGTGGGTTGACCCTAGTGCATGGCAGGCGTCACGGAGCCAACGTCTCCAGAAGCCAAGCCAGGCAGCGAAGCTGGAACCGTCTGGGGGGAGTGTGGACCCCAGTCCAGCAGCATCAGCTGCTAGAGATGTGGTTTCCAGTCCCGCCCCAGACCCCTTGAATCAGAAAGTCGGGGGGTGGGGACAGAACGCAGAAGGTGGGTGTGGGGGGACGGGCTCCAGGTGATTCTGATGCAGCTGAAGTGTGAGAACCACGGGGAGACGGTACGGGTGCACTCCCTCCCCGAGGGCATGGCTCTCCCTGGCTCCCAAGGGATGTGGGGGCAGCTCCTCAGCCCCTCCCTGCCCAGGAGGTCCCACCTGGCCCAGGGGGAGCTGTCTGCCCTCCCAGGCCCCAGGGGTCGGCACACAGCTCCAGGACATGCGTATTTGCAGGGCCGGCTGCTGTGAGGACAGCGCTGGCCTCGCCCCTGCTGTTCTGCTCACTTCCTGCAGCCTCTCGTGTGGTCCACGGCTCCCACGCGCAGGCGTGACTGATGCTAGTGCCGGCTCCGATGGAAATCAGGGTCCCGAGGCCCCTTCACACTGACTTGGACACAGGCATTTCCACTGCAATCCCACCCGTGCACTGATCACCACAACCACACGGACCTTCCAGCCTTTACCA
>NW_005354584.1:71188-72188 GCF_000412655.1 Myotis brandtii
GAGAGTCGTCACCCCGTTGCTCAGTGAGTGTGTGCCCGACGACAGTGGAAAAGCCTGGTCACAGGAAGCCAGAAGCCACGCATCCCTGTCGCTGCCCAGTGGCTCTAGGTGCCCCGCACACCCTGCACATGTTCCAGGTGCGCTGGGCGTTGTCCTCCCCCGGGAGCGACCCCTGCACAAAGACACACCCTGGCTCCCAGGGACCAGGGCAGGCCTGGGGCGGCTGCTGCTTCTGGGGAAGACCTGCGATGGAGGCCCAGCTTCACCACCTGCTAATGACACTGATCTGGCTATTCACCTGCGGGGACCGCGGCCCCCCCTCCCCAGCCCCCTCTGGAAGGACCTGGCTTTGCCCACCAGGGACGCCCCTTCTTGCACCCGCCGGGGGGTGGTCCTGCTCCCAGAGGCAGTTGAGTTCGGGGATCAAGGAGAACTGAGGCGCGTAGAAGAGGAGGCGGAGGAGAGAGCTGGGGTGCCCGGGAGGGAGCGGTGATGAGGGACCCTGAGCGAGAGCCGCTGGAGCCTCTCATGTCTTTCCGGAGGCACGGAGAATGGCGGCTCCTTTACTGGTCTCCAGTGACCAAACTGGGATTCTTTTTTTAAATCCTCACCAAGGTTACGTCTATTGGTTTGAGAGACAGAGGAAGCGGAAGAGAGAGAAACATCGATCGGTTGCCTCCCGTATGTGCCCTGACAGGGGAATGGAACCTGAAACCTTTGGTCTACGGGATGCTGCTCCATCCCACTGAGCCAGCCGCCAAGCTGTGGCTCTTCAATGTGCCGATTCTCGGACAGAGTCACGACTTCCATGAGCATCTCCTGGGCCTGGAGCTAAGGGCGTCCCCTGCAATCACCCCTGAGGTAGGAACCACGGCCAAAACCACGGCACAGAGAGGGTAAGGCATCGCTCCAGTCCCACCGCTTGTGGGGGGGCTGCACCCACGCCGCCCGGAGTCTGCAGAGACGCGGAGCCCACGCTGGCCCTCCCCACGTAGGCCTC
>NW_005354584.1:72352-72671 GCF_000412655.1 Myotis brandtii
AAACCAGACGGTCCAGAGGGCCTGCCGTTCATTAAGGCTGCAGCGAGCTCTGAATAACCCTTTTGTGGATCAAAAGCCCTCGGTGGAAACCCAGCTGCAAACCCACGGAACCCGACCTCACGGTTTCTTACGAGAAAACACTCCGTCCAGGACTGAAGCAGCACTGTGTTCAGCCCGCGAGCGAGCGCCGTGACTCGGGTTACAAGCGGCCGCAGAGCCCGCTGCCAGGTGTGAGCGGCCAGAAACAACCCTGGGCAGCTGGGCCGGGCGAGGGTTTCATTTACCGAAAACGGACTCCCACACGTGCACACGCCCGCCC
>NW_005354584.1:73506-80688 GCF_000412655.1 Myotis brandtii
GGTCTCGATCTCTCCACCCACACCCTTCGGACCAGTGGCCCAAGCCTGGCTGTGCACTCGAATCCACTTTGTGAAACACAGAGGTCGGGCCCCCAGAGAGGCTCATTTTGCTGGTCAGTGTTGGGCTCCACTGTGGCATTTGTTAAAGCTCCAGAGGTGACTCTAATTTACAACCGGGGCTGCGAGCAGCGGCCGGAAACGCAAGGCCTTTCGAAAGCTAAGCTGGCTGTGGCCACCTGGCGGACCTGTGACCTGGCCCTTCACAGGGCAGGGGCACAGCCCGGTGGCCCTTCGTGGGGCAGGGGCACAGCCTGGTGGCCCTTCGTGGGGCAGGGGCACAGCTCTCAGTGGGCATCCAAGGGTAAGGAAACCCCCAGGAGGGGGTTCCATGTGGCGGCAACCCAGGGGGTGACCCTGTGTTTTTGTTAAGAAAAGATATACTTGCCTCAGGGACTGGATTTTCGCTCCTTTGATAACAACACTCCCACTTATTTTACCCTGAAAGGAGCTGTTCTTAAGCATCTTCACCAAAAGTAGCTATTTGATCCTTAAAACAGACCAGACTCAGGAAGAAGTAGGTGCTCAGTTAAAGGCCACGCGTGGTGATGTTAGACCCAAGGTCTTAGCTCGTCACAGACAAAGCCGAGCCCAAGTCCTCTGCGTTCTAGAATTTTCTGTACTGGGCACCACACTGCCCGCACCCTAGCTCTCTAGAAATTGACTCATGGCTCTGAGCCACCAGCGCTCCCCTCCTCCCCTCCCCCGAAGACCTGCCCCTGGACACCACCCACATCCCACTCTGCTCTCCCTCCCCCACCTCACCCGCCGGGGTGGGCCGGGGAAGGGCCGTTCCCTGGCATCTGGCTGGTTCCCGGGCCACAGAGGGGTGTGTGAGCGTTGGCTGAATTCGTTCGTGAAGGGGCACCTCTCCCAGCTGATTACTCGGAAGGTTCCATCTTTATTTCAATTTCTATGTCTCATAGTTAGTATCGCCGGCAACAAGCAAACGCCTCCTCTAGAGACTGAGACAAAAACGAAACGCCTTCCCCTGTGCTGAGTAAACGTGGGTTCCTGGGCACAGACGGGCATCGTGTAACGACAACAACTCCGGGATGCCGGCAGACACGGGAGAGAAATGAGCTGCCCCCTGGCAAGGCGGACGGACAGACGGACGCGTATAGCGGGGCATTCAACACGGGAAGATGCGCGTCGTGAGTTCTAGGAGGAAGCGGTTTCCGAGCAGTCTGTGCACGGGGTTCCTTAGAGCGTGAGAGACCGACCCCAAATCCTTGGCAGAAAGTCATGTCCTTTCATGTCCTTTTACTAGTAATTGACCGATTTTCTACGATGAACAAGCCCTAGTCCTTTCGTAACAAAACGGCGCTCTTTAAATAAAGGGGGACACTCCCTTCGTTTCCTGCCCCCCTGCTCTCCATGGCCTCTCCGTGGAGGGGACTTGGAAACCAACCCTGGGTCCGAGTTCAGAGGGGAGGGCTCGAGCGGAAGCCCAGGAAAACCCAAGTCCAGGACGGGGCTCCATCGGCCCAGGCGCCTGGCCCAGCTGACTGAGTCTCCCGCCCGCCCCTGCAGGGACATTGCCCTCCTGGCTGAGTACCCATCCCAGCCGCCCCCTCCCCCCAGCAGGCACCGACTCCCCGTGAAGCCTGGGTCACGCTCACCCGCAGCACCCCCTGAGTTTCTGTGAGAGGAGGGGGGTGAGGCCAGAGCCACCTGTTTCCACCCCAGGTCACGGACCCCGGAATCCGATCCGCATTGGAGAAGGGCTCGTCCTTGCGTCCCGCCCAGTGGGGCTGCCACTCGCCTGTGGCCGTGCGTGAGCCCATGCCAGCCGAGCAGCAGCCCACGTGGACAGCCCTTCACAAAGACCCCGGCGTCTGCGCCACAACCAATCCCACGGGAGGCAGGACAGACCCTCAGCGAGAGGGGCCCCCGGCAGGTGCCGCCATGGACCACAGGTAGATGAGCCCACCCTCCTGGTGACCCTGCGGGAACTCAGAGTCACCAAGAGAGGAGCACAGTGCCCGCGAGAGAGACCTTGCCTCGTCCCCCATCGTCCCCCCCACCCGTCTCGGCCCCTGTGTGGACACTGGCCGACGTACACGTAGCCAACGCCTGTGGCCAGGTGAGGGGGGCCCTGTCCGGGTGAGGAGGCCCACGGACCGGCTCGATCCGTTTGGGAAGTGACGAGAGTCAGGAAAATGACAGGCTGCCTCTTAAATTGAATAGCAAAGCCACGACCTCATTCAAAGACACAGACAAGGCACAGGGCTCACAAGGGAGCTTTCTGGGCGTCCTTGCACAGCCCGTTGGGCGGTGGGTAGTTCCCCCTCCACAGGCCCTGGCTCGGGGAGGGGGACAGGTCTGGCAGGGCGTCACCTTCAACCCCAAGCCCAGGGCACCGGGTGACTCTCATTTCCTCGTGTCGTTCTTGAAAAGCCGCCTGCGAGTCCCCCGCCGCCCATCCTCCCTGTAGACGCCTCGGTCGCTGAAGGTACAAGTCATCCCCGGGAGCAGCTTGGGGCGGTTTCTTGGATGGAATTGTTTTGCCCGCTGGTTTCGCTTCCTCTTTGGAGACACCAAGGAACACATGTTCCCCTTTTCCTGGTATTAGAAGCGCGTCAAGTCTAAATGCATCGCCAAACTGTCCCGTCCGCCGTGAGATTTGAGGAACTATGGCTTGTCATTGTTTCCTTTCCTTTCCAGGTGCCGCCAAATGAGTGGGTCTCCGAGGGGGGTGTGCGCCGGCCGATGTGTGGCCTGGATGGCAGCTGGGGGTTCAGGGCACACCTGTCCCTACACCCCACAGCCTCCCAAGGGCCGAGTCACAGCCACCAGCGGGCGAGGAGAGCTCCGCTGTGTCAGGGCCAGTGCTGCCTCAGCCCAGGCAGGAGCTGAGCCTTCGGAAGCTTTGGGTGTGAGGAGCGAATTCTGCCCACGAGGGGCCCCCTCTGAGCTGTGGGTCTATAACAGTGATGGTGAACCTATGACACGCGTGTCAGAGGTGACACGCGAACTCATTTTTTTGGTTGATTTTTCTTTGTTAAATGGCATTTAAATATATAAAATAAATATCAAAAATATAAGTCTTTGTTTTACTATGGTTGCAAATATCAAAAAATTTCTATATGTGACACGGCACCAGAGTTAAGTTAGGGTTTTTCAAAATGCTGACACGCCGAGCTCAAAAGGTTCGCCATCACTGGCCTAGATACATCTCACCTTGACCCAAAATCAGAGCAGCAAAAACATATTGACCCCACACGATGCAAACAGAGGCAGGGATTTCTCCCCTGGCCCAGGACAGGCGAACGGAAGGCTGTCCCGGGCTTCTGGTCGACCTGCCTCTGCCCAGGCCCGTCCCCACACCCAGGCCTCTCCAGCCTCTGTCTTCCCCGCCTGGGTCGTTCCACTCCAAAGTTCACCGATCCGTTCACGGAGCGTTCTCCGTGGAGGCCAGGCACCTCGGAAAGCCAAACATGCCTTTTCAAAAGATGACCTTCGCGGGAAACCATCTGCTCCCTTTCCTATGACCTTAGCAGAACATGAGGGAAGTGAGAGACAGCTGGGCAGGGAAGTGGAAGTCAACTCTGAGGGCAAACTTTGACTCAGAAGGTTCAAATTTTAAACTTGAATGAGCTGTTTCCCTCTCTTGCAACAGTGGCCTGGGCCGGCCCAGAGGCCAGATGCCTCCCAGTGCAGCAAGACACGCCCCCTGGCGGTGTCCAGTCCACACGGAGCCCGTGTCCCAACAGTCCTGATTGAACACTCATCCCACAGCACCCGCAGCTCTGCCCGACGCCACCTTCCGAGTAGACAAGCGTCACACGTGCAGGAATCGCTGGCGTGATTTCTCCAACAATAAACGAGGTCATTGCCCGCATTTCAAAGCTGCTAAAAGCATCGCCTCCGTTTAAAGACAATCCAGAATACGGCCACCCTTTCCTTTCCCGGGTGCCCTCCTCTGCAGAGCCCCGTCCTGTTAACGAGGCTTCCTGCAATTACTGTCACATTTGCATCTGTTTCCCATCAGAAGCCCTTTGGGCCTGGGACCAGCTGGCCAGTGCGCCTGGGAGCAGAGCTGTCCCCTAATTACCACGTCCCTGCGAACCGCTGGGGGGCCAGCTCACAGAGCAGGGTGAAGATCTAACAGCCACGTCTGGAGAGTCTCCACGGGCACCCAACCCGGCTCAGGAATTAGAGTCTCCGCCATGGCGCTGCCATCAGATCTCCGCACACCTCCTTGCAAAGTGAAAATGATCCTCAGGACAAAAGCCGTCTCCCGTCTCCCCGAAGCCTGCAGGGAAGATGAAAGGCGGGGAGAACCTAAGGCCCAGGTCAGCGGGGTCACTGATGGAGAGAGAGCGGCGCGGGGGGCGCTGGGCAAGTAATGATTTCATCCTGATTTGCCTGGTAGACTATAGCCTGTGTCATCATCCCCCCACATGACTGCCCCCCCCTTGGGCCTCAGGAGCCTGGAAATGTGCGTGCGTGGTGGGCACCCCGGTACCGACGAGAGCCAGCTCGGCAGGCGTTCGCCCCAAAGCGGCCTTGGGTTTTCCAGCAGCAGGACGTGCCTCATTCTCGCGGAGTAACTGACCCAGCACAACACAGGAGGGTTTGTGTGTCAGTGACCCCCGGGGACAAGGACGGGGTCAGAAGTCATCCCGAGAGGAAATCTGGCCTCAGCACCCACAGCCTCCCGCCTCTGTCTCCAGGAAGCACGTGTCTCACAAATCAGATACGGGTGCAGTGACCCTGCGCGCCGCTCGACCTCTGACCTCATCAGTGACACCGGCAAGCACTTGGAGCCACTCACCCCTCGGCTACCCAAGGGTGGCGGGGAGACAGAGAGGGGGGAGGCGGAGGAGCTGGGCAGGACCTCGGTGGACATTTTAGGGGCGTATTTACTTGTTGGCATCTTTACGGCTTCCCCCTAAAGACGATCTATGATAACAGATGGCTTCACCTTGGGCTGTTCAATAAATAAAAAGCCTTTTTTAAAAAAAAAAATTTTAATCTCTTTCAAGCTTCATCTCACCCACCATGTGTACCAGCCAGTGTGGCACCTCAGTCACTGCCCAGTGACAGCACATGGGACATTGAGAAGCTCTGACCTAAGCTAAGAACTCTTTTTTTTTAAATATATATATTTTTTATTGATTTCACAGAGGAAGGTAGAGGAAGAGAGAGAGATAGAAACATCAATGATGAGAATCATTGATCGGCTGCCTCCTGCACGCCCCCTACTGGGGATGGAGCCTGAAATCCAGGCATGTGCCCTGACCGGGAATCGAACCGTGACCTCCTGGTTTATGGGTTGACCCTCAACCACTGCGTCATGCCGGCGGGCTAAGCTAAGAACTCTTACCAGCACAGCGACACGCCGGAGGGGAACCCGTTAAAATAATCCACTTCAGGGCCAAACCTGGTTGGCTGCCTATGCCCAGGGTGTTTGCACGTGTGATCAGCGCAGCTGAGAAAAAAGCAATCAGCGAGCGGCATGGCCCTCGGCGGCTGAAGGAACCCAGGACGCTCTCCTCTGGGTGGTTCCTCCCTTTGCCGCTAAGAAGGCGGCAGTGGGGCGTGGGGACTCGCCGCAGCTCTCATGGGAATACCTCTGAGAGCCTCCAAGTTACAAGGCCCGTGATGAACCAGGCATCGTTCACTCAGAAAAGATCCCTTTTTTAAAAATCCTCACCCAGGATATTTTTTCTACTGATTTCTTAGAGAGAGTGGAAGGAAGGGGAGGAGAGAGAAAGAAACATCGATGTGAGAGAGACACATGTATTGGTTGCCTCCCACTTGTGCCCCAGCGGGGGATGAGGATGAGCCTGCAACCGAGGTTCGTGCCCTTGACCAGGAATTGAACCCGGGACCCTTCGGTCTATGGGTTGACGCTCTAACCACTGAGCAACCGGCCAGGGTGATAATATTCCTTATCAAGACAAAGAAAGGAAAGACTGGCCCAAGGAAACAAGCCTGGGGAGGGGAGGGCCCCTCAGGCAGATGCGGTGGCTATGACACACACAGCTGAGCCGCCCCAAGGACCGGGCCCTGAGCTCCCCAGGGACACCGCGCCTGCCAAGTTCTAAGTAAGTAAGTAATCACAGCTCGTAGGTGAAGACAGCCCCTGGTCCTGCCCTCTACCACCTCAGACGGTCCCGGAAGGCAGACGGGGCGGGGGAGAGGCGGGAGCCCGGATTCGGCTCACCCTGGGCCTCTGGATTTGCCATCTGAGTCAGACCCTGGGGGAAGCCTGACAGCAGGAGAGGGTGCTGTGGACGGAGCGGCAGAAGCTCCACCAAGAGGCTGGCCTGTGTCCGTCTTCGCGGGGTTGAAATCGGTTTCCTCTGCGCTTGATGGATGATCATAGCACCCAATGTTCCAAAGAGCGTCAGACGAGTTTACCACAGCGATGAAACGGTCTGCCATTGGCAAGAAGCTTGGCTGAGGGGTTACTGAAATGAATTTATTTTTGAAAAGAAAAAAATTAAGCCCAGCCGGCGTGGCTCAGGGGTTGAGCATCGACCAATGAACCAGGAGGTCACGGTTTGATTTCCAGTCAGGGCACATTCCTGGGTGGCGGGCTCGATCCCCAATGGGGGGTTGGGGGGTGCAGGTGGCAGCCGATCAATGATTCTCTCTCATCATTGTTGTTTCTCTCTCTCTCTCTCTCTCTCCCTCACCCTTCCTCTCTGAAATCAATAAAAATATTTTTAAAGGAAAAAACTGAAGACCTTCAGTGTTTTGCATGTCCATCCGGCTCAGCAGCATGGGGACTTGGAGAGTCGAGGGAGAATGGTTCTCCCAGAGGCACCGTGTAGCGCTGGCACACTGGCATCTCAGAGGCCAGGAACACTCTCAAAATGAATGATTTCTCAAGATCCTCGGGGCCCGGCCTTGGGGTTGGCAAACTGAAAACCTTGCCAGGGAATGCAGCCAAGCAGCGGAGACCAACACTCTTTATCACTGTCCCAAGCAGTAAGTCACTTTCAGAAAACCAGACTTGAATCTGAACTGAATCTCACATTCCCGCCCCAGTAGTTTGTTTATTTAAGTAAATACGTGACAGTGAAACCCGTGGTTTAAAATTCTGAGTGTCTGCAAAGTCTTATATTCTCTCGGTGAAATTTCCTGGCTGACTGAGAGGAGGAGGAGAAG
>NW_005354584.1:80751-89601 GCF_000412655.1 Myotis brandtii
ATTTATTCTGACTGCACATGTGCCCAGGAATATGAGGAGTCTTTCCAGGTACCAGTCATTAGCCAAGAATTGCTTGTTATTCTTTCTTGAGATATATGTGTATTCCAGAAAGCAAAAAGGCATTTTATCCTCTGAACAAGGGGGAGCAGATCCATGTATCTTCCTCCTGTTTCCCCAGGAGTGAATGGCAAGGGGCTCCGCTCCCCGGGCACGGTGCTGTGGTGGCAGACCAGCTCTCTGAGAGGCACAGCAACATCTGCATTCCCAGCACCTGTCGGTTTCCAGGGGCAAACCTTCCCACCGTGGCTGATTTCAAGGCATCCACCGTGTAACAGCCAGCTCCCCACGGGCCTACCGACTGGCCTCAGAAGACATCAGCCAGCTCCAGCCACCGCCGTCTTGAAGAGACTTGTCAGTGTTGTCCAGGACACGTCTTACCCTCCAGGACGTGCAGATGGCTGTATGAGGCTTTGATAAAATTCCAGTAAAAAAGACGGACAGCAGAAAAGGTCTCTGCCATCAGGAACTTACCATTTAACAAGAGGGGGAAAAACACGCAACAAGGAAGGTCTCTAAAAATACACCCGTTTGGAATGTTCTCTCCCTTTCTGGACACATGTTTTTAAGAAAGTCATGGTTCACAAGAGTGTCCAGGATGAAAACCAAGACGGTGCCAGGCATGGGAACCACAGGGTTTGGGGGACGGTGACAAGGAACCACGTGTGGTCAGCAAGGAAAAGAGGAGAGATGGATGAACCAGAAGTTTGTTATAAATCCCGAGGGTTGTCACATGGAAGAGGACTTAGAAGTCACTTTCTTTTGTTTCAAAGATGCAAATGAGGTCTTTTTGGTATAAGATATAAGGAAGCCGATTTCTGTTCCCATAAGGCTAATCTTTCTAAACATATCCTATATAATAAAGCCCTAATATGCAAATCAACCAGTTGCTCTGACACACACTGACCACCAGGGGGCAGATGCTCAACTCAGGAGCTGCCCCCCTGGACAGTTGGAGCACTGCTCAGCCAGAAGCTGGGCTCAGGGCTGGCCAGTGAAGTGGTGGTGGTGGGAGCCTCTTCCACCTCCATACAGGGCTCAAACCAGGTCTCCTACCTCGAGCGTTTTCTTTAAAATCCTCCCCAGATGACCTTTCCATGAGCCACGCTGAAAGGCCCACAATGGGTTCAAGAAGCTGTGCAGGAGCTTCAGCCAGGAGCCCCTGGCCCGCCCCCTGCCAGGCGCTGGACCGGGTGGGACCTGGATGCGGGAGGCCATGCTGTGCTGCCTTAGGTCCACATCCGGGCGCCGTGTGGGGAGAGGCGTGGTCTCCTGGAGATGGTCAGAGTTTACCTGTTGAGACCACCTGAGGGGGACGGACAGTCATTACAGCTGCGCCTGGGGTTCCCCGGACCACCTTCCTGCTGCAGGCACAGGAGGACCGGGTGGGTCACCCGGAGCGGCTCCCCGCACGTTTATCTCATTCCCAGGAAACATCGCGGTAAATACTTTATATATGGAGCCACAGTTCACCAAAAACAAAGGTTTATTCATTCGAAGGTCATATAGCATCGTTATATGATGCTCTCTGCTCTAGGGTGTTCTGAGGAGTAACAGGTTCAAGAAGGATCTAGAACAAGGTCGACATTTCTCTACCTGCCTTGGTTCACCCCCAGCCCCCCCCCCCCGCCACCTGCACCCCGAGGCTGCACCTCCCCCACGCAGACACAGACTCGACTCTCTCCCAAGAATAACTATCACCGCGTAGATAGAAACCGAAATCCACAGGCTGCTCTGTAGACCTGGGAATAGAACACGAAGGTCTTTCCGGAAGGTTTTCAAGCTGCAAAGGCGCCCCCTGTTGGGATAATGGTGCAGATGACAGATGCTCTTGTGAGCTGACCCTGAACCCAGACATACCGGCCAGCTTCCCACCAGCCCCTCCTCCCCGCCCCATTCTGCCCCCTGTGGTTGGGAGGCATCGCACCCCTTGGAGGATGGAGAGCAGAGCTTGCCCACAGAGATGTAAGCCCCTCAGCATCACTGCAAGCGCCCAGCTCCAGGGTCCCCCCCCTCCCTACGCGGGCCGCCCCCTGCTGACCACCCACTGGGAAGCAGTGTCTCAGCTCAAGGGCAGGTCCGAGCTGCTCAGGGCGACAGGCCTCTGAGCAGAGGAGCCCGGAGCACGTGGCACTTGTTGGGGACGATGAGGTAACGCCGGGGAAGGGCTAGAGCGCGGCCCCCAGGCCACGGGCCTCACTGCGGACGCGAGGAGACAGCCATCTTCAAAGGCTCTCACCCATTTCATTTCAAAAAAATGGAACCAACTTGTTTCTGGGAAACGGGGCGCGTTCGGACATTTCTTCCTTAACCCCAATTAGGGACATCAGAGGAGCAGGAGGCGCCCAGACCCACAGCCCAGAGATGCCATGTCGCCCAAGAACCACATGAAGGGTCCACAAACATCCCTCCATGTCCATGGTCAGCACACAAGTGTGTGGTTTGGGGGTGGGGTTCTCTCCCACCCCTCCTGGCAATGAGTGCTTCCCCCCCATCATCCCCCCCAAAATGGTATCCGACCTTTTTAAAAAACATACGCACACATGCACACACATCAGATCCGTGTTCCTGGAGAGCGTGGCCACCTCCTGGGGCCGCACGCAGCGCTGAGTCAGGACCCCTCGGGGGCCCCGCCCTGGCGCCTCCGAGCATCAGCCCTGCTGGGAAAGGCCCGAGGCCGGAAAATGCTGAAAAGGAAGCTCTAATTAAAGAAATCTGACCTTTTGTTCCTCAAATAATTTGGGAGCAAAAATATCTGCTAATCTTTTTCTGATTATATTTATGGTATTTTTCCATTTGAAAAAGCATCAGCGAAGGAAAAGGAAACAATAGAAACATTTCCACTTTCAAAGGAAGCAGAGGCCGTGTCCAAGGGGCCCGCCCAGGTCCGTCACCAGCAACCACAGCCGAAACGCCAAAGGAAGCCGGTGTGTGCCCCGGGGGGGGGGGGGGGGCGCCCTGGCCTTCCAGAGTGCCTCACACTCTTTGGCAAGAAACCATCCCAAGGGGGAAGGGGTGCAGCCCCAAGGGGGCCCGGGCGGCAAAGGCTGCTCCAAGGCCCAGGGAGACCCTCCCACCTCCACACACACACTTCACATGTATGGTCTGTTTCACTGTGTTTAAATGTTTCCACTGCAGGGGACAAGCAGAGGCTGGGGAAGAATGAAGAGAATACTTCCTTTACCCACAGATCTCTGTGCTTTTTGAATTTTGTACTGAAAACGTCAATCTGTGCGTGTGTGTCCTGCTGGTGATCTGTTGTCATCTAAGAGATTTGGGCACAACTTCCTTATCTCAGCAACTCCCCACCCTCGCTCAGAGCACACCGTACCCGCCCCGCCCCGCCCACCCCAGGACATACATACACATACCTCACAGGCCATGTGTAACATACACACCTCACACACCCCAGCACACATCCTACATCCCCCACACCATACACAACACACATACCACATACAACACCTCCACACACACAACACGCACATGCATGTGCCAGGGAGGCGCCCTCCCCCACCCTGGCCCGCAGGACACCTCCCGCAGCATTCGGAACCCAGGAGCAGGCTGGGCCCAGCTGCCCCGCCGGTCATGGCCACGTCACCGGAGTTCGGACTGCGATGGCCGCTCTAAACCTCCAGGACTCAGAGCCACCACAGGCCCCTCCGCTGCACACTGGTGGCTCTTGTGAAGGGAACAGAGGCTGCCGTCATGAGGGGAGAGGGCTGGGCTGGGCTGCCCTCGTGCGGCGCTGGCCAGGCCATCGGGACGCCGGAGTGGCCAGCGCCTCCCACAGTTTCACGATTCCTCCTTTTTATATAGTAACACCCTCCTTTCACACACGCCTATACACACATGCATTTACTGCATTTGTCATTATCAAAGCAGAGCATTTGAAAAGATTCGAAACAGCACTAGTCGTCATAAAACGTGCCTGCCCACGTGGCTCATTGGTTGAGCGTCGCCTATGAACCAGGAGGTCACAGGTCGATTCCCGGTCACGGGGACTGCGGAGCCGCAGGGACTCGGGCACCACTCGCCGGTGTGAGCTGTCTGGTCCCTGTCGACCTGTGCGCTCCCTGCTACAGGTGAGCACACGCAGGCCGCAGCAGCACCGGGCCCTCCTGCCACACACCCGGCTCAGATGCGACACACAGACCCGCTGCTGCCGGCCAACGGGATGGAGTGAGGGCCAGCGGACCCCAGCCCTCCCCGCTGTGTCCTTCACCCTTGCAGGGGAGGTCACAACCACTGGGCAGGGTTAGGAGGAAGGTCACAGAGCAGGTGGCTCCCAGTCCTAGTGGCATCACAGGTGCGGATGGTCCCCTCCATCCTGCCCTCTCTCCAACCACACCTGCCAATCAGCGGCTGTGCTCCAGACAGACACACATTGGCCCTTCGGGGGGGGGGGGGGCATTTGACAATGCCTGGGACATTTTTGGTTGGCACAACTGGAGAAGGGGTGCTCTTGGCATCTAGTGGGTGGAGGCCAGGGGTGCTGCTAACACCCCAGTGCCCAGGGCAGACCCCACCAGGAAGGACATCCGCCCAAGTGTCAGTAACGTGAGGCTGAGAAACCTGCCTTAAGTGCTCGACGGTGGGCATGCTGGACGTTATTGCTGTTCTTGAGTAAGTGGACGTTTTAGCTACAAATTTAGAGCCAGGAAGCCTGTGGAAAGGAGCACCCTGTGGTCATGTACATGAGTCCGCCTGTGTGGAACGCGGGAAGCAGCGGGCGGAAATGTCACAGAAGGAGATCACGCGTTTTCCAGGCCCGTGTGCGTTTTCATTCCAGGTGCACAGTTCTACGGCCCATCCTCTGTCCCCTGTGCTGTGCGGTCACCGCCCGCCCCCAAGTCAAGTCTCCCTCCTCACCATTCAACCCCCTTACCCTCTCCCCCGGCTCCCCCTCCCGTTCCCTGTGGTAAGCACCACACAGCTGTCTGTGTGTCTGAGTTGGGTTTTGCCTGATCCCTCCACCTTTTTCACCCAGCCCTGCAGCCCCCTCTCTTCCGACAGCTGGTGGTGGACACTGGATTGCTTGCACCTTCCAGCTGCTGTGAAGAATGCTGCCAGGAGCATGAATGTACAGCTATCCCTTCGAGACCCCTTTCTATTCTTTGGAACTGCTGGGTCGCGTGGTAGTTTGCTATTTGGAGGACCCGCCACGCTGTTTCCCCAGCGGCCGCACCGCCCTCCATGCCCCCCACAGCGCACGGGCTCCAGTTCCCCCACATCCTCGCCAACGCTTGCTCTTTCGAGTTCTTTGATAGAGGCCGTCCTGATGGGTGTGAGCTGCTCCCTCATCGTGGTTGGGTTTGCATTTCCCTAATGGCCTAACGATTCGTGATGTTGAGCATCTTTCCGTGGGCTGATGGCCGTTTTTATATCTTCTGTTCACATTCTGTGGGTTAGAACTTCGTCATGTGGCAACATCTCACCACAAGGCAGGCTGGGAGATGCAAGGTAGTCGGGCTATGCATTAGCTATCTGTTCTGCCTGACAATATTACCATTGACCTAGTAGCTTAAACTTCAACATTTCCTACCTCCCAGTTTCTGTGGGTCAAGAGCGTGGGCACAGCTTACCTGGGTCCTTTGCAAGATGGCAATTGAGGGGTTGGCTGGGCTGCAGCCTCATCTGAGGCTCAACTGGGGATGGATCTGCTTCCAAGCTCACTCTGGACGTGGGCAGGACTCTGGTCCCTGCAGCTATCGATGGACGCTCTGGTTTCTTGCTGCAGATCTGCCAGAAGCTTCCCCATTCTGTGGAGAGTGTCTACAGCTGTGGTTCTCAACCTCGGCTGCACATTAGAATCACCTGGGAATCTTTTTAAAATCCTGATTTCTGGGCCTCATCCTCCGGGAATTCTCTTTCTTTGTTACTAATGTTGTTCAAAGAAACAGAATTCCCGGAGGATGAGGCCCAGAAATCAGGATTTTAAAAAGATTCCCAGGTGATTCTAATGTGCAGCCAAGGTTGAGAACCACTGCCTATATAGCATTTGGACAGGTTCGAGCCTGGGACTGATGAGCGGGCACGATCCTCTCATGGCAAAGCCACGGGCAAGTCCCAGCACAATGATAGCCAAAGGCTATAGTTGTAAGCTTGACCTTATGGTCGGAACCTGTGGTCCCACGTGGCTGAGTGATATGGGCTGCAGGAGGTGCAGCAAGTAAACAAAGCTTGATCAGGTGCATTAATTGAGTAGATTTAAAACCCGAAAGAACGTTGTGACCACGCCCTTACTTTGCCTCCTGGAACCTGGCTATAAAATAAAGACTCGGCTTGCAGACTGTGGTGCTCTCTCTCCATTAGAGAGCAGAGTCCCACCCAGCCCCAGCTTTATTCTCTTGTCTGTCTTTTCTAAATCCTTCACCACCCCCCCTCCCCCCTCAGGTTCACCCATGGCCGTGCCGGCTCGGCACACCATTCCTTGGAGCCACTCCAGTCCCTTGTCACTTGGGATTTCCTCTAAGCCAACTGAAGAGAGAGACTCCAGCAAGATGGGTGCTGCCATTTTAAATATATTCTTTATTGATTTCAGAGAGGAAGGGTGAAAGAGATAGCAACATCAATGATGAGAGAGAATTATTGACTGACTGCCTCCTGCATGGCCCCTGCTGGGGATCGAGCCCACAACCCAGGCACGTGTCCTGACCAGGAATTGAACTGTGGCTTCCTGGTTCATAGGTCGAAGCTTTTCATACTGTATGAAAAGTATGGTCACTGGTGCATGCAGCGTCCCAGATTGCGAGAGGGATGTCCGACTGCCAGTGTAGGCCCGACATCCCCATGAGGGGTCCCTGGTTCATGAGCCACGCCAGCCGGGCTGGGTGCTACCGTGTTATATACAGAATCACACACACAGTCAGGTATGTCCTGCTACCTTTGCCATATTCTATTGGTTAGAAGCAACTCACATGTCCTGCCCACACTCAAGGGGAGGAGAGCATGCAAGGGCAAGAAATTCAGGAGCCAGGGATTGTGGGTACCTCGGAGAGTTGTACCAAGGCCTCCCTAGAATTCCAGGACAATGGAAGAAGGGATTTCAGAGGACAGCCAGCTACCAGCCTCCACCACAGTGTGTTGTAAATATTTTTTCTTAGCAGTGGAAAAGTGCTAGGTTGAAGACCGGCTCCATCTTTTAACTTGATGGTCATGTTGTGGTTGGTGGTTTAAATTTGTTTATGGTGTTGTTGACATACAGAAGCTCTGCATTTAAGTGAAGTCAAATTTATCAATATTTTTCCTTTACAGTTTATGAGTCACATCATGTCAGGAAAGTTCTTCTCCCTCCAAGATGACATGAAATTCCACCCACATGGTCTCCTAAAATAACTCGTTCTTCTGGCCAAGGATCCCAGGTGGGGGGAACTTTCTCTTCACGACCAGGGTAATTTGTTTGGATAAACTATTTTGCTGCTGACTTGCTTGAAAAGCTGTTTGTTCACAATTTTGCTAATCAGTGACTTTTTAAGGAGAAGAAGTGAGATTTCAGCAAATTATTTTCACCCTTTAATATATAATTCTTAGTGTGGCTCTAAGATAAGCAAGAAAATTTCAGAGAAAGCTCTTTTTTGGTGCAAAATCAGCATCGTTCACATGTAGCCAATGATACCGTGTATCGCAGCGATTCTTGGCCTTTCTCACACAGGGCACAGCACGCTGTGGCCTTGGATGCTTACCCTCAGGGGTCACTCCGTTGCTGTGTGTTTACCTCCAAATAGAAAATTATGATTGTGTCAATCCGGTCCATTCACTGACAACTGCCTACCTCTCAAACAGAGGACAAATTATTGGGAAATTGTGGAGAAACACATGCCCCTCTTTTCCTTCAGCAAATAGTTAGGGCACCCCCTCTCTGTCTGGGCAAAGCACCCTATGCAAAGTGTGAAGCTGCTAGCAAAAAATATATATATATACACACACACCTTGAAAACATTGCCACCAGCACAGGCACACCACACTTTAGCTCTATGGATTCTACTCTTGTGGTGATGATATAATACTCCAGTGATCTTCAGTCGACCAGGTAGCGCCAAGACCTTCCAACATGGCCACCTGGGGCCCAGAACTGACATCCATGACGCTTGTGCAGTAGATGCGGATCTCTGTCGATAAACGCAGCTGTGAGGGGTGGAACCCAGGACACGTCTCCATAGCTCAGCAGCTTTTCCGCCCACCAGATCAGTCCTCTCCGTCTTTCCGAGTTGCAGCGCAGTCCCGGACCCATGCACAGGTCCTAGGTGCTGAGAGGAGGGAGGGACCATTTGTCCGTGCCTGCCTCTGCCCAGAGGATCCCGTGTCCCAGCCCGGCCCGAAGGAACCACATCGGCCAGGAGGCCCGCTTTTCATCGCTGGTGATAACAAGCTAGAGTTGCATCAAAACTGCAAGAGAAAAAAAATCCTTAGAAATATTTTTTAACCGTCCACAGACATTTAACAGTCTGATACATGTAGAGTGTTTGGCGTGTTTTTAATTGCTGACGGGTCCTGGAAAAGGAAGAACAAAGAGTGTTGTTGATATGTATAAGTCTTTAGAGAGAGCGGGTGTAAGTGCCAGTCGCCAACAGCAGCAAGAAATCTTTGTGGGGCAAGACTGCCCCCTTGTGACCAATGTTGGCTTAACTATTTATGTGCATTCCTCTAGAACAGCGGTTCTCAACCTTCCTAATGCCGCGACCCTTTAATACAGTTCCTTATGTTGTGGTGACCCCCAATTTCGTTGTTACATATTGAACATAATGAAAGCATAGTGATTAATCACAAAAACAATATGTAATTATATATGTG
>NW_005354584.1:89940-91458 GCF_000412655.1 Myotis brandtii
AATTTCCAGAGGATGAGGCCCAGAAATCAGGATTTTTAAAAGATTCCCAGGTGATTCTAATGTGCAGCCAAGGTTGAGAACCACTGCTCTAGAAACAGACGAGCGGCCTGCTGGCAGGAGCTGCAGGGACAGGCAGCTCCTCTACCTTGCACCCCTCACCCTCTCGCAGTCCGGGCGGGAGTGTGCAGGCAGCACCACATCCCGTGAGGGGCGCTGGGTGGAAGGCGCTGCCATCGGACTTAAGAACTTGCGGCCGCTGCGTGGAGAAGGCCTCACTTCCCTCCGGGCCGCTGTTCTTAAACGTCCCCCGGGAACAAGTGAACTGCAGATGCCCGAGGGGGGTAACGTGTCAGTTCCTTCCGGCCACAAAGCTGACCTAGATGTTTTGCAGTAACAAGAGACTGCTGTTCAAAACACTTCCGGTGACTTTTTTTTAAATGTTTTTATTGATTTCAGAAAGGAAGGGAGAGGGAGAGGGAGATAAAAACATCAATGATGACAGAGAATCACTGCTCCGCTGCCTCCACACACCCCACACTGGGATCAAGCCTGTATGTGCCCCGACCACAAATTGAACCGTCACCTCCTGGTTCATAGGTCAACACTCAACCACTGAGCCACACCAGCCAGGCACCTTCAGTGACTTTTAACACTGTGGTGAGTTTCCCCGACGGTGAGGTGTGCGCATGGGCGCTGTCCCATATGGCCCTTACTCCTCGTGTTCACCAGGCAGTTACCTGACTCAGCAAGCACTTCTTCAGCCCTACTATGTGCCCTGTCGCTGGGACCCCATGCCCTCGCTCCCCGGCTGAGGGTGTCCCACCACCAGCAGCATCACAGCCCCCACCCCACCCACTGACAAGATCCCCTCGGGGTTTGAATTAGAGCGAGCACCACACTCACCTGGAGGGCGTGTTAGAACAATACTGACACCAGCATCCGCCTCCAGAAACACTGACGCAGTGGGGCCTGCAGCAGGGTGCTAAGCCTTTGAAAATCTCCTGGGCGATTCGAACACGCAGCCAAGTTGGGAGCCACTAAGGGGTAAAAGGGAGAAATTAGAAATCGTTCCTCATCACGTCTCCCTGAGCTACGTGAGGACGTGATGGAGCATCTGATGCTTGGAAGGTCTCTCCAGGAGCCCATGTCTCTCGGAGAGAGAGCACCAAGAAAGGCCTGGCGACGGAAGGCAGGGTGTCTGTCCTGTGGGACAGGAGGGGGAGGGAGGAGGGGAGTCCTGGGAGGGAGGAGGAGGAGGGGGTTGGATGGGAGAGAGAGGCAGAGAGCCCTAAAGCGTACAGGAGGCAGCCGATCAATGATTCTCTCTCCTCATTGATGTTTCTCTCTCTCTCCTTCTCCCTTCCTCTCTGAAATCAACAAATATGTACATGTATTTTAAATATGTATGGGAAATAAATGGAGAAAATTCTGTATAAAACAAGAGGATGGGCGTGTGCTTATTTGCCTCCCTTCCAAGGACCCATTCAAATAAAAGCAAAGGGCCTTTAAAAGCACAGA
>NW_005354584.1:91530-94677 GCF_000412655.1 Myotis brandtii
GGAGCGGAGCAGACCCCGGAGGTTCCCTTTGTGGGGGCGGGGGGGGCGGGATTCGTGATATGCGGCTTCTCTGGACGTGGGAGGGAGGCTGCTCTGGGCACTGCCCGCAGGTGGCACTGCCCTGCCCGCAGGGACTAACAGGGGTCACCTGAAGGCCAGACTGTGCTTCCCGGAAGGCCGAGGTCTGGGACCCTAATCTCTGCCCTGGGCCCCGGGGGGCCTGTGTGACCCGGCTGCTCTGCCTCATTAAGACTCTGGCTCGGTGTGACAGGCACGGACGGTGACTGAGAACCTAAATCCTCACCAAAGCCCCAGAGTCAGAAATAGACTTCGCTAATAAAGTTAGGTTGTAAATCCCTATTAATAACAGAAATCTATTTAAAGAGACACACAGACAGTAAATGTTCTAACTCACTGAGTTTACAAGGTGATGGAAACGTAAGATGCCTCCACGAGTCATCTGTGGGTCGCACCCCGCATGACTTGGTGCTGGTCTCATCTCACGAGCAGGAAACTCGCGGTGAGGAACGCCAGCGCCCATGCGCCCCGAGTGGCTGCAGGTCCTTTGCAGCATCGTCTCACGGGCAGCCCCAGCAAATGCCAGCTCCCCGAGACCTAGACTGGCCCGGGGGGGGGGGGGGGGGGGCCTTTGTCCAGAGGCGCTGCAGTGTTTAGTAGACACCAAAGCTAATTAAATACACAACCTGCTTACGTTACAGGTGACCATCTTTAGGCACCTGCCTGGAGACACGGGGAGATGCTCAAATTTTGCAAGGACTGCCCCCCCCCCCCCCCCCCCCCCCCCCCGGAAAGCAGCATGGACAGCTCAGAGCCCACGGGGTCCACCAGCCAGGAGGGAGGCCCAAACATGGACTGGCTGACTCCTGGGTAGAAAGTGCCCGACGGAGGGGAGGTGAACCAGAGAGATAGTGCAGGGTCCTCTCCTCCCCCCCAGGCGAATCTTTGTCTGGAAACCTGCAAACCAAGTGCAGTCGATCTCATTGTTCACGTAGTTCAAGGTCGGCCGGAATCAGCGAGAGCTGCACCACTGCTCCTGGGGAAGAATGAACATAGATGCAAGGAATACACATCGCACATGGGTTACAGCCTACAATCCTACAACCGACTCACCCCAGCAGAGTCTACTTTCTTTCCTTTTTTTAAAAAAAACTTTGTAATTGATTTTGAGAGAGAGAGAATGAGAGAGAGAGAGAGAGAGAGAGAGAGAGAAACATGGATATGAGAGCAATACATCGATCAGCTGCCTCCTGCACAGCCCCTACCGGGGATCGAGCCCACAACCCGGGATGTGCCCTGACCAGGAATCGAACCAGCAACCTTTTGGTGCACAGGAAGACGCCCAACCAACTGACCCACACTGGCCAGGGCCAGATTCTATTTTCTTCATTTTAAAAAAGAGAAAACGAGGCTCAGACCTGTTACGTGACTTACCTGAGGCCATCCCTCTAACAGGGGTCAGAGGTGGGGTTCCCCCCAGGGCCGCGCTTCTTGCTCTGCACTGCACAGCCCCCTCCTGGCTCTAATTCCTACTCAGGGGGAAACTCGTGATAACCCTGAACTGCTGTGGTCAAAATTCTACTTCCCGTTCCCGCACCTGCCGACTCCGGCTCCAGAGAATTCTCACCTGTGCGGGGTGCACCTGCAGGCAGGTCTCCCCTCTCCTCTCCCCAGAGGTGTCTGCCCCGCCCCTGAGTTCTGAAAATCTGGACGAGCATCACCGGCCCCGCAGGTCTTCCCTGGAGGTGGTGTCTGCACAGAGCGCTCCGGGTCCAGGTAAGATGGTCCCAGGTGCTCAGCTCCACGTGCTTTAGGTGAGAGCAGCTGGGGGTGGAGCTGAGTTTTGAAGAAGGGGCGATACAGGGGGAAGATAAACCAGAGGTGGGCCAGGCAGAAGCCCGGACGGGGAGCAGGTATCTGGAGTTTACCTGATGAATCGACAGGACGCGCAGAAGGAGCCCCGGCTCATGTGGTGCGTGCCCTTCGAAGCCCGGGGAGAAGGAGTGGGTCAGGGAAACGGAGGCCCCAGGCCAATGAAAGGCGGAGGTGGCGATAAAATGAGCCGGTTTGTCTCCGTGGATCCGAAGGGTCCTGGGTTTGATTCCGGTGAAGGACACACACCTCGGTTGCAGGATCCTTATGCATGAGCCCATGCGGAAGGCAAACAATTGATGTGTTTCTCTCACATTGATGTTTCTCTCAGTCTTTCCCTCTCTCTTCCACTCTCTAAAAATCAATGGAAAAATATCCTCGGGTGAGGATTTAAAAATAATAATAAAATAAGCCTTTGCTTACCTGAGACCCAGTTCTCTCCTACGAGGCTCGTCTGAGACAAGGCGGCCGAGCATTTAGGAGCTAGACGGTGAGCTCGGACAGTGAGCTCACGCTGGGCACCCGCAGAGGCTTCCAGAGGGCAGAGGGCAGAGGGCAGAGGGCCAGAATGGCATTGTGGCTTCAGGAAGCTTTAGGACTAAAGGAGGTGGGAATTCTAGAACCAGGGAGGATCACAGCACGTCCGATGATGGACTATAGAATCTTAGGGGGAGAAACGGGATGACTGTCAGAACTCTGAGCAGATCATTAGTCCAAACGCAGAAACGCTCTGGGGGTTCTACATAACATTTAAACGTTTTCGACAGAACGAACTTCATCTCTTAAAGGCCCCAGCATTTCTTCGAACTTGCAGTAACAACGGCGCGTCCTACCCTTTCCTCCGGCGCCTTTTAAGTTCGCTGCGGCCCGAGGACTCCATTTCCTTTGAAATACATACACTTGGAGCTATTTTGGTATCGGTCATGTGTAATATCGGGTTTACAAAGCACAGACATGAATATATGAGCGATCTCACGTTTTAATATTAAGAGATGGAGCAGGCGGCCAAGTTATTACCGTGTGGTCGAAAGCCAGCGCTCCAGCCATTAGAGGACCCGCCCGGAATTTCTGAGTCATCGCCAGCCGCTCCGCAGTCTGGCAGCCACATGGCGGCTCAAGACGCAGGTGGTTTTGCCATAAACATCAAAGGCCCACACTTGACCCCGTGGAGACCCTGCCGGGTCCAGCCGTGAGAAGGCCTTGGAGGTGCCCGGAGCCCTGCCTGGCCCGGGACCGCCTCGGTGTGCGCGTCCTGTG
>NW_005354584.1:94695-107338 GCF_000412655.1 Myotis brandtii
GTGCTGTGCAGGGCGGGCGGGGCGTCGGGAGCCTCTGCGCAGGCCCAGCATCCCTGCAAGTTGGTGGCATCCTGGAATCAGAGAGAGAACCAGCCTCTCCGGGGGCGAGCCCAGAAGCCAGCCAGACCCAGCCTGGCAGTGGGTTTGTCTTGGCTGAGCCGGCTGGCACCCAGTGTTGGTTGTGGGGTCTGTGCGGCCAGGCCTCGCGGGACGAGGTGCCCTGGGATGGGCGCCCTGGCACCGGCAGCTGCTGGCGAGGCCTCACCAGGCTCGGTTGGAGGAGCTATTCCCAGAAGACGGGCTTCCAAATCCCATTTTGCCATCCAGAGCCCAGCCCCGAGGCCAGTGCTGCTATTTCAGTGTCTTCTCTCAGCCCCGCAGATTCCCAGCTGCCGTGTCTGAGCCCGGCCGCACGCCCTGCATGTTCCTCCCAGCAGGCCTGGAGTCAGGCGCCCCGCTTTGCTCTGCCTCGCCTGTGCCCACGCGTTCGGTTGGCAGACCTGGACTCAGGGAGGGGATGAGTGTCAGGACAGCCAGGCCCGGGCCGGAGCTCAGCATCCACAGAAGCCTGTGATGGGCCTAGCGGCCGCCCTTGGAGACACCACCTATCAACAGCCTGGCCCCATGTCAGCGTGGCCTGGCCACAGGCTGCCAGTCACCCCCAGGTCCACCGGCTGTGACCAGGGATGCAGAGCTGCTGCGGCCTGGAATCTGGTCTTCTGGACCCTCCCTCCCTGCAGGGCTGAGCCCAGTCTCCCAGGTGGTTCCGGCCATGAGGCCTGGAAGCCACACTGTAGCCCCGGCCGGGCAGGAAGAGCAGAGCGCGGTGCGGCCCTGCCAGGGTCCGACCTGCCCTACCCGATCACCGTGGCCTTGGTGTCGTGGTTTGTAAAATAGGCTCTTTCCAGGCCTCTATCAAGAATAACAGGAGCAAAACTGTTAGACAGTTGGCTTTTGTGTGTTGCGTAACTTGGCTGCAAACCAAACTAATTTTTACAAGTTTGTGACCTAAACCTCAAATCATGTAGTAATTTGCCTGTTTATGTTTGCTGCAAAGCTATACTATGAACTAAAAAAAATCATTTTATTTTTTTAATATATATTTTTATTGATTTCAGAGAGGAAAGGAGAGGGAGAGGGAGAGAGAAACATCAATGATGAGAATCATTCATTGATCGGCTGCCTCCTGCACTGGGGATCGAGCCAGCATCCCGGGCATGTGCTCTGACCAGGAATCAACCTATGACCTCCTGGTTCATAGATCGATGCCCAACCACTTAGCCACCCCAGCCAGGTTGTTCCCTGTTGCTCCTCTGCAACTGTGAGAAATGCCTGGGCAGACCTGCTGAGGGAACAAGTGACACGTGGAAGACAGCCAAATCATCCTAGTCCAGCCAGACCACGGCCAAGTCACATCAGACATGTGCCTGTAGATGCAAGAGCCAGAGCAGTTGCACATGGCACAAACTAGCAGGGACACCCACCCACCGGCACTCATGAGAATGGATGGTGGTTGCTTTAAGCCTCCAAAGTCAAATGTGGGCATTAGGCGGTAATAGCTGATGGGCAAGAGAGGTCATTGTTTTGTTCTTATCTGCTGGGTACTTTGGCCTTAAAATTCAATATATCTAGACTTTTATGTCTTTTCATTCTCACAATTGATGTCACCTTCAGGCTCTACAAACACATCTGTAAATGGATGCACACTGTTTCTGCAACAAGGAAAACACTTCCATTTCTACCAGGATACATTCATACATGGACTAAACACAAAACTTTGGCACCTCACTACTGGAAGAGAGGAAAGGAGAGGGAGAGGGAGAGAGAAACATCAATGATGAGAATCATTCATTGATCGGCTGCCTCCTGCACTGGGGATCGAGCCAGCATCCCGGGCATGTGCTCTGACCAGGAATCAACCTATGACCTCCTGGTTCATAGATCGATGCCCAACCACTTAGCCACCCCAGCCAGGTTGTTCCCTGTTGCTCCTCTGCAACTGTGAGAAATGCCTGGGCAGACCTGCTGAGGGAACAAGTGACACGTGGAAGACAGCCAAATCATCCTAGTCCAGCCAGACCACGGCCAAGTCACATCAGACATGTGCCTGTAGATGCAAGAGCCAGAGCAGTTGCACATGGCACAAACTAGCAGGGACACCCACCCACCGGCACTCATGAGAATGGATGGTGGTTGCTTTAAGCCTCCAAAGTCAAATGTGGGCATTAGGCGGTAATAGCTGATGGGCAAGAGAGGTCATTGTTTTGTTCTTATCTGCTGGGTACTTTGGCCTTAAAATTCAATATATCTAGACTTTTATGTCTTTTCATTCTCACAATTGATGTCACCTTCAGGCTCTACAAACACATCTGTAAATGGATGCACACTGTTTCTGCAACAAGGAAAACACTTCCATTTCTACCAGGATACATTCATACATGGACTAAACACAAAACTTTGGCACCTCACTACTGGAAGGAAACCAAGCTTATTCGAGGAGTTAGCAAACAGTCTCTCCCACCCCACCTCCAACCACTACCAACGACAGTAAATAAACTGAATCTAGAAGATATAAATCGGTAGGAGGTATAAAGCATATATATAAAAGCCTAAGTGACCGGCCGACCAGTAGCTATGATGCACACTGACCACCAGGGGGCAGATGCTCAACATATAGGCATGGAAACATGGAACACTGAAGAATCTCAGAGGGAAGGGGGAAGGTGGAGGGCAGGAAGAGATTAACCAAAGATCTTATATGCATACCAGAGGCCCGGTGTACAGATTCACCCACCGGTGGGGTCCCTCGGCCTGGCCTGCGGGGATCAGGCCAAAACCAGCAGTCCAACATCCCCCAAGGGGTCCCGGATTGTGAGAGGGCGCAGGCCAGGCTGAGGGACCCCACCGGTGCACAAATCCATGCACCAGGCCTCTAGTATATAATATAAATGATTCAATACCTAAAAAGGAAGAAAAAGAGTAAGAAACATTTCTAAACTCCATTTTAAAACTTATTTTCACTAATGCACTTGAGTTTGTGGTTTGGGGAGGTAGTATGGCTACTAGGAGTTCATGACTCAAGTCACATTCTAATGAGAACACCCCATTAGTGCTGATTATACCAACACAGTTAACCTTGCACAAGAGCCCTAGGAAAATGGGTGAAGAGGCTGCCTGTCAAGTATTACTGAAGTGATGAAATAAATGCAACTGTCTTTCTGTTTCATTTTGAGCAAATATATAACTTCGTTACCTTATCAATTTTTATCCAAAGAACAAAAAAAAAACTGTAGAACTCATAAAATTTCCTATGAGAAACTTTCCATATATTAGGAATCACCAACAGACCATCAACTTTCAGATATCACAGAGAATTTCTGCACCAAATTAACTATACTTTGCCATATTAATACAACCTGTGGCTTTTTAAAAACTTAACTATATTACCTCAAAACATTCAAATAAAACAATACTCCCACCTAGTGGATAAAAAAAAGCAACTGGCTTATTTCAGCCGTGAACAGCACCACCACAAAAAACAACTATAACTACAATGAATTTAAAATAAGTTTATTCTGTTTTTAATACCCTCAAAATACTCCTTGAAAAAAAGGAACCTATGAAACAGTGCTGCTGCTGCCCCCCAAGGAATAGACAGGTGACACAGGTGACAAAACCATCTGGAATCACGTGTAAATGTTACTCTGAATCTCATTTGTCATCACCAATTTCTTCAGTATCTCTGTGCTCTGGGGAATATTCTGAAAGGAGAGATAAAGATGTTATACAGTGAGGCTGAGAATTCAGTTAGAAGCGACATGCAACCCCAATCCCTGCACCGGCGCCCAACTGGAAAGGGCGCTGCCATTCATCTCCTTTCAAACAAAAGGTAAGTGGGTCACACATCTAAGGGTGTCCTCCTGTCACTCAAAACTCAGAGGAATCCCTGACCTCCGCAGGCCGCCTAAAGCCCTTAGGCGGACAGGACGCTCTAGCTTGGCCCATCTCCCCCCATGAGCTGACTTCCCTCTGCAGCCCAATACCTCGCTCACACCATTATCCTCAATGCTCCCTGAGCTTGCCCACTCTGAGCTCACACTGCTGCCCTGTGCGCTAGGATTCACTCACCTTTCAAATCCAGCTGAAGTGCCACATCCCTGGTGCAGCCTCTCCTAATGACCTCCCCTTCCCCTTGCCTGGCACACATAACGCCCACTGTTGGCCTGGCATGAAATACCTAAGAAACCAAAGGCCCTACTGGGGTGTACCACCTAGCACTGTGGGGTCCTCACAGTAGGCACTCAAGAGAATCCAGTATGTGGACCAAGTAGCACTTTTAGATCAAAGAGATTATGAATTCGGGATGCCTATATATACCAATTTTATGAATTCGGGATGACTATATGTGGTCACTAAGAAACCACCTTCAAAACAGCCACCTGGCTCACCCTCCCTCCCACAAATCTTTATGTTTAATGCAGAACTAAAAAGGTTTAAAAAGTTATTTAAGTTTCCTTTTCAAATAATATTTTAAAACCCAAAAGTTGACCTAAACACTGCATGACACGTGATTTACAGTTCTCAGAACAAGTCCAAAGTTCTGGAGTGCCTGTGCGCTGAGCACCGTACCACAATACAGACCAAACAGCCCAGCCCGGGAAGAGCCAATCAGTAAACCAAGAAGCACACAAAACTGTGAGCATATACCCCGAAAGAGATGCTCTATATAAGGTAGCTCAATTTGTCAGAAAGAGTACCCATTCCTCTAACGGATTTGGAAGACCCACAGTGGTCCCTCAGTATCTGCAGGGGATTGGTTCCAGGACCTCCCAGGCTACCAATGTCCTCGGATGCTCAAGTCCCTTACATGAAATGGAGAATAATGCAAAAAGTCGGCCCTGCCATCTGCGGAAACAGAACACTGACTGTACCTCAATTATACTTGAGTCTTAGTTTTACTCTTATTAATTCAACAAATGGTTACTGAGAGCCATCTTCTACATGCCATGCTTGTGACAAACTGGGAACACCAAAATGAAAAAACATGGCCTGTTTCCACAAAAAAATGGATGCACTAGGAAGCAAACTAATTATGAGACCTGTGAGATGAGCCGACACCAACACACCAGAAAAGTTGCCTTAACACGAATGGCCATTCTGAACAAAACAGGGCTGTGGAACAATGTTGTTATACCCTCATCCCTTTAAGGAAGCTGTTTTCAAATTGGGAGTCCATGGATTTTCAGCAAATCTCTTAGGAAGAGGAGGGGAGTTCCTAAACTACCTGAAATTGCAGGCAGGACTTTCTGTGTATACGTTCCATAGGTATTTTTCTGGGGAAGAGCCCACAGATATGTATACAAACTGAAAGCAGGGAACAGGTTTATCTCATCTTCACACATCTAGTCCCACACAAATTTAGGTGAATAAATGTTACAATAATTTGATCCATATGCCTCCTTAAAAACTACCGCCTTCCAAATTAATTCATTCTAAATTAATCAAATGCCTTCTCAAAATTTACCAACCTTCCAAATTAATTACAGTGGAGCCTTGACTTACGAGTTTAATTCGTTTCGTGACGGAGCTCGTAACTCAAATTACTCGTATGTCAAATCACTGTGACGTTCGCTGCACCAACTAGCGGTGGGGTATCTGAAGATGGCTCGTAACCCGAATTTTAGCTCGCAACTCAAAGCAAAAAATCGGCCAAGAGACGGCTCGTATCTCAAAAAAACTCATTAGTCGGGACACTCGTAAGTCAAGGCCCCACTGTAGTTAAAGAAACTTCTCGAATAGTAAAACCATCTTTCTGCACAGCCACCTGGGATTTAAATGCCTGGCACTGACCTATCACACACGAACAAGACATTCAAGTTACAGGGGGATATCTACAAGAGAGGGCGCCAATCAAATTCCAACCGCCAGGTGAGGAAGCTTTGAGAAAAAAGGATCTCAAAGTGCTACTTAAGTTATGAGTTGACACCACACATTTATGTTTGCTATTATGCCTGTTCATGATAGTAAGTCAGCTATTAAAGTCAATGAGTTAAATAAAGTCTTACCTTAACCAAACCTTTCAAGCTTCTGGAAGAAAGCACAGGCTTAAAAGCCTCAGCTGTAATGAGGTCTAATTTCATCACGTCAGTGTAACACAAGTACAGAATGGCAGGGATTTTCCATACTTGACAGTAGCTCAGAACTGAATAATCAAGAAAGGAAAAACGCTTAAGTTTTCCACTATAGTATTTTTAAATTAAACATCTCTAAATAAAGCCTTTAAAAATAGTTGTTTCTGTTGCCTCTTTTAATCAAAGCATTTACTGCCATTTTGAACTAATTATAATGCATATTTTTTCCAAAGCCAATTATTTTCCTAAGTATTCTCCTGCTTCTGCATATATTAATTTTTTAAATTCAATTTCTCAGTTACAGTTTACATTCAATAGTATTTTGTATTAGTTTCAGGTGCACAGATAGGCGAATATTGTTTATTTGCATTTCCTGAACATACTGCTAAAACACATTTTAAGTAGCTACAAGATTAAAATTTTGCTGACTATCCTAAACAAAGCAAATTAAATGTAAATAATAAATATATGAAGCATAGCCCTAACCGGTTTGGCTCAGTGGATAGAGCGTCGGCCTGCGGACTGAAGGGTCCCAGGTTCGATTCCAGTCAAGGGCATGTACCTTGGTTGCGGGCACATTCCCAGTAGGGGTTGTGCAGGAGGCAGCTGATCGATGTTTCTCTCTCATCGATGTTTCTAACTCTCTATCCCTCTCCCTTCCTCTCTGTAAAATATCAATAAAATATATTTTTTAAAAAAATATATATATGTGAAGCATAAAACTTTGAGCCATTTATTCTAATAAACTTAACATTGAGAGGAAAGAAAATCCTTTTATTAACTAGAGGCCTGGTGCATGAATTCGTGCGTGAGTGGGGTCCCTTGGCCTGGCCAGCAATTGAGACCTACTGGGGGGCCGGGCAGCCAGGGGCTCCCGCCAGTTGGGGGGGCCCGGCCAGCGGGTAAGGCCGTGGGCAGTTGGCCAGCCAGCCCCACCCCCAATCGGGTTGGGCAGGGCCAGCCAGGGGAGGGGCCACGGGAGGTTGGGGTAGGGGCCAATCTGGCCGTATCAGGCTGGTTGGCAGCCCCAGTATGAGTCATAGCGAATTAGCCTTTTATTATATAGGATAACAACTAACTGTATATAGTAACATTTACTACTGAAAAGTGACAATCTAATTTTGATATAGTAGTAACAGGAACAAAAATATTAAAATTATCAAGATTCAATATTTGAAACTATTATTTTGATAATTAAAACACACTTTACCAACTTTTCATATACCAACAATTTATATCTAACATTGGCTCACATGAGTTACCAAAGACCAAGAAACAGAGCAGCTCTGAAGGGCAACAGTTAAGAACTTGGAGCTGTTCTCATGTAACTGTGTGTGGAAAATTTTTAAATTTTTTTTTTAATATATTTTATTGATTTTTTACAGAGAGGAAGGGAGAGAGATAGAGAGTTAGAAACATCGATGAGAGAGAAACATCGACCAGCCGCCTCCTGCACATCTCCTACTGGGTATGTGCCCGCAACCCAGGTACATGCCCTTGACCGGAATCGAACCTGGGACCCTTCAGTCCGCAGGCCGACGCTCTATCCACTGAGCCAAACCGGTTTCGGCAAAAATTTTAAAATTTTAAAACTCAAAACGAACAGAATGTACTGGCAACTACAGATACTGAGGTTAAACAGCAATGCATTATTAATCATCATTAACAAACTACCTCAAAAAGATCTCACACTCAAAGGAATTACTACCAATAAAACAATACCAAGATGTAACGTAAAGGTTACGAACTTTAATACCACCTGCTGCAGGGAGGTCGTGTACGATGTTGGGTTGTTCCAGCAGTGAGCAGCATGGAGGCTCTTTGGAATTCTGTGTTTTTAGGGCTTTCAGGAAAGGGGAATGAAGGCTGCTGGTAGATTCTGAAGTCTTATAGTCAGTAACGTGTCGACAGGTGAGAATAGTTACTTGCATATTCTTCTTTGGACAAGAGCCAAAAACCTAACACATAATTGATTTCAAATTAATATATATTAATATATGAAATCAATAAAAATAATAATAATAATATCTAACTGCCCAAATTATGATTATTCTCTAAAATTCCTAGCTGAGTTAAAGTATTCACTGAAAAATCTGTATTATTGGGCACATACTATGTGCACAACTTTCCCACAAAATGAAACCTCAATCAATCCATCATAATGCTAAGAACAATGGGTATAATATTCTGGGGTCTGGAGTGAGTGGCAGCTGAGTGCCAGTCCCCTGACTCCCACCCCAAGCATTGCCAGCACGGACGCTTTTACCAGTGGCCGTGTCCTGTTCTGTTTCTTGCCTGTAGCTTTTGTTTCTGTCAAACAAAATAATGATGTGGATGGGAAGAATTCAATTAGTTTTATGCCTCTGCGACCTACAATCTTTAGCACAATGCTAATTATGTTTGTTAAATAAGTCCTTTTATTCTTTACATTCTCTTAACAACTTACTACAACATTTTAAGGGAAAAACCCAAACACGTTCCCCACTTCAATATCTGACTATGTGGGTTACGTGTGAAGACACTAAACCCTTACCTAATGGCATCGCTCACCTTTTCCAGCCACTGATACTGCTGATCTTCAGCAACGTAGCAACTGCACTGGCAAAGGAAAACCTGAAAAGCCAAATCCCAAGTTTTAGAGTCAAATAAATTTTATGTGCACCCCCGACTGTCACCAGATACATATCGTGAATATCCTAATGCAACGCTTAGATATCACTGATTTTTCTCAATTTGCTAATGGCTTATTTTGCTTTACAATTTTAAATTGAAGAATCAATCTACTACTGGTGATTAATATCAGAATAAAATGCACACTGACTGGGCGGCAGCATATGAGGTACTGCAGATGCTCCCAGTGAAGACCCCCAGAACGCATAAACACAGGGAGGTACCAGCCCTGCTGCCCCTGTGGGCCCCCTGTGAAGGCCAGGCTCAAATCAGTCCTCGGTGGCATGTAAGCACCAACTCAACAGTAGGTCCAGCTGGACCTCAGCCCACCGATATCCCGAAGCGCGGCTGATGCCTGTGAGGACGGTGTTAGTTTAGAAACCCAGTTGCAGACCATAAGCTCCAGGTGAGATAACCTGCCACAAGGCCATGAAAGGATGAGATTCCTGGTTATAAAAGCTCACAGAACAATACTATCCACAGAAATCAACCATATCGTCTCTAAAATATTGCCAGATATGCTAACTGCACAAAGCAAGTATAAGAGGGGAATAGGGACCCCAAGATAGGGGAGAACAAAATGACTGGATATATATTTAGCTGCCTGTACACGTAAGTTCTAAATAATCAAAAGATATCTAACCGCCGAAACCAGTTTGGCTCAGTGGATGGAGCGTCGGTCTGCGGACTGAAGGGTCCCAGGTTCAATTCCGGTCAGGGGCATGTACCTGGGTTGCGGGCGCATCCCCAGTAGGAGATGTGCAGGAAGCAGCTGATCGATGTTTCTCTCTCATCGATGTTTCTGACTATCTCTCTCCCTTCCTCTCTGTAAAAAATCAATAAAATACATATTTTAAAAAAAAAAAGATATCTAACCAATAAATGGTAAAACTAGATGCAATAATAAAAATTTCTCCTACTTGACCGTCACTGTCTATTCTAAAGTGAAACTTTTCCACTAAGGATCAGATAAAGTTTCCTGATGCTTAGCTTCCTGAGTAATCCTATATAATAAAAGCCTAATATGCTGTGTCTGACCGTTCGTTCGCCCTGTCACTATGACATGCACTGACCACCAGGGGACAGACGCTCCAACCAGTAGGTTAGCTTGCTGCTGGGGTCCGGCCGATCAGGACTGGGCAAGACAGGCCGGACATGCTCTGGAGCCCTCCCACAGTCCCTCCCTGGCCCCAATTGTGCACCGGTGGGATCCCTTGGCCTGGCCTGTGCCCTCTGGCAATCCGGGACCCCTCAGGGAATGTCGGAGAGCCGGTTTCAGCCTGATCCCCACAGGCCAGGCTGAGGGACCCCACCGGTGCAGGAATCTGTGCACCGGGCCTCTAGTTTCCTATAAACACTGAATATTTTATAAAAATCCTTACAAAATTTCAGTAACTTTGGAGTGCATGCTATAGAAACAAACTGTATTATAAAATCTAATTCTACAGTTTTGGGGGCTAACACTTGGTCCTTACCATTTGAAATAAGCAACATTATAATATTACAGAATTACTGACTTCTTCCAATGTCTGAATCCCTGCCCCTGCCTTTGTTCAAGGCGGGGGGGGGGGGGGGGGGGGAGGGGGGTTGGAACTCTGCCAGACAAGCAGATGGGCAGACATCACCTGTGTGGCCACCTCACCTCCCTGACTTGTCTCCCAGACTGCCCAGCACACTGAGTTCTCTAAATGAATGCAAGAGTAGAATTAGGACAAACACAATCCAAAGAAATCACTCAACATCGGCTACAGAATGTCTTTTCTGACTTAAAAATCAGGACAAATTAGGTTAGGATGAAAGCCTGGTGTCACCAGAACTGTATTTAGGATGCATAAAGCACTCATCTGTTCAGCAGACATTAGCTGAGTTTCCAGCATGTACCAGGCACTGGCTAAATACTGGCCTACACAGCAACAAAGCAGAACTCCCGGCTTTGACAGAATGGACATTTTTGCACGTCTGGAGTCGCCAACTGAAGTAATCTTTTCATTGAGGGCAACACTTAAATACCTAATGTTTATGGTTTGTTTCTAACAAAGTTATATCAGAATTTCCTAAGAACTTTACCAAGAGTGTATAAACAACAGTGGTTACTACCCTACCTCAGCCCAAAGTAGACACAGAGGAACATGGAATTCAAATGAACACTACATAAACGATGCCTACACAACTACTACTTTCTGTTGTTGTCAGTCCTCACCCAAGGATATCTTTCCATTGATTTTTTTTTTTTTTTTTAGAGAGAGAAAGGAAGGGAGGGAGAGAGACGTGGATTGGTTGCCTCCCACACAGGCCCTGCAACCAGGTACATGCCCTTGGCTGGAATGGAAACCTTCAGTCCGCAGTCCGACGCTCTCGGCTACACAACAACTTCTTAAACACACAAGGTTAGTCCCACATACCGAGGGGTTTGACTTTAGATGATAAAACACGCAAAAAGCCTCTGCGGGGGATAAATGTGCAGCGTCCGTTGTTCTGCACCATTCATTCCAGAGTTTAGCGCAGCCGACTTCTTCCCAGACTCCTGAATTCATAACAAATGACGACAAAAATGCTGTAAAAACAATTCACAGGAGTTAGTATTTGGCTCTGCAGGTTGCATTTTCTAGTCAATAAAAATAAATTCATTCAAGTTACTCTAGAATTTTAGAGCTAAAGGGGCCATTGTAGGCCATCAACTTTACACTAGCATTTAGCAGAAAAGGAAACGGAGGCCGTAAGAAGTAAAAGGCCACGCCCTGAGTACAGATGGGATCAGAGCCAGGAGCTGAAAAGGGTTACTGACCCACTTTACTATGCTCTCACGGGCAACACTTACCTGGAAAGTTGTAGCCAGTAGAACTTGAACATAAATGAGTCGGTAGTTATTTACCTTGTACTTGCTCTGCGAACACTAGGGCTAACTTATAGGACAAAGATCTGGACTGGAATCCCAAATGCTCTCCTTGAGCCAAAGAAGCCCCTAAAATTATACAGGTTTGCACATGCACGTGCATATTGTCCTAGCTGAACCCTGCACTGTTCTAACTTTAACTTCTCAAATGGATTCATTTATGTAAAGACCTTAGAACTTAAGTACTCAAAATGTTAGTGATTACTGTTATTTCTAGAGCTCTCATTATGTTCTTAAAGGAGCCTGTTAACTGAAAAGCATTTAAGAACCACTGCTACAAGGGGGTCCTATACACATGCCCCCTCTGCCCCTCCAGGTCTGGTCAAAACAGGCCCTGGAACTTATGGAATCCCAGAGCCCTGAACACACTGGAACCAATTCCTTGAGTTTTCGAGTCCCTAAAGCCAAGAACATTTCCTTTAAATCATATTTTTTAAGCTGGTCAAAAAGACAGTGACACATGAATGACAGATTTTACTTGAATACAAGTTATTCTCTTATGAGTTTTTCTTAAAAAATAACGAACATTTGACATCTTTTCTGACAAAAATAAATCAGTAAGTTGAGTTTTTATTCTTTCAACAAAATGTCTAGTCTAATGCACTTCCACTCACCTACTGCATTGTTTCCAACAGCAATTATAAACTTGGAGCAAGGATATTTTTCCAGCAGAGAAACTTCCAAAGATGTTTTTGTTTGTCTTCGAAAGAGCCGCACCTCCCTAACACAAGAAACAAAAGATGAAACTAAAGCAGCTTACATATAAAGAGTGCCTTGTTATGATAAAAAACACTTACTAGAAGTATGATTTTTGTATGAAGCAACAGACCTGTTTTGGTTTTATAAAGAACATAATTATAACCCTCAGGAAACAATGGAATCGGCGATGACAACAGAGAAAACCATCCCACACCAAGTTCCTGGAGAACTAGACCCCAGAGATCAGGCT
>NW_005354584.1:107358-108191 GCF_000412655.1 Myotis brandtii
CGGCCCCCCTAAAAGCGGGGCACCACCACCACCTTCCATGCTTTCTTGCCGGCAAAACCTTCAACCAGAATCTGACCCAGCCTCCAGCCGGAACTTCCACTTCCAGGAAGTGCAGGCGACAAATCCAACGTGTTAAAGGACACAACAGGAAGCATCAGACACCCCCGGGGCGTGGGACAGCCTACGGGACACGCAGGGACACCCAGCCTCTCGCGGGGAGAGGGAGGGCGGCTGCTCCACCTGACAGCAAGCTGAAGAGACAAGGCGGGGAGGAACCTGATGTACGCAAACGCCCTGGAAAATGTCACGTCTGAGCCAACCGGATCACAAACTATTAGTGTTGTCAGGGGGGCGGGTAGCAGCATAGAAGCAAATGCCTGCGGCGTCTGAGATGCATTCCGAAACACGCCCCGGTAAAAGACATGGTCACGGCGACTTGCTGGCGGGTGGACGGAGAGAAAGGTGGCCAAGTCTCCCTCTCGCCAATTTCCCCCACGTGTGTGTGTTTGGAAAGAATGCTTTTCCAAACAAGACACCCACCTGCCGCTGGCCCGCAATGCTAACTGAGGCGTGGGGCGGAGAAGACAGTTTTAAGGGAGCTGTGTGTGTCCATGACCCAGACACAGGGCAAACTTGGGGCGCGAAGAGGCAGCCCCGCCGCCCGGGAAGAGGTGACAAGTGGGCAGGAAGCCCCCTAAGACTTAGGGCCTAAGTCAGTGCTGCGGGGAGGCGAGCGAGCCGGCGCTTTCAAGGACACGTGAGTCCCACCGCCCACGGAGACCGCAGCGGGCCCACCGCCCTGCGGCTGGAGCAGCCGGACCACCGGGGCCTTC
>NW_005354584.1:108629-128088 GCF_000412655.1 Myotis brandtii
ACCTTGGGGTCCGGCGGCGGCGGGCCTGGGAGGCTGAGATGAGAGGGGGCGCGGGGCGGGGACTCCTGGGGAAGGGTAGGCACCAGCCCCATCCCAGGCTGTGGCTGTGGGTCCCTCTGCCTCCCTCCCTTGCTGTTTCCGTCTCCCTCCTCCCTCCGGAGGGACAGGGCGAGCTTTGGTTATGAGTCGCCCGGCTCCTCCGCGCTCTCTTGCAGGCGGGTGTCGCCCGCCCGGGATGGTGGGCAGGGAAGGCGGGCGGGAGGGCAGGAAGGAACACAGCGCTTTGGGTAGTATAAACATGAGGCCTTTACTCTGCAGGAGGAATTCACATTTCAAAAGCTGGTGGTCGTCAAGCTGATCTGAAAGACTATGAGACTGCAAAAATATGAGCTTCTTTTTTAAAACGTGGCCATTTCTAATACAAAATTTGCTTCCGCTTTCAACAGCCTTTCACTTACAAGCAAAGTGTTTAATTGGTTCTCTTTCAAATTTGCTGGAAGACAATTCACAGAGCACTATTCCAAGCAGGAGGAAAAAGGACAACTGTACCATAGTTAAAATAACAGTGAAAATATCCGGAATTGCAATGGAAAAATTTTAAAAACACATTTACCTAGATTTAGTTGGGCTGAAACTACATGGCATTGCTTACATTTTGGAATGCTGTCCATAAATAATCCCGAGCTAAGTACTAATTTGGGGTCGGGGAAGCCTCCTGAGGCAATCAAGAAAACCTCAGAAAGTTCCTAGAAACATCTTGCTTTTAGGATGTGGAGACACTGATCAACAAAAGCATTTACATAAAACCAATATTTAACAGTTTTACACATTATTGCAAAATATAAGGCTGGACTTCAAAGCAAAATTTGAACACAAGTATAAACAGTAAGACCCAATTGCTATCCTGCAAGAGCTTAGGAAACTTTAGTGAGCTAGACTAGACAAGATTACCAATGTGATGTTTTAAAACTGCATTAAGACTCCTGGGTTAATTGGCTTTATAGAATGACTGAATTACAAAATAAAAGGTTTTGGTATCACTTTGTCCTAGCCCCTTTGTTAAATAAAATAATGTCAATTTTATTATTAAGATCTTCAATTTGATTTCATAATTATAAAGAAATCATTTCTAAAAGCTGATTGAAATTATAAATAGGGTAATGATAATACATTTGTCCGTGATTAAAATTCTGCATACCTTTTAGAGAGCATTTTACAAGAATGTTAAGATTTAAACAAAAGCTTATTTCATGCAGTTACAATAAGTTTAGGCTGAGCACTTAAAAAAAGGCAAATATATGTTCAAATTAAATACTAAACCAGAGAAGGGTACTGACAGAAATGAACCCAACCACAGTAAATTATAAATTCAAAATTGAAATCCTTTCATTACACTGAAATGGTCAAAACCTTTTACATAAAGTAATCTTAACTGAGACAAATATTTTCATTTTGTGGTATTTGTTAATTATATACCCAATAAAACATTTCTATGAAATTAAGTGTAAATATGGGACTGGAAATAGGTTTAATTTCATTAGATATCAAAAAGCAAAGTCCATGCACCTAAAAATTTCATTTATTTGGAATTCTCCCCTTCCTCACCTGCACTAGTAACAAGACACTGGTATCAGTATTTCAGATGAATCTTTTAACGAAAAAGGAATAGAAACCCTTAGGTTTCCATATTTTACTTTTTCAGATTTACACAAGCAAATCATATTATTAATATTCACAGATATTTTTCAATGGGAAACACCAATAATTCAGTTTTCCAATAGCATGTGCTATGTTAAAGATTTGACAGTGCATTCATTTAATCTGGTGATTTTCATTTCAGTAAATACCTATTAACAAATTATACTTCATGGCAAAGAAATTTTTTATAATATCAAAACCAGATGTCTAATCCTGTTTAAAGCCACAATGAAATAACCCAGACATACTGCCATTAAAGTTTGTTGTGATGAGACTGTAATAAATTTGCTCAGTGTTCGTAAAGTTCTAACACTTAAGGTGCTCTAGAGAAACATAAGAGGATGTTACTCTATCATCTAAAAATATGACTCTTTTGATCTTGATCTGTATTTTGTGTTTTCTAACTTATTAAAACTGAGACCTGCCTCATAATGAGGCACATTTTGGCATCTGTGTAAATGCTGCTACCTGAAAGTAAAAATGAGGAAAAGAAGTTGTGAGTCACATTCATGGGTTTCATAGAAAAATATATATTCCCTGAATCAATCATATCAAGTGGTCATCATTCAATATGAATTCCAATATTATAAACAAAATAAAACATTAATGGATTCCCTCTATTTCCAACACTACTTCAGAACTCGGATTACCAAATCCTCAAGTCCTCGTTGGCTTTGGGGTTGTGAATTGGAGGGACTGCATCTTGCTAGAATACATATTTGCTTCATTCAAAAGTCAAATATGCTCAATGGCACTTCGTGAAATGTGCCTACTTTGTATTTTAATAATGACATCATGGTCGGGTGAGTCTGAGTTTTTATACTCTAATGCAAAACCCTTAAAATTAGCAGGCTGGGATTTTGAATTTTTTTTATTCCTTTAGGTTTTTGCTGTAGACCCTGTACACTTCCCATTATAGTTGACCCTCCATATCCAAGGGTTCTGCATCTGGGGCTTTAACCAACCACAACTCAAGAATACTCTACTAGGGGAAAAGCCACATTGTTGCTGATGTGTACTATGTAGTTAGGCCAACCATCATTGCTTTGTAGACTTCTCTGTCATTAGTCCTAAACAGTACAGTATAACAACTATTTGCATAGCCTTTACATTGGATTAGGTATTATAAGTAGAGAGGATTTAAAGTATATGGGAGAATGTGTGTCTGTTATATAAATACCACACCATTTTATAGACGGGACTTGAGCATCTGTGGATTTTGGGAAGTCCTGGAACCAACCCCACCCCCTGGGATATGGAGGGACAACTGTATTTTCTTCCTCTTAGGAATCAAGAAATTTCTCCAAGACCCTTCCTTCTGAAAAGGGATAATTTTATGAGCGGTCCTTAGCCTTTTATGTCTGCCTCTCCAACCATCGGCTTCACACACAGAGCTATTTCCTCTTCAGAATTCTTTGTAGGGTCTGTACAAAAACTCACTGAGAGGAAGCCTTCCTGGGACCCACTGTGACTCTCTGGGTTATGGTTTTCAGAAAATTCCTCGGAACGTGCCAACAAGGGGTTAACTTTAGAGCGAGGAGCAGAATGCAACTGCCAGTTTACTGTGGCCCCTGTTTCAATTCCACACACACATTTTCATAGTCACTACTTTTTCTTTCCAGGATCTGATCTGACTAAAACAAAAGCATTTTGCTATGAGTATCTTCTAGCTCTTTTTCACTCTCTGAATTTATACTCGTATCATCCTCTTTATACACATTCAGTAATTTTTTCTTAGCCGCAGCAGAAGCATTTCGATGGGGCAGTTTTCTGCTACTCTTCCTAATCCAGACACTTTCTGGTCCTGAAATCGTTTCCTTTAGATTACTCATTATCTTTATTTTATTGGCAGCAACAGTAGCACATCTGCGGGGAACTCTCCCAGGCACCATTTTTGCTTTCAGAGTGTCACTAGGCATCTGCACTGCATCCTTCTGATTATGCAAACATGTTCTCATTTTTGTATTGGGATCTCTGTCTCTAGGAACAAATTCTGAAAAACGAGTGAAAGTTCATGTAAATGCAAAAATCTTGTAGCACAAGATTTTACTACTCACATTCCTCAACAATACATTCCTAAACAATAAATTGCAAAATTACTCACATTGCTAAATAAAAACATAAGTGATCATCAAATACGACACGTCTTTGACCTTGATATAACCTTGCATTGCTTTACCTACAAAAGAAAGTCTTGAATAAGAGCTGCGATTCCTCCACCTGGCATTAAATCATCTGTAAGGATAACGATCACTTCAAACAGTAGCGGACTTGTGAGAATGGAGTTAAGTACTTTCAGCATCTAAGTCATTAATTTAAAATCTGAATTTTTTTAAAATCTGCATTTTTAAAATGGAACCATATATAGGTTTTAAGTTTTGGTATCATTTCCAGCACTCCATGTTGAACTACTTTAAAATATTCAATAGGAGTTCTGAAATAATTTTTCTAGAACCTAAACAAGGAGGAAATACCATCATGACATGATGACCCAGCATCAGCACTATTACAAGACCCTTGTTAAGGGTTTAACTCTAATACCAGTATTTCCTTTGGTTAAAGAAAAAAATTGATTAGTAGATAAAAAGGAATTTTATATTTGTTTTATAGAAATGTGGTTTTAATCCTAGATTAATTTTTTTCCAAATATTTGAGCATTTCATATAACTGGAATTGTTAAATCCTAGTCTCATTATTCAAATATTTTCTGAGCTAGGCATGTGCCAGGCACACAGAGGATCAGGGTAAAAATTCAGAAGCAAACTAATTCTACATATATGCAAGTACACTGGTTGTGCAGAACTAGTGCAGTGCTGTGAGAACATATTCTAGAAACCAACCTCCGCTAAGGGGCAAGGAAGGCATCCTTTAAGGAAGTGTCCTTGTAGCCAGGAGCTAGCAAGTGGAGGGTCCACCAGACAAAAGGGAGGACAGAGCCCAGGAAGGCAAGTCCTCCATCACACTGTGCTGTGCTGTGCTGAGATGGTGGGCCTATTACCTACTTACTCCACGTTTAGCAATTTAGGTGGAGCCAAAGCTAGATCTTCACATTTCAAACACAAGATGAATTAGCCCTCTTCTAGGGCATATTTCTTGATAAAAATGCAACCTAAGCTCATTAACCCCTGAATGTTAGGCCTTATCTCTTGGCAGCCTAGTCTTGAAGTCATTAAGAATAAACTGTCAGCGTGGCTCAGTGGTTGAGTGTCGACCTATGAACTCAGGAGGCCACGGTTCGATCCCCAGTCTGCTTCATTTCTCCGCAGAGCACATGCCCTGGGCTGAAGGCTCCATCCCAGATCGGGGCTTGCAGGAGGCAGCCAAACAATGTTGATGCTCCTCTCTCATCAATGCTTCTCTCTCTCCCTCTCCCTCTCCCTTCTCTAAAATCAATTTAATAACATTTTTTAAAGGTACATTTTGTTCAATGTAAATCAAAGGAATTGCAAAAATGGCATTTTGGCAGACTAAGCTGATTACCATGGCCGTGCCCCACACAGCATACCCACCCCCCTCAGACTCTGTGGAGTCACATGCATATAGTCGGGGGAGTGAGATGGGAAGTGGCTTAAAGTGTAGTGTTTTTACCACTTCAACGAATTTCTTCTTAGGAATTTAAAAATTGTGAACATTAGTTCTCTGCAAGCTAAACCTAGATCCAAAGCCAATCTTTAGCACATTAACTCAGTGTGGGCAAAAGCGAGAATATACGGGGCAGGCAAAAGTAGGTTTACAGTTGTGAGTCCACGAAAGTTTATTCTTGTATTATTTATTATTGCATTTACTTGTATTACAACTGTAAGCCTACTTTTGCCCAACCCTGTATATTAATATGCTACATCAGATAAATGGTTAAAACTAGATAGCAAAATTAAGGTGAAATTTGTACTTGTGGTAGGTTAGTAATACTAGTATTCAACTGCAACCATTTGCATGTTGAAAAAGCACTAAAAATAGACAACTGGTTCATCCTCAACACATACCCAGTTGACTAGCATCGATAAAATCCTATTACAACGAAAAAGTTTTGTAGGACAAAATGATGTTTAATTGCAGTGATTAATTCCTTTGTGATGTAGTGATAGAAGTACCCTATTTAGGAACCTGGTAAGTACTAACTCTAAGACATTCCAGTAAATACTTATTTGTAACCCAAAATAAGGGAAAAGTTGAGATTCTACAAAAGAAACTTTAAGTGGGCTTTAAAAACTACTTTAAAGTCTGAACTTCAAATAAGTGGGGGAGAATGTGAACAAATTACTTTGCATACAGCAACTCCAACTTGATAGAGCTCTCTCTCTAGTCTTATGTCATGAAATGGGAACTTCCTAAAGATAAAAACAGTCTGAGGAAGACATTAGAATAACTTGTGTGGAATTAAAATAAAAATAATACGTACATGTAAGTCAGTGTTAATTTTATTACTGACAACTTGGTAAATTATAAAGTGCTTTATTTTTCTTGGAAAACTACAAACAGTTTTTAGAAATATATACAGGATAATTCAGCTAGAAGTCCAATTTGTATGTCAGTGTGCAAGCTTAAATTTTTTGGAGGATCCTATATGATTACAGTGTCACTAATACTAACAAGACAGTACAAGTCTAGTGTCCCAGATGGTCTTGGGTCAGTCAGTGTTGGGACAGTCAGCATGCCTGAGGCATTGCTGCTCTCCTATAAATGAATCCCTATTTGGATATGGAAAAAAACCTCATTAGTAGAATAAAAATTTACATCTGCAGTAGCACTCGGTCAGGTTACTTTAAATCATGACTCAGATCACTGTGTATTCTAAGATGGTCTGTAATGAAGAGAAAAGGATATAGACAATACAGCTTTGACAGAGAGCAGTAATCTCATTTTTATATTTTAAGGATTATTCATATTCCAATTTTACTTTATTCCAATTATACTTGATACAAAATTGTTTTCCTAAATCCAAAGTAAACTACACATCATTGCTATAGAAGCATATAGAATTTTAATTGGATCAGCATTTTTATTGGAATATTAAAAACAAATTTGAGAATGGAAAAGAATGCCTGCTGCTGAAAACAATATACTAGCTTATTTCTTATCCTTTTGATTCCTGTGGTTGGTAGATAAATCAATTCCATTCAGAGGGAAAACCTTTTAGTTGCAAATTATAACCTCTTCAAGCAAGCCTTTATCAGAGCTGGTGTGATTCCTTTCTTCACTGCCTCCCTTCACTGATAAGCAATGAAATGACCCAAACTCGGAAGCATATAGCATTTAATACTGATATCCATCCCTCCTAAAGCCTACGTTTTCAAAAGGATCCCATAAGCTTTGAAGTCTCTTTAGAGAATGCCTGTAAAACAATGTGTTTTCTGTAACTCTCTGGGTTTAACTGTTTACTATTTTCCCTAGGGGAGTTGGTAACACTGAGAAGTCTTCTATAGTATGGGAGTGTCAGGTCAAACGATGTCAGAAATAATTCCATCGAGTTGTTTTCCACTAGTTTGGTCACTTTTATGGTTGAATCGATGAACTGAAGTTCATCTATAGTTTACAATACACCCAGTAGGGGTGCCAGAGAACCTTGAATTGTTTTTACACATAGAGCTTTCTCTCATCCCTAGAAAAGTTAACTGGTAACATTCTTATGATTCTCACAAGCTTTGTGATGGGCATTTCAATTTTTTTCTAAAATTCTGATGAAAGCTCAATGTATGAAAAGGATATGATACTTATCTGCCTAATGAACTTTTTAAGAGACATCTCAAACTAAGGTAGACAGGATAGAGTATCAGAAGTAAATACCGAGTTTCCAATTGACTTTATCGCTTCCCTAGTGAAATGCATTGGGGCCCAGACAATCCTGACAACCCTACTCAAGCACATCTCATGACTCCTTCCAGTTCCCCGCTCACCCCGCTTGTAGCCCTGCGTTCTGCCCACAGGAGAAATCACAGAGGGATAGAGGTTAGGGAACTGCTTAAGACAAGAAGTAAAGATGAGCTGCAAGGAAAACTGACTCCATATTGCTGACCTTAATCAATCAGCCAGGAGGCGTGAAGTCGTTTTAAAAAAGAAGGAAAAAGCCTAATTAAATTTATTAAACTCTTACTCTTTTAGTTAGTAACTGACTAAAAAACTGGTGCCTAGATGAAAATGCGAAGGCTCAGATGTGCTAATGACTTAATTTAGGAAGTTCACTCAGAGCTCCTGTGTGGGAGTGGAAATTAAGATTTATCTCTTTGACAGGCTCCAGTAAAATGGTGAGAATTTTACAGGTGAACTGAATGTGTACAGTCCAAGGACTCAGTATGGATCAGCACTTATATAGTTCAATATATTAAAAATTAAAGATTCCTTTAACATTTAACCACTAATTGTAAAGGGCAATAGTTTCTGAATACTTTCCTTCTGGAACCATCACTAAGTAGGGCTAGCTGCTGTGGTCAAGTCTGTCGTTGGTCATCTCCTTTCAGTTAGTTCAGAATGCCTTTCTCTTTAGCACTCCAAATCCCCATGAAAGTTCTAACAAATGATAAAACTTACCTTAAAATTAACTTCAAAACTAAAGTATGACCAGAAAATATACTGCAACACTGATCACTATACTGGATGAAACTATTATTCTTGACTAGATATATACTCTATGACATGCTGTCACATTTAAGAGCCTACAGATCTGTAGGACCCAAATGTTGTGACTGCCCTGCCCACTCCTCAGCCTCCCTCCATCACATCGTAAGAGCAATCCTTGAGAAGGCAACCAGAGTCTAGACATTTCCCTGCCACACTAATAATAGACTAGGAACAAGCTTGGCAGAGTGACTGGTAAACACCCCCCTGAACTTTGAGAATTCCCATGTATCCTTAGGCAACATCTGTAATTTAAGAAAATAGCTATAAAAATACTCTTTGAATGGAAGAAGAGGTAACACAGCCCTCGTCATTATATTCTGTACACTTCAATCCTTCCTAATAATTCACAATTGAGTTACAAGCAGGATTAGCAGTTACTAATGTAGTTGGACTATATTTTCCCACTATGTTCCACTTTCTCCCTAGCTTTGACAAATTTATTTAGTTTGGTCTTTCTATTCCCAAATACTAGAATAAGAGACAGTCTTTAAACTGTTAAGTTGCAAGTTTCTTAGGGTTTCTGCTTTATTATTCCCTGATATCCACTGCAGAAGTGCAAGGCATACTTAATTAATAGACAAAAACTTCTACAATGAAGGTAGTTTGTTGCACCCTTTCATACTAGAATTGAGCTATAATTTCCACACACTGTAAGAAAGCTAAAGTATTTGGTGACAGCTACAAGATACCTGACAAAGTAAATATGTTGACTTAATATCAATGAAAAATATGGGGCTGGTATTTCAGCTATAGTAAAGGACAAGGCAAAAAGACCTTATCTGGCCATTTAAAAGTTATTTAAAAAATCAATTCAATTGAGTAGAAAGAAAAACCAAAAATACTGTATGCACCTTTAACGATGTTCTTACATTTTGATATACAAACCCCTCATTTTGTTCAAATGGAACAAATTCAGCTTGTAGTTACAGAAGAGATTAAAATCCTTTCAGCTTAGTTTTTAATACTATACAGTAAAGTTAATAAATTTTGTGTTCTAGTGTTCTTCTTGAAAAAAGGCTAGAAGAACGACAGGGAATGTAGTATGGACCCAATGTTACTCTAAATAAGAATTTTTACTGAAGATGTCATCAACTGATGAAGTGGGAGGATTTGGTGAAGTGTCTTATTCTTGTTTTCGGACAGCAGTACCTCAGACGGTATTTTCATTGGTTTATGGCTCCTTTTTCCATTTCCACTTCCAGATTTGAAGTGAATTTTCCTAAAACGTAAGTTCTTTCCTTCTATTTCCTTATTATAAAACTGATTTCCTTTTCAGGCACAACGCTCTGCTATTTAAAAGAAACTTTCGTGTTTTAATTTAGAAGCTGTAACTGCTTTATCCTTTTCTAAGGACTAGTAAATTGAGAAAGGATTTAATCAGAGATTTTCCCCTAAAATAAAAAAAAGGGAGAACAACCATCCTAGGAATTAACTCGGAATATATTTTTCCTTTTATTCAGAAATTACTATACATTGTCAATATACCCTTTTAAAAAAAAGTAGGATATGAAAAAAAATGCTTTTAAAACCTCACCTATTTTTAAACATTTTAATTTTTTTCTTAATATGCTTGGTAAAATTAGTTATTCAAAGAAATAAAAAAAACAAACCTAAGTACCTCAAACCTTTTTGTTTAAACCATAAATGAATAAAGTCAGAGGACTTTGGACATACACAACACAGTAGTATTTTTTTCATATACCATTAAGCTATGTCAAGTGCAATGGAAAGCTATAGCCCTTCATCAGTTCACATTCAATTTGTAACCTTTTATCTTTTCTCACAAGAAAAACACAAACCAATCCCAAACTTATTAAAGTACATCTGTGCATTAAATCCCTGCGCCTTTTCGCATAAAGTAGAAAAAAAAATCAAACGTTCTAGTGCTCAATGTAAACATTTTGAACTATTAATTATTTATTAATTTTCCTTAAAGGTATTTAGGAGTGTGTGTCACATATTCAAAGTTAACCTTAGAAATAGCACCATGACCAAAAAAAAAAAAAAATGATTCTCTCTATAATCCCTTAGTTTTACTTCAGAATTTGAGAAGCTACCATTGTCAACCACACATTCAAAGTTACCAGGACAATTCTTGTGTTTTTTTCCATATGAAACCAGAATACTTCTTATATAAATAAGGGTGTAACTATTTTGGACAAAATGAAAAATTAGTAATTAGTTGACCAGCCAGTCAATGACCAATTAATTTAGTCTAAAGAATAGTTCTATTGATGAAGCCTAAATGGTCAAACTAACATTATACCAAAAGAATTTATGTGTTTATGAATGTATTCCCTATTTATTTAAGGATTTTTGGTACCTTTTTGCAAATGATGGTAAACATGGAGTTATAACCCTGAGACTAGATATAAAATGGAGAAGTTTAAGAAAAGTTTAAATAAATTAATGGATATGACATCTATCATCACTTCTTAAAATTAAGGAAGTAAAGAGCATTCCATTAATTTTTTCAGGTCAAGAGTGAAGGACAATTATCCTGCACCAAACTGTGTACTATGCACTTAATACAACTTTGAGAAGAAGAGCATCTCTAAACAACCAAAGGAGAAGCAGGCCTCCCACCTATCTCAGCTGGCAATGTCTAAAAGAGAAAATACCTTTACCATGTCAAACAGGATAGATAACTGCAAAGTAACAACACTTAAGAACATTCTCTAACACTAATACCAGAGTCTGGTGCTTTTCCCTATCTGCCACTTTAAGGATACACAGGAGAAAAAGGTTAATTTAGTCTGAAACCAAACAGGGCCAATAAATAGTAAAGGTGGGAGTACTGAAACATACCCCTTCGCTACAAAATATGTAAACCATTTGAATCAAGTCCATCTTCAGGCACAAACAAGCCAGGAATGGCCACCTATACTGTTTGGAGTAGCACAATCTTATCAAGTAAAAACATTTGGCTCAAAAAAAAAACTAAGTGTACTATGGTATCTGATGATGTGATAAAAGTTTTGCTTTAAATGGATTCCAAAATTATTTTCCAACAAAATATGACTTTTCTTAGGTTTAAAGTAGAGGTCACTAATGAAGTTACACTTAGTTACCCCAGCAAAGAATGTTTGAGATTGCACATGGCAGCAGCAAGCTAAAACAAAGAGATGGAGATAACATTTCACTAGTTTCCTATATAGATGAGATTTGCAATTGCACACTTAACAAAACTCAACCCTACGATTTCAATAGAAATGGGGGGAACTACATATAATTTAAATATTCTCTGAGTTCTGTACACTCTATTAAAGAATAAACTCTCCCTAAATCTAAGGCACACAAACTCCTCTATGTCACAGAGTAAGACTATCGAAGACCGAGAGTTTGGTTAAATCCCTCACATGAAAACCAGGAGATCATGGAAAGAAAATTATATAGCCTTTTGTTAGAGCACAATCTAAAAGAAAATGCTAGGACTATGGTCTGGCCTTAGGAATTGAAATATATGATCAAAACATTAAAAAAAATAATTTACCAGCACTTTATAAATTCAAGTTTATAAAATAGTAATGATATTTTCCTTTAAAATAAAAAGAAAGATGCAACAGCATTTGAAAAGAAAACTGGAAACCATTTCAATGAAAATGACCAAATATGGTATAATGCATTCTACTCAAGTAGCCAGGGAAAGAAAAAAAAAAAGTGGTAGGTACCTTGCCTACTACTAATCATGGTAACACCTCCCATGATTGTAATGTCGGTATGGACATAATATTTATGAAAAATCTGTAAACATAGGTCTTGTGAAATTGTTATGCTACAATATGACACGGGTTAGAAACTGCCACCTCTTGACAAATTCCAAAAATATCTGCATGGCACTTGCAACCATGAAAGTAATGCTCATTGGTTGTGATAACCAGGATGTCTAGTGTTTAACATATTTCAAACTCTTGCTATATGTAGTTAAATACTGTTTAAGTAGATCTGCCCCCAAAATGAAGCATATTTTGGCACCTGTGCTGAATGCTGCTACAAAGGCAAGCAAGTGCAAATAAAAATAACAGTCATGATTTAGTCACATTCATAACTTTTCATAGAAAAATATAAATATATTCCCTGAATTGTAGGACAAAAAATAATAATTTCAACAGCCAGGTTTCACCATAAATTCCAGTCCATTTCCTCTTTAAATGAACTGGTTTTCCCTCAAGGTCATAAGGTGCAATCATCAAAATCTAACACATTTTCTAAGTTTCTATCATCATCCCCATCATGGTATCTCACGGTCCTTCTACCCTGATTTCTCGTTTTAATTTTTGAACGTCGAAGAACTCTCTTAGATTTTGCATAGTCCAAATCCTCCCAGTCATTATCATCCACATTTAACCTAGGACGCTTGCTCTGTCTTTGTTGCCTCACAGTTTTAGATATGTTAGCTGTAAAAGTTTTACCTTTTCTAACATTTACTTTTGCTTTTCCTTTTGTTTTCCTCTTTTTGGTTTTTGTCTCATCAGCACAGTCAACCTCTGATTCAGTTACAGATCCCAACTCTGAGTCAGATTTGGGACTAGTGTCCGGTCCACACTCTGAATTCCCTGTTGTTTCTGAATTGTTCACATTTCCCAATTTAGGATGCAGTCTCTTCCTTCTTGTTTCTGTCTTAGCTGCTTCCTGGGAGTCCTGAATCACTCCTGTCTTACTGAAAGGAGCCTTCCCATAGGTCCTGAGTCTTCTGCCATTCCACCTGCGCAGCCCGTAATTCAGTTCCTCTTCAAAGTTAGTCTCTGTAGTAGTTTTTTGCTCCAAAGTTGACCCAGAAGGAAATTTTCTACCAATCTCACCCCCTGGAATATGGCTTTTTGAATCTTCCTCTGAAGACCCAAACAACGACCTCTTTGTTCTAGAAGGTGCAGCATTTGTTTTGTGGCTACCGGTAGGCCTGGCAGGCCTGTCCCTATATTCTGACTTCAGCATACCTTCAGAGTCGGAGTCTCCACTGAGAGGCTGATGAACGCTTTCTGCGCTCCCTTCTGAGTCAGCCTCAGGCACCTCCCCTTCACACGCGCCCTGTTCGTCTGGCACTGCACCGTTTGCGTCTCCCTCAGAATCACTCCCTATCTTCGTGGCTGTGGTACACGCAAAACGGAGGGGCTTCTTCCTTCTCCTCTTGCCTCTAGTGCACACGTTTTCTAAACTAGCATCTTCCATGTCACTCATGAGCTTAATCTTACTGGCAGCGGTGGCTGCACATCTTCGAGGAATCCTTTGGAGACCCGTTTTGGCTTTGGAGGATTTCTTAACCACTTTCGAACTGCTGTCTGAGTCACTGGAACAGACCCTTTTCCTGGAAACTTTTCTGCTTTGTCCATGGTCCCGTGATGTAGAATCTAAAAATTAAGAGTATTCCTTTAATCTTCAATTCAACATTTATGACATCAGTCCATAATTCTGCATTCTTATTAACTGGGAAGGAATGGCAGTGAGTGGCATGGGAGCAGTGACTTGTTAGCCTCAGCACCATTCACAAGTACAACGTATTTCTCACAGTAAAACCCCAGGCCTTTCTAGCTATGTGCACAAACACCTGACATTAAAACCTTTTACTTACATGAGTACAGACTAAACTCTTTACCACTACACTAGGGTATAAAAACTAACCACTTACTCTCAGCCTCCCTGCAACACTTCTTAACTTTACAAGTTCCTATCACACCAACTTTTCATCTTAGCTTTAGCTGCCTCCTGCTCTTTTAAAATTTTTCATCAATCCCCATTTACCAGTACAATCTTAATTCAGCAATTTACCTCACCTCTCTGTGCTCGTTATCAGTAAAATTGACAATAGTCCCTATCCCATAAAAGATATGAAGATTAAACTGATTAATAAACATAAAGCATTTATCCCTGTCTGGGTGGCTCAGTTGGTTGGAGCATCATCCCATACATCGAAAGGTTTGATCCCCGGTCAGGGTGCGTACGGTGAATACGGGAAGCAACCAATCGATGTTTTTCTCTCACATTGATGTTTCTCTCTCTCTCTCTCTCTCTGCCTTCCTCTCTCTCTAAAAAGTAAAAACAAAAACATATCCTCGGTTGAAGATTAAAGAAAAAACATAAAGCATTTAGAAAAACATCATGATATACAGAACATCTTGGAAAATGTTCTGTTAGCTGCTATTATTATTACTTACCACATTCCTTTCAATCAGTCCTACCCTTTTCTTTCCCCTTCTCAAACTATCATCACGACAGTTTATAAATGTGCTTGCCTTTGTTTTCTTAATCCCATCGCCAATATAATATCCCCAATTACCAATACAAGAAGTGAAATCTTTAATAGTAATAGTGTTAAGGCCAAATTGCCTGTCATGTGAGTAAAACTAAATGCACTCAACCAATAGTTAGGTGCGCACATAGGAATATGAGAGATGAAAGGGAAAAAAAAAAGACTAATGGAGAATGCAGGGAGTGTAGAGAAAACAACTGGCAAAGAGAAGTTTCACAGGAAAGAAAAACAATGTATGCCAGAAGGGAAGGGCAATAAGAATAAATCAGTGACATGTTTTCAATTACCTTTCACAAAATCGTTTGGTTTTTCTTTTGTTTTGTCATCATCTGAATCCACATCAGTTTCAGACACATGATCTGAGAAACAGTGGGACGCAGCCATAGGTTCACTCTTCAACTTTCCTGACAGCAGGTTTGTTTCCATTTTGTGACATCTACCATCGCCTCTATCTTCCTCAGATTCAGAGTCCTCTGAATCAGTAAAGACCTTTGCTTTTTTAAGGGAAGTGGCATTCTTGCGAGCTGTGCTGTATTTCCTACCAGGGTATTTTCTTGGCTCAGAATCTGCTTCCTCCTCTTCCCCTGAGACACTTCCTGCCTTAAGTTTCTGCCCAGACGTTGATGGGCCATTAGTTCTGTTATGTCCATAATCTGAACCATGACTTTCCTCAGAAGACTCTATTTTAAGAAGTTTTGTTTTAGAAGTTGCTGCAGTATGGGACTTGTAGCCATTAGCATGCCAATTTTTCCGGACTACCTGCAAGTCACTTTCTGACTCTGAATCTCCACTTTCAGATTCATTGACAGTATTCTGGGCCGCATGAGAACTGGACACTGGCGATGGTTGATTGTGATCTTTTAGCTCCTCTTCAGTTTCTGACTTTAAGCTCTGCTCATCTTCAGAATTATATAATAACTTTTTTCTAGCCACAGCAGAAGCATTGCGGTGAGGCAGCTTACGGCCAGAACAGACATTTTCAGAGCTAGAATTCTCCTCTATATCACTCATTAGCTTTATCTTATTGGCAGCCACAGCAGCACACTTTCTTAGCACTTTCCGGTTATTTCCAGCTCGGGCTTTTAAACCTTCACCAGTTTCTAATGAATTGTTATCTGAGTCACTTAAATAAACTCTCTTTCGAGTGGCTTTTCTGCCACATCCATTTTCTAAAGAAACTGGACCTAGAAATAAAGTAACAATAAGATTAGAAAGGTCTTCCTTATTTCATCATTTTTTAAATGACTTCACTATTTTAGTACTGATGTTCCTTGTATTTTACTCCCAAAACAGATTTCCTTTCTAAATCTAAAAGACTTAAAAGGATACAACAGAATAGACACTACAAAAATAAACTCACACATATATGGTCAATTAATTTATGAAAAAAGAGACAAGAATACACAATGGGGAAAGGAGATATTTTTCAATAAATAGTGTTGGGAAAATTGAACAGCACATGCAAAAGAACAAAAACTAGACTGCTACCCTAAACCACACCCAAAAATTAACTCAAAATAGATTTAAGATTTGAATGTAAGACCTAAAACCATGAAACTCCTAGAGCAGTGATGGCGAACCTTTTGAGCTCGGCGTGTCAGCATTTTGAAAAACCCTAACTTAACTCTGGTGCCGTGTCACATATAGAAATTTTTTTATATTTGCAACCATAGTAAAACAAAGACTTATATTTTTGATATTTATTTTATATATTTAAATGCCATTTAACAAAGAAAAATCAACCAAAAAAATGAGTTCGCGTGTCCCCTCTGACACACGTGTCATAGGTTCGCCATCACTGTCCTAGAGAGCAGTGGCCGATGTGACTCAGTTGGTTGGAGCGGCATTCGGTGCACCAAAAGGTTGTGGGTTCAATTCCGTCAGGGCACATACCTAGGTTGCGGGTTCAATCCTGTTCAGGGTGTGTACGGCAGGCAACCGATCTCTCTCACATCAATGTTATCTCTCTCCTTTCTCCCTTCCCTCCTTCTTTACTCCCTTCCTCCCTCCCTAAAATCAATAAAACATATCCTCAGGACAGGATTAAAACTTTAAAAAAAATGGGCATAGACATGAATAGGTATTTCCCAAAGAAGACATACAAATGGACATGCATGATATGACTAATCATCAGGAAAATACAAATCAAAACCACAATGAAGTTATCACTTCACACCTGTTAGAATAGTTACTATCAAAAAGATAAGAAATAACAAGTGTTGACAAGGATGTGAAGAAAAGGGAACCCTTGTGTCTTGTTGGTAGGAAAGTAAATCAGTGCAGCCTCTTTATAGAAAACAGTAGAGAGGTTGCCTCAAAAAATCAAAACTAGAACTACCATATGATCCAGCTATTCCACTTGCAGATATTTATCCAAAGAAAACAAAAACAAGTCCAAAAGATCTACGCACCCCCATGTCCAATGCAGCATTATTTACAACAGCCACAATAGGAAACAAGCAAAGCACAGTGTCCATGAATAGATGAATGGAGCGTGGCTGAGGGGCTCAGTTGGTTGATATCATCCTGTGCACCAAAAAGTTGCTGGTTCAATCCCGTTGGAGCATATGTAGAAGGCAACCAATCATCTTTCTCTCTCACATTGATGTTTCTTTCTATTTCTCTCTCTCTCTCTCTAAGCATGTCCTTGGGTGAGGATTTTAAAAAAAATGAATGGATAAAGAAGATGTGATATATATACACAATGGAAAACTATTCAGCTACAAGAAGAATGGGTTCTTGCCATTTGAAACAACACAGAGTGACCGTACGGGCATTATGCTAAGTGAAGTAAGTTAGATAAAGAAAAAGAAATACCATATGGTCTCACTTATATGTGAAATCTAAAAAACAAACAAACAAAACCAAGTTCATAGATACAGAGAACAGACTGGTGTGTGTACGGGGAGGGGCGGTTTGAAGGGGGTCAAAAAGGTATCAACATCCAGTTATAAAATAAATAACTCATGGAAATGTAATGTACTGCATGGTGGCTATAGTTAATACTGTAGTGCACATATGAAAGTTGCTAAGCCCTGGCCGGGTAGATCAGTTGGTTAGTGTTGTCCCAATAAATCAAGGTCTGTGGGTTCAATCCCTGGTCAGGGCACATACAAGAATCAAACAATGGCCCTAGCTGATTTGGTTCAGCGGACAGAGTGTCAGCCTATGGACTGAATGGTCCCATGTTTGATTCCAGTCAAGGGCACATGCCCTGGTTGCAGACTCGATCCCCAGTAGGGGGCATGCAGGAGGCAGCCAATCAATCATCTTTGATGTTTCTACCTCTCTCTCCCTCCCCTTTCCTCTCTGAAATCAATAAAAAATATCTATTTTAAAAAGAATCAAACAATGAATGCATAAATAAGTGGTACAACAAATCGATGTTCCTCTCTCTCTCTCTCTCTCTAAAATCAATCAATAATTTATTTTTAAAAAAAGAGAGAAAGTTGCTAAGAGAGTAAATCTTATATATGGTGATGGATGGTAACTATAGACTTGTGGTCATTTCACGATGTACTAGTATACAAATATCAAGTCATTATGGTGAACACTTGAAACTAATACCATGCCAGATGGCAACTATACCCCAATTTTTAAAAAGTTTACAGGACTAATCATATGTAGATACATTAAATCAATAAACCATTCAGTGTTTAGCTTTTGAACCTCATGATATACATCCCTCCAAAGCACCCCCAAGGTCTCTCACCAGGTCTTCTTTGCGCAGCCCGGGTTCTGGTCACTCTGAGATTGCCGCTTCTGGCCAGCCTACGGCTCAAGGAGGGCTCACAAGCTCTTGAACTCCCTTTGCTCTCCTCTGAACTCTCTGAAGCTGAGGACGATAAAGAGGGACCTAAGGAATCTTCCATTTCACTTTCTAAGAAAAACAAAGCATCAACAGTTCATTACACACATTCTCTTATCTTTACACACATAAGCAGTTACTTCATAACAAAAGACTTAAAGCAGATTCCTAAATACTTAAGAGTATATTTTCTAAAGATGTTCGAAAAAAACAGCTGATAGGGAGAAACCAAGATGGCGGCATAGGTAAACACTGGAAATTGCTGCCTCGCACAACCACTTCAAAAATACAACTAAAAGACAAAACGGACATCATCCAGAACCACAGGAAAGCTGGCTGAGTGGAAATTCTATAACTAGAAGGAAAGAGAAAAGCACACTGAGACTCAGAGGAGGTGCAGAAGTAAAGTGCAGAGGTATGGAGGCGCACGTGGAAAGGGCTGGCAACTGAGGACGTGGTTGTCTTTTTCAATCAGGAGGGAGTCACAAGCTCCCGACTGAACTGAACTCCAGTTCCGGGCGAGTCTCTGGGGACCCAGACTCATACGGGGAGAAACTGGACTGTCTGGCATCGGACAGAAATCGAGGGTGGCTTTCTCTCAGAGGTGCTTGCAGCGATTACCGGGACAGGACACCGAGACGAGGGGCCTCTTAGGGTAGGACTGAGGAGCAGCCATAGCTGCTTGCTTCACCCTGTTGATCCCCCTGAGACCCCACCCCAACCAAGCTGTGCGCAGAGGCTTTTGCATATGAAAGGCCTGGCCCTTTGCAATCTGAAAATTACCTAACAAACTGCAGCTGGGTCAGAGAGACCCAGAACTTCCAAAAGAAGGCCCAAGGCCCCACAGCAGCTTGCATTGCTTCACAGCTGGGCTCCTGCTGGGTAGCCTCAGGCAGAGGCTAAATTAGCACCTCCTTAGAGATCCAAGAGCCAGTGTACCCAGTGGTCAGAGTGGGACCATCCAGATTACAACTCCTCAGACCCATAAGGGACACACTCAGGGGGCAGACTCAGTGAGAACCAAAGCCCCATTGAAGCAAGTCTTGCCCCAGAAGGGTGTCTCCAGCACAGAAGTTCTCCCACTGCAGACA
>NW_005354584.1:129399-165544 GCF_000412655.1 Myotis brandtii
ACTGGGTGAAGGGGAGCTATGGGGGGAAAAAAGAGGAACAACTGTAATAATCTGAACAATAAAGATTTAATTAAAATAAAATAAAAACAGCTGATAAAATTGGTATTAAAAGGTACATAATTAGCCCTAACCAGTTTGGCTCAGTGGATAGAGCGCTGGCCTGTGGACTAAAGGGTCCCAGGTTCGATTCCGGCCAAGGGCACATGCCTGGGTTGTGGGCTTGATCCCCAGTAGGGGGCGTGCAGGAGGCAGCCGATCAATGATTCTTTCTCATCATTGATGTTTCTATCTCTCTCTCCCTCTTCCTTCCTCTCTGAAATCAATAAAGAAATATAGAAATAAAAGAAAAAAAACATTTAAAAAAAAGTACATAATCAGCATTTTGAATCGTTTGTTCTCTTATTTCTGAAAGCAGCGTATTACTCCTGCTTTGGATTCAGAAAATAAAGTGTATATACTTAATAAACAAACTTCCATTTAAAAACTTAATTAGCCCCCCTTTCTACTCCCTTCTATTATGAAACTAGCAGTATTATACACCTGAGCACTCAGCAGTTGAATAACATAACGTTCTACTTCTCACCAGATAATGTAGAACCATTTGTTAGAGTGACAGGTCTACTTCTTCTCATTCTTTCTGATGATCCTGCTGAATCTGAAGAGTCCTCAGAAGAAACACCTGAAGAGACACTGGCACGTGTCTTGTGGCTTGCAGAATAAGCTGCCTGGCTTGAGGTAGACTGCGTAGGAGAACCTACCAACTCAGGAATTACTCTTATCTGAGATTTTAAACGCTTCTGCTTGGTATTTCTGGTCAGAGATATGAACAAAAGAAGCTGTATTTAACAAAACAGAAAACACCTAAATAAAAGTATATTATTACTTTAATCTGAGAATAATTTTAGATCAAAATATTAAAATATCCGTTATTAACATCTTTTTCTGGCATGGATTATTATTAATATTCTTACTTTAAATTTGATATTGTTTTATCACAAATTGGAGTAATGAACAAATGATCCAAGTAACAGTTAACAGAAAATCACATTGAATATGGTTCTTGGGATTAAGTGCTTAGGGAGAACCAACATTTATGTAATATAGGCATTTTTCACATTATAAATCTGAGTCTCAATATGACCCAACTAGTTTCCTATTTATGTTTCTAAACACAGTATAAAATTAAGAGAAGAAATCAACAAAACCTGAACAGAAAAGCAAAAAGGAGGGTGGGGGAAGAGAGGGTAAAGGAGGAATAAATGGTGATGGAAGAAGACTTGACTTGGAGTGAATACACAATACAATATACATATGATGTATTACTGACCTGTACCCCTGAAACCTATATAATTTTATGAACCAATGTCACCCTAATAAATTCTATTTAAAAAAAAAAAAAAAAGAGGCCCATCTGGTGTGGTTCAATGGTTGAGCGTGGGGACCTATGAACCAGGAGGTCACAGTTTGATTCCCAGTCAGGGCACATGCCTGGGTTGCAAGCTCGATCCCCCAGTGTGAGACGTGCAGGAGGCAGCCAATCAGTGATTTTCTCTCATCATGGATGTTCATATTCTCTCTCTCTCTCTCCTCTTTCTCTTCTCCCCCTCCCTCCCTTCCTCCCTCCCTCTCTGAAATCAATAAAAATATATTTAATTTAAAAAAAAGAACAGAGGCAAAAAAGAGATCAGAACAAATTAATTTTGTTAATCCTCACCTGAGGATACACTTTCCCATTGATTTTTAGAGAAGGGAGAGGGGAGAAGGGGGCCAGGGGAGAGGGGGAGAGAGAGACAAAGAGAGAAAGAGAAAGAAACATCAATGTGAGAGAGACATCGATTGGTTGCCTCCTCAAACATGCCCCAACTGGGGCCAGGGATCAAACCTGCAACACAGGTATGTGGCCTTGACCAAGAATTGAACCCACGACCCTTTGGTCTGTGGGCTGACACTCTAAACACTGAGCAACGCTGGCCAGAGCTGGACAAGCTAATTTTTTTCTAAGACCACACTGTTTACATCTAAGTTCTAATTCACCACGTTTGGCCCCTGAGCCGTGGATTATGGGTGGAAATAGTGGAAGTTTAAAACAATACATCTTTGGATTTACATTATAGATCTGGGTAATACTCATGTTGAGATAATACTCTTTTCCTTTCAAACAAAAAGATAAAGGGCTTTTTAGGAATATCTAAAGCATTTGAGCTAAAAGATAACCACAATTCATTAAAGCAGTAATTGTTTATATCATCATAATCAAGAAAATTCAAGCTTGTATGTCAAGACAGATTTTAACTTCCATTAATAACAACTGGAGGCAGACCAGTGAATACAAAAAAAAATCATTACATGCTGATACTTATCATAAATATAATTTTTAACAGTACACAAATTAGTAGTACCTCAAGAGAAAAAGCTTTCCTTTCTTATCCTATGTTCTTCTGAGCTGTTAAGACTCCTTCTTGGTTCAAAGAGAAAGCAGAGTTTTTAAAAATAAGTAAGCCCTGGCGAGTGTGGCTAAGTTGGTTGGGCATCATCCCTGGCACCAAAAAGTTGCTGCTGGTTTCATTCCCGGTCAGGGCACATGCTCAGATTTTGGAACCAGATCCCCGTAGGGGGCATGCAAGAGGCAGCAGATCAATGTTTTGCTTTCACATCAATGTTTCTCTCTCCCTCTCCCTTCCTCTCTTAAAAAAAATATTTTAATTAAAAAATTTTAATAACAATAAAAACTCATACAATAATAAACAAATCCAAACTGGGGGTCATTTTATAAAATAAATGGCCTATAGTCTTAAAAATGTCTATCAAGAAGACAAAGGTTACAAATAAAATTCCAGATTAAAAAAGACTAAAGAGCCTGGCCAGTGTGGCTCAGTGGTTGAGTGTCAACCCATGAACCAGGAAGTCACCAGTTTGATTCCCGGTCTGATTTAATAGCCAACTGCAGATAACATATAAAGATGTAAGCTATAGGACAATAGCACAAATAACTGAAGAGAACTAACCTACAACAAAATTCTTTTATCTATGAGAATTAAATAGTATTAAACAAAAGTAGATTTAAAAAAATACCAAAACACTAAAGTAGATTGTTTTGAATTGAAATGCATAGTGTAATCCCCAGAACAACCATGAAGAAACCCATCAAGGGTAGAGTGCACATTCAAACCATATATAAAAACAAACTAAACAACATCAATTTGCACATTTCAATACTCCAAAATACATGTAAATTTTATATCAATGTAAGCTACATCGTCAAAGACAGAATATAAATTAATATTAAATTATGAAGAGAATAAACCCTGCATTTTATAATTCTTCTTTACAACTAATTCTCAGTAAAAAATATGGTATGTTATACCTAATAGATGTTTTCTCATAAATATCAAATGCTCAAAGTCCATATACAATAATCACTTTACTCTCTGCATTAAAAACAAAAAGTTCATTACGAAAAATATAAATGGTATCTTAAATAACCCTTTATGCCCTGGCCGGGGTGGCTCAGTTGGTTGGAGCATCATCCCATGCACCAAAAGGTGGCAGGTTCAATTCCTGGTCAGGGCACATACCTAGGTTGCAGGTTCTATCCCTGGTCAGGGAGTACAGGAGGCAACCTATCGATGTTTCTCTCTCCTATTGGTGTTTCTCTCTCAAAGCAATAAGATAAATAAATAACCCTTTATAAAATTCTTTTACAATTGATGATTTTCATTAAATGCTTTAAAAACTTACATAATTGCAAATCAATGAACAGAATGTTATCAAGCCAAAAAGGGACTATTCTTTTCTAAATGTTGTCTAAAATGATTAAGAATCGTTTGCATAATAAAATCAAAAACATTATCACGACCTGAAATTTTACAAAGTTGCATAGAAAGCTGGCAATAACCAATTTACCTGGTACTTTTGTTAGCCTGATTGAAACGGTTACAATTTTGCTGTCTCCTGAATCTCTGGCTTCTTCGAAGTTTTTCATTGAATTTTTGACCAATTTTAAAATCAGAGGAGATTTTCTTCATTTTTTCTTCAAATAAGGCAGACAACCTCAAGGTCATACTGTAAATCTGCAAGAATATAAAAGCAAAACTATAACCACAAAGTAACTTTAAAAGTATTTTTCTAAATGAGAATGTAATCACTGAGGCTACTTGTAATCTTTTACATTAGTGTTACAGATAATGGCTCTTACTGACTTTATCTATTTCCCACCCCTTCCCTTCAATGACAGCTACAAGAGTCTGCAAGAAAGAGCAACTATCTTGGCTTTTCCCATTTTCCCATCTACATGTACAAACCTACATGTAACCTTTTCCAAAAGTTAGATGGGAAGTTTGTTGGTTTTCAAATTGCTACTGAGGCAGCAAAAGAGCAGTGTCTCTTTGAGGCAAGGGAACTTCTCACCAGTCTCTACTTGAAATCTGAATGCCTTTGATGACACTTAGATCCAAATCTGAATTACAGACAAAGAATACCTTGCATCCGGCAGAAAGAGGAAAATATGGCCTAAAATTTTACTACAAACGAAAGACTGTGTTTTAACTATTTTTATAATTAAATAACATCAAATCTTGGAAAGAACAGCAATGTGATGTTAAGTACTACTATAAGTAACATTTGGTACAGCTATGTATTTACAGGAAGTACTCTTTACTCGTCCCAATCATTCCTGAGAATAAGTGCACAAGTCTAATGTTCCAGAGCTAATTATGAATCACTGATGCATGAGTGATTCATACTAGAGAACCTTTAAAAATGCTTCATATATCTACCATATAAATATATCTGTAAAATATGTGAAATTTGCAATCCCTGATCTGATTTTTTTATGATCTTTAACAGTTATTTTCAATATTGTGCATATGTTAAACTTATTCTTTTCATTGAAACCTGAAGTCTAGTATAAGTCACCAATTTTAACAATCATATTGTTTGAAACCTCTGATTATCTTATCACCATTTTCAGGTTTTCTCATTAGCTTTTATGAAAATTCAGTAATATGGCATATATAAAAAACCCGTTAGCATCATATACAATGGTGAAAGACTAAAAATCTTTCCCTGAGATCAGGAATAAGACAAAGATGCCTGCTTTCACCTCTGCTATTCAACAATGTGCTTTAAGTTCTAGTGAGAGCAATTAGACAAGAAAATAAAATTATCATTCAAATTGGAATGGTAGAAGTAAAACTATCTCAATTTACAGATGACATGATTCTATATATAGTAACACTCAAAGATTCCAGTTGTTAGTACTAATAAATGAATTCAGCAAAATTATAGGGTACAATAACCACATACAAGAATTAGTTGTGTTTCTAATACACCAACAATGAACAATCAGAAAAAGAAATTAAGAAAGCAACTGAATTTCAAATACCATCTAAAACAATAAACTGGGAATAAACTTAACCAAGGAGGTGTTAAGACTTGTCACTGAAAATTACAAACACTACTGGAAGAAATTAGACCTAAATAAATGGAAAAACATCCCCTGTTAAGAAATAGGAAGACTTAACAGTGTCAATATGTCAATACTGCACAAAGCAATCTATACATTCAATGCAATCTCTATAAAAAATTCAAAGGACTTTTTCGAAATGGCAAAAGCTATTCCTCAAGCTCTCAAAGAATTGCCAGGGACCCTGAGTAGCTGAATCTTGAAAAAGAAAATAGTGGGAGGACTCACACTTCCTGATTTCAAAACTTACTACGAAGCTACAGTAAACAAAACATTGTGGTACTGATGTATAGATAGATGGACACACAAACACATACATATAATGGAATAGAATTGAGTGCGAAAATAAACCTATCTATCTATGGCCAACTGATTTTCAAAAATGGTGCCAAGTTTATTCAATGGGAAAAGAATAGTCTCTTCAATAGATGGTGCTGGGACAAATGTATTTCCACCTCACACCATATACAAATATTAACTCAATAGGGATCAACAACTTAAATATAAGAGCTATACCACAAAACTCTTAGAAGAACACATAGGGGTGAACATTTATAACAATGGATTCTTAAACATGAAACCAAAAACACAAAAAACACACACACACAAAAGGTAGACGGGACCTCATCAAATGAAAACTTTTATACATCAAAGGACATTGCAAACAAGTGAAAGGACAAACTACAGAATGAGAGAAAATATCTGGAAAACATTTGACAAAGATTAATATCCAGAATATACGAACAAATTCCTACAACTCAACAACAAAAATATCCAATTAGAAAATGGGCAAAGCACTTGAATAGGTATTTCTCCATAGAAGATATAGAGTGGCCAATAACCATAAGCACGTGAAGAGATGCTCAACATTAGTGTATTGACTATATTCTGCATTCTTGATGCTCTGGCATTAGGAAACTTGATCCTGGAGAGATTGTCCCTCCCATGGCTAGCTAATTCCTCAAGATAGCAAAGAACTCTCTTAAAAACAAACATGCCTCTGATACACAAAACAATCCAGGGTTCATACCTCTATCTTCTTGATAAAACTCTCACATATCAAGCCAATATTCCATTCCCCCCACCCTAAATCACACCAGGAACCAGACACCTAGAGACCACCCCTATAGGCCAAAGCTATGGGAAATATTCAAGCTAGCCAATCCTAAACTTGACTTTGCACCCAGCTTTGCGTCCTGCGAAAACCTCAAACTACAGGCTCTGTGCTATAATCTTCCCTTTCCCGGCCCCTGCCTACTGACCAAAGCTGGTGCATCCCCACGGGGCCCTGCATGGTGAGGTGTGCCTCATTTCTAGGAATCTGTTAGTATAAACTTCTTCCTTCATGGCAGTCATCTCCAGATCTGCCTGTCCTACCATACCTGATTAGAATAAATCTCAGGTGCAATTTGTTATAAGTAATAAGAGAAATGCAAATCAAAACCACAAGAGTAATACTTCACACTCACTAGGATGGCTACAATTTAAGAAAACACACTGGCAAGGATATGGAGAAATTAGAATCCTCATACTTTGCTGAGGGAATATAAAATGATGCAGCCATCATGGAATACAGTTTGGTGGTTCCTAGAAAAGCTAAACATACAATTACCCTAGGAACCAGCAATTCCACTCTTATATATCCAAAGAAATTGAGAGCAAGAACTCTTACAGATACTTGTATTGCAATATTCATTGCAGCATTAATCACAATTGCCAAAAAAATAGAAATAACTCAAGTGTCCATCAAGAGATAAATGAATAAACAAAATATCATATACCCAACCCATAAAATGGATAATTATTCAGCCATAAAAAGAAAGTTCTCATACTACAACTTGGATGAACCTTTAAGACATTATGAAAAGTGAAATAAGTTAGACACAAAAGGACAAATTGTATTATTGAACTTACATGAAATATCTAGAATAGGCAGATTCTTAAAGATAGAAAGTAGATTAGAGACTACCAAGGGCTGAGGGAAAGGGAGAATGTGGAATTAATTGCTTAAAGGTTACGGAGTTTCTGTTTGGAGTTATGAAAGAGTTTTGGAAGTAGATAGCAGTGACAGTTAAACAATATTGTGAATATAATTAATGCTACTGAATTGCACTTAAAATGGTTAAAATTATAAGTTTTATGTTATATAGATTTAACCACAATTTTGAAAACCTGATAATGTAGTATATCGGAAACCATTAAATTATATACTTTAAACAGTGAGTTGTATGGTATGAATCCTCAAACATATATTTAAAACAAAAGAGGAAGCCTGGTCGGCATGGCTCAGTAGGTTGATTATTGACCTATGAACCAGGAGGTCATAGTTCAATTCCAGGTCGGGGCACAAGCCCGGGTTGTGGGCTCAATCCCTAGTGTGGGGTGTGCAGGAGGCAGCCAATCAATGATTCTCTCTCATCATTGATGTTTCTATCTCTCTCCCTCTCCCTTCCTCTCTGAAATCAATAAAAATATATGTTTTTTAAAAAAGAGAAGGGAGATGCCCTAGCCACTTTGATTCAGTGGATAGAGCGTCGGCCTGAGGACTGAAGGGTCGGTCCCAGGTTCAATTCTGGTCAAGGGCACATGCCCAGGTTGCGGGCTTGATCCCCAGTGGGGGGAGTGTAGAAGGCAATCAGTGATTCTCTGTCATCATTGATGTTTCTCTCTCTCCCCCCGCTCCCTTCCTCCCTGAAATCAATAAAAATATATTTAAAAAGGGGGGGGGGAATTAATGAAATTTATTTCCTTTCTGGAAAGAAACAGTCTCACAATAGTGACTTTGACAATAACACAAGCATGAAAAATTTTAGATTTGAATGTTAAACTGATCCAATAAACAATTTGGAAATTGAATGCTGAGACGAGAATTAATAATGTGGGAGGAACCTGATAATAATGAGGAGAAAGTGAAATTAAGACAAAATGATTAATTAGCAGTGAGAGTCACTGATGGCAGACAGAGAAAGTGGTATAAATCTCCTCAAATTATTGCTGTGGTGTTTTGTTTTGTTTTTAATTACCCAGCACCTTGGCCACACAGGTTTTGTGATGTTTGTGAAAATTCCCTGACAGCATGTGGGCTCTTTTGTGTTATTATGTTTCAACAAGTTTTGAAAGTTATCCAATGTATAACTTTTTAACAAAGATTTAGAAATGTACTCCATACTTGTATTCTTAAATAATCAGATCACTCATGTGTTTCTTCTTCGGATCCAAAATATTAGTTTACAGTAGTCCTACCCCCACATTCAGATTTTCATTTTCTTACTTTTAATATTCTTCCAGCTCTATCAATAAATTTTCAACCCACTTTTCAAGATTCCCATCTGCATGAAAATATAGATTTTTCTCCTTCTACATATCAAATTTAAATTTGTTCATTTTTACTGAGGCCCTCACTCCCACCAATCCATTCATAAAACTGCAGGAAGATAAACATTAATTGTGGTGAGGTAGCAAGAGCAGCTATTTGGGCAGTGGCAGAAGCTCTATTCTCAACAGTAGTCTTGCTCTACTCACTTATCTTTAATGTTCCAACCTCTCCCAGCCAGCAGAAAATTATCATCTATAACAGATCATGCTCTTCTCTTCTTATAAACCACTTTAAATTACCTTTGATCTTTTGTTTGGTGTATATGCTTTTGCATTGCTAAATATCAACCGGATGTCTTTGCAAAATTCCAAAGGGCTGTCATAATTTTCCGCTTCTAAAGTCTCCCTTACTGTTCCAAAATCCATTGGAGTATCTATAATATCTCGATAGTCCTAGGTTTTAAAAACAATAATTAGTTCAAAATTTTCATTCCTGCTTATAGAAATATAAGTGCATCAGATCTCTAAAATATTAAAAACTAGAGGCCTGGTGCACAAAATTTGTTCACTTGGGGGGGGGGGGTCCCTCAGCCCAACCTGTGCCCTCTCACAGTCCAGGAGCCCTCAAGGGATGTCTGACTGATGGCTTAGGCCCACTCTCCATGGAGATGGGGCCTAAGCTGGCAGCCAGACATCCTTAGCGCTGCAGCGGTGGCAGGAGAGGCTCCCACCACCGCCGCTGCGCTCGCCAGCCGTGAGCCCAGCTCAGGGCTTCTGGCTGAGTGGCACTCCCGCTGTGGGAGCACATTGAACACCAGGGGGCTGCTCCTGCATTGAGCATCTGCCCCCTAGTGGTCAGTGCACATCATAGCGACCGGTCATTCTGCCGTTTGGTCAATTTGCATATTACCCTTTTATTATATAGGATTATAGAAGAGAAAAAAATTAGAAGGAGCTTAAGAATCATTAATAACTTTTTAAAAAACACGACCCAGACATAATGACAAGGCAAGAAATAACCAAGTATACTTGGTAGCAGGACATTGGCTGGTATTTTTATTTGTGTTTTTTTCAAATTGTAAGAGAAAGTTTATTTAGAAAGTTACAAAGCTAGCAAAAGTAAGCCAGCTGGACTGCGCAGGCTCACAAAACCAGTTTCGGATGCAGAAGGGCCCTTGAAGCTTAGGAGAGGGAAAGGCAAAGGTAATACACCTGGTGGGAGTGCGGGGGAGAAGAGGGGTCAGGAAAGGGAGAGCCAGACATGAACTGGTTTTTATTTCCTTCTTTACATCTTTTGTCATTTCCAAGCTTTCACAGTAAGTTTGTGCTTTACTTTCTGACTTTTTTTTTAAAGGTCATTTTCCATTCTTTTATTACTAGAGTGAAAACAGACACTTTTTACACAATTTACAGTTTTCCTGGCGCTGGGACTTCTTAGATAATAGATACCATGTAGAATCCTCCCATTATTAGGTAACTGTCTTAATGGTAAGAGAAAAACCTAACATGAAACTAGACATCTTACTCTTTAAAAGTTTAATTTAAATACCTCTACATCGATCTCCTCTACACAAACTTTAAAAAGCCCCAAACATTCAAAAAAATGGCAACTTACTGGATATTCAACCAAATCAACAGGTTGTCTAAATGGTTCAGAATCTTCACATTGAAAAATTAAGTTCACTAGTTCCTTACACTGTTTCTTCCAGTTGCTTTCAACATAGCTGGTGGCTTTGCTGCTCCTTTTTTTCCAATCATGGCCCTAAAAATATATTCACAATATCGAAAGTATTTTCAGTGTTGGGAAAATGACACTATAATATCGTATTTGACTTTCTATCTACTTGGAAAAAATCCACTTTTCTGTAAAAATCCAATGTCACATCTAGAAACATGTTACTCTAGAAACATTTTTCAATCCAGCACTGATCTCCCACATCTAGAAAATGTTTTCACAGAATTTGAAATATCACATTGGATAATGTGGTAGGCAGAATCAGAATAATGACTCAAAGATATCTGCATCCTAATGCCAAGAACCAGGGGCTATGTCACTTTACATGGCAGCTGTGACTAAAGGCATGCTCTTGAGATGGGGAGACTGTCCCAGATTATCTGGCTGTGCCCAATGTAATCACAAGGGTCCTTACAAGTGGAGGCAGAGGGTCAGAGTCAGACTGTAAGATGTTACACTGCTGACCTGAAGGTGGAAGAAGGGGGCCATGAGCCTCTAGAAGCTGGAAAATGTGAGGACATAAATTCTACCCTAGAGTTCCCAGAAGGAACACAGCCATGCCGACACCCTGATTGTAGCCCAGTGAGACCATGTCAAACTTCTAATTTACGGAATGTAACATAACATTTTTGTTGTTTAAGCCACCAGATTTGTAATTTGCTAGAGCAGGCATAGCAAAGAAATTCTAAACAGGTACTAAACACTTGGGAAAATTATATGAAAATGACAAATCAGATGACGGAAATTCAAGTCTAACTTTTCCATGTTATCTGGGGCAAGCATATTATGAAAACTTTTATTAAAAGCTTAAAGTTTAAGCAGCATTTGGATGAAATTTAAAATGTTAACATTTTTGAGCATTCCTAGATTAGTAACCTTGAGTTTTAATTAACATATTACATTAAAACTTCAAGAGTTCTGCTGGTGACACTACAATTCTAACTACCCAATATCCAAAACTTATTTCCATACATCCCCCAACTAATCCTCATTTTTTTAAAAAAGGTTCAGTTACCAAATGCTAGTTAATTTTTCCCTTCAAATGTCTCATCTTCTTCCCTTCCTTTCCATTCCAAGCAAACACCATCCTTGACTAGATTCCCATCCTTTACTCCCAGATTCTTGCAATAAACTCCTAACTCATTTCCTTTACCACCTATCTTCATATCCCTCAAAATATATTTGTCAATTTTGACTGTGCAGTTTATTCTCTACTTTAAATGAAAACCTTGGTTTTCAATATCACCATTATTTGCTCCCAAAATAACAGCCAGACATAGCCACTTTGCTTATTCCAGCATTTACCCTCTACACCAGTCAGACCGGTGCTCTCAGCAGCCCACTAACATGCCACACTTTCCTACTTTTTCGGCTTGGATTGTAATATCCCCTACTTTTTTAGTTTTAACTCCATCTCATTCTGAGAAAATAGTTAAAATCCCAAGTCTTCCACTAAACCTTACCTAACTATCCAGCTTTCAGTGATTACTCCCCTTTCTCTTACAAAATATTCCATAACTATATCAATGTAACTTTTCAAAGACAACACCTAAGACCTTAGGTTGATTTTAAACAAAGAATAAGTAAACAACAAAGATTAATCAGGCAGATTAACTTACTCTTCTTCTTCCAGAAGATGTTTTAGGGAGATCACTATCATCCTAGAAATAAAAATCAGAGCACCTTAAGTGTTAACATTCTCATTAGAATTGCAATAATTTTAATTTAAAAAGTATATGAAAGATAAGGTTATAACTTGTTAACAAAATCTCAAAAGACAGACTATATTGGATAATCTTTGTGGTACGCAGATTCTAACAAACCAACTATTCTTAATACCCTATACATTCCCTAAGAACATGCATTAATTCCAAAACATAGCTATAAAAGGCAGCTTTAAATTTGTGTTTTATTTCTATGCAGAAATCCCAGAAACAGTCTCCTACAATTCCTGCACATTTGTACTCTCCACAGTTTCTTATTCCCTAAATCTATACCCATTTTTAATCCAATATAAATTAGCATGCGAATCAGTGAACTAAAGTTTGTGTAGAAATTAAGCTATGTTGGTGGGGTTTTTTACGCCATATTGTTTTTAAAGACTATCTTCCCTGTAAACAAATCCAACAGCCTGATTCTCAAAAAGGGCAGCATCACTGCTACTTGCCTCACTGACACTTCAAAACCATCCCAAGGAAGGACTCTAGGGTACATGAGCAGGTAAAGCTTGTGAATTCTCAACTGCAATTAAATCCATGCTCAGATATGGGTTTTACAAAAAATAATTTCAAAGGTACTTCTTTAATATACCTTTCTCTAGTGAAAATTTGGAAAGAGAACATATTCCACGCCTAAGTTGTTCACTTTAACATATTTTGTTTGGTATATTGATAATCAATTATTGCCTAAAACAAGTTATGTCATTATCTAGATAATTAAAAATGTTTTTATCAAGTGCCCTATTTTCATAGTAAGTTGGAATATAGCAAGAATTGATATACTTAATCAACATTTTGTACTTCACTCATTCTTTCAAGTTACCATTTTAAATTAACAAAAATCATTGTAAAATTGACAAACTTCATACCAAAGCCTTGGCATTTTGCTCATCATTTTCAGAAGTGTTAGAAAGTTCTGAGATATCTGTACAGTCTTGATTCCTAAAAAAACAATTTTTCATTTTTTTAACAGTATGCAGATGTCGTTATTGTTGCCAAAGATTCAAACTACAGGTTAGATATAAACAGTTGCTCAACTATGCATATCTAATTTCAAGCAGAGAAATATCAGGTTTTTCACTCTACCCTCTGTGGAAACAACTATCTTGGAATATGAAAAGTAAGGGTTTTTTTTAGTTACGTATACACGAAAATTTAGCTGGTAATCCAGAAATAACAAATATATGGCCTCAGTTAATGAATACACGGAGAAATTTTTCTTAGTATCATCACAAGTAATAATCATAGGATGAGTACCAGGAAAATGGTTGATTTGAGATAAAAGAGAATAGAAGAAAAAAAGGAAGTAGAACTTAAAGCAAATTATATCTTAACCTCACTGTCAAAACAGAACAAATCCTAAAGCAGTGATATCCAGGCATAAAGGAGATGAAAATGATATGTGATCTTCCTGAAGAAAGAAAGAAGTATGTTCTGGGAAAGAGGTAATAAGTCCAAGTCCCCCAGACATAGGACAGATTTAACCCAGAAAAGTGACATAGACTGCAACTTGTTGCTACATATTGAAAATGATGGCATAACTTATAAATTATCTTCTCTAATACAGTATTCTTCTACAGAATTTTTTTGTAGCTATGGGGAAAAGGCATATAAGATCATATAGCAAAACTCACTAATTTTAAAGGATACAGGCTGAATAATTTGTCCAAAGTCACACAGAATATTCACTAGAAGATATTAAGCTAGACCTTGGATCCTGATTTCCAGGTCAGTTTTCATTGCACTATTCCAATTCTGATTCCCAATGCAGGAAATTATGTGGAATATCCATGCATGTACAAACACTCTCACAGGACACAGATTTAATCCAAAGATTAAAACTCAAATCTAATCATGAGGAAATATCATACAAACCCAAATTAAGTACCAGTGACAAAGTGATTGTCTAACACTTATAAAAAATGACAAGGTCATGAAAGAAAGGAAAGACTGGGGAACAGGTTAAAGAAAATGTAGAAATTGAAAACAGTGAGCATGATGGGGATTCTGGATAGGATCCTGATACAGAAAAAGGACATTGATATAAAAACTAAAAACCCAATTAATGCCCTAGCCGGTTTTGCTGAGTGGATAAAGCATCAGTCTGTGGACTCAAGGGTCCCGGGTTTGACTCCTTTCAGGGACACATGCCTGGGTTGCAGGCTCGATCCCCCGTAGGGGGCCTTCAGGAGGCAGCCGATTAATGATTCTCTCTCATCACTGATGTTTCTATCTCTCTCTCCCTCTCCCTTCCTCTCTGAAATCAATAAAAATATATTTTAAAAAAACAAAAACCAATAAAGTGTTACAGCTACAGTCAATAGCACTGTACCAAGACTAGTTCCTTAGCATTTCATCAGGACATCACAGATATGTAAAAAAATGTTACCCGAGTGGAAACAGATTCATATAAGTGGCAAATGTCTATAGTTTAAATTATTTCAAAATGTTAAAAAGTAGAAAAATTTGGATTCATTTCTCATTCCTGTACAGAAATTACAATCACAGTAAGTATGTAAAGAAATGTCATTTATAGTAACACATTAAAAAGGTATCAAATTCAGAGAGCAAAAATTAAGCACTGGATCGCTGCAAGAACACAATATGCGAAGTCACTCACTTTTCCATATCTATAACATGAAGTCACTTACTTGATAAATTTTAGAAGTTGGTCAGTTATCTTCTTAGCTGATCTTGCAATTACACTCTCAGGTTCATTAAATGTTCTGGCATTGTGTTCTATATATCTGACTTCCCAAACCAATGCAGATAGCCTCCTTCAAAATAAAAAGGCAATTTATGGTTTAGAAAATAAAAAGACAGAAACCAAGTAAAAACACCCAGCATGTTAAGCCAGCATGATATATTAATTAAAACAAAAGTGCAACTCGATCCCCGGTGGGGGCATGTGGGAGGCAGTCGATCCGATGATTCTCTCTCATCATTGATGTTTCTATCTCTCTCTCCCTCTCTCTTCCTCTCTGAAATCAACAAAAAAAAATTTTTTTTTAAAGTGCAAAGTAACAATGAATAACCTTCTCATGCTGTCAACTTGATCATAGTTATAGCAATTATACTGGAAGATGAACTGCACAGAATACATTTAAGGACCAAAAATCTTAACAGATCAGTTAATCACATCCAGAAAAACAACAGAACAATCCTCCCTTTTCACAATGCCTATGGGTACATTTGAAGCTGTTGAGACTCAATAAAGAAAATGTGTTCAACATCATCAATCCTAAGAGTCAATCTCACAGTAAAGTAACAAAGGGATTTCTGATCAAATGCACATTTCCATGTTTGACTACAGAGCTAAATTATATCAACAATGTGAACTCAAGAAATCAGTTTTTATTTTTTAAAAATGTTTTTATTGATTTTTAGAGAGAGGAAGGGAGAGGGCGAGATAGGATCCTTGATCGGTTGCTTCCTGCACACCCCCTAACGTGGATCGAGCCCGCAACCCTGACCTGGAATTGAACCAGTGACCTCTCGGTGCATAGGTCGATGCTCAACCACTGAGCCACACTGGCCAGGCTTATAAAATTTTTCAAAATAGTTGAATTATAAAAAATAAGATACCTTCGATTGCTTTAAAAAAATATCATTGAGAATAGGAAATTTGATAGTTATCAGTGCTCTAGAAGCCAGAGATAAAACGTACATTGCTTTAGGATATTAATCTTTCAAAGGCCAAAGTCCACTTATTAACTAAATTAAATTTTATTTTTAAATGGAACAGCTATATAGGAATGTTAAACATACAAATAAAAAATTTAACCTCTCCCTGCCGGGTAGCTCAGTTGGTTAGTGTTGTATATACGTCAAAGCTGTAGGGTTCGCTCCCCAGTCAGGGCCATCAGGACACATGCAGGAAGCAACCAATGAATGCATAAATAAGCGGAATGCAAACTGATGTTTCTCTCTCTCTCTCTCTCTCAAAAAAAAAAAAAAAAAGACTACATAACATAATTTGTAAGAAAAAAAGAAGGACAAACTACTTAAGGAATGAAATCTGGCAATTTTTCTTATCCAGGTTCTAATCATACCTACCCACAGGCACCTAACACAATGTCTTACAGGACCAAGAAATTACAATAATAAAAAAAGAAAATGAAACAAAAAATGTTAGTCAGTCCCCATTCCACCACTGTCACCATCAACTACCATTACCTCATTTACTCTAGTTGGTTCAGCCAAGTATCTTTTCAAACTATTTTTAAAATAGGTTTCTACTAACCTGTAAAATCGATTAACAAGTCTCATTCGAATAGTGTAAAGATCAGTTGGGTAAGCCACTACAGTACAGTACTTCGGGTACGTACACAGATCAACTGGACCGGCAAAAGCTGCTGCTATATCTGTCAGGGCAGACAGAAGAGTTTTTATTAATAAATTCATAACCCCTCAGTGATATTTCTCCACAAATAATTCATAAAATACACTAAAGCTACATTTAATATTGCAAGCTCAACCATCATGTAAAAAGTAGGAATTGTAGTAATAAACACAACCACGACTATGATATTTTTAAATACTTGTGTGGAAAAGCCTGAACATAAAACTTTTCATACTAAAAAAACTTACCGAGATTCATAAGTTGATCTATGCCACTAATAATTCGTTCACATTCTTCATCCCTCGATTTTTGACCCCATTCACCATCTTGTGGTTTGTAGAGCAATTTCTCTAGCTCATCTGAAGTAACAGAAATACTAGCTCCTAATTCTTCAGGTGGATCAACTATGAATTCCGTTAAAAAAAGAACACAAAGAATAAAACAAACAAATATACACTATACTTAAATTCAATTCAAAGGTCTATAAAGAAGACACTAATTACAAAGAACAAAGTAGTTACTTAATAGCAGAGAAAACTGGCAGACACCACTTCAATCAAATGATTAAAGTTAACAGGATAAATTGGTATCATGTGCCTCCCAATATATGCATGGAAAACACATTTCTCTAACACTCTTGCCCCGAATGCAAACCCTGGGTTTAATCGCGGAAAAAAAAAAAAAAAACACACAGCAGACAAACCCCAACTGAGGGAAATTCTACAAAATAATTGGCCAGTATTCTTAAAAAGTGTTATGGTCGTGAAAGAATGAAAAGACGCAGGGACCCCAGACTAAAAGAGATTAAGATGGCACGGCAATGAAATCCATATGTGAAAGGACATTAGGACAATGATCGAAATTTGAAGGCCTATGGATTAGAATTGTATCAGTGATAACTTCCTGATTGATAGCTGCACTATAAATTATTTAAGATGTTAACATTTGAGAAAACTGGGTATTCATAAATTCAATGTACTATTCTTGTAACATTCTGTAAGTCTCAAATTATTCCAAAACAAAATATTTTGAAAGTGCAATAAAGCCCGGCCAGCATAGCTCAGTGGTTAAGCATCAACCTATGAACCAGGAAATCACGGTTTGATTCCCAGTCAGGGCACATGCCCGAGTTGTGGGCTCGATCCCCAGTGTGGGGTATGTAGGAGGCAGCCAATCAATAATTTTCTCCCATTGGTGTTTCTATCTCTCTCTCCCTTTCCCTTCCTCTCTAAAATGAATAAAAATTAAATTAAAGTTTTAATTTAATTTAATATAAAGCCCAGCCAATTTGGCTCAGTGGCTGAGTGTTGGCCCATGAATCAGGAGGTCACGGTTCAATTCCCAATCAGGGCACATGCCTCGGTTTTGGGCTCAATAAATCAATAAAAACATATTTGGGGGGTAGGGGGGCACTGTTTGAAGTCTGGGTTAGAATGACTTGGGTTAGAATCTTAACTCCTACCCTTTCTAGATGTGTGTATGACTTAAACAAATTACTGCAAACTCTCTGAACCTTACTTCTTTCATCTGTAAAATAACAGAGCATCAACCTCAGAGCAGGATTAGATGAAATAACATGCACAAAGTTCTTTGAAACAGAGTAAGACCTCAAAAAATGCTGGGTTTTGCCCTGGCCGGTTTGGCTCAGGGGATGAAGCATCGGCCTGAGGACTGAAGGGTCCCAGGTTCGATTCCGGTCAAGGGCATGTGCCTTGGTTGTGGGCACATCCCCAGTGGGGAGTGTGCAGGAGGCAGCTGAATCGATGTTTCTCTCTCATCGATGTTTCTGACTCTCTATCCCTCTCTGTAAAAAATCAATAAAAAATATTTTTTAAAAATGCTGCGTTTTGGGGGAAGGTCAATGGGGAAATAAAGGAGACATATGTACTACTATTTGTAATACTTTGAACAAGAAAATAATTTTTAAAATGCTGGGTTTTCCTTATCTATTACATGCTTTCTACATTGAAAAATGACTTTTCGTATTATTTATAAGATACTATGCTCAAATGAAAATCTAACAAAGGGAGATCACTGGTGACTTTCAAGAGTGTAGTTATTAGAAACACATTTTTTGAAAAAAAATTCTCATTTCCATAAAAATCCTTATTTCCAAAGTAAACCATGACAATGGTTGATGGAGCCATATCAGAGAGTAAACACAAAGAAAAGGGGTTGGCCCCTAAGGCAGACACAGAAAAACTCGTGGAGCAAGATTTCATGTCAAAAAGTGGTGGGGGTGAAAGGACAAAAGTTTTTGTTTGTTTTTACACTGAATAAATACTAATCCTATATAATAAGGGAGGGATATGCTAATTAGCCCGGATATGCTAATTATCCATTACCCATATGCAAATTGACCATCACTCCAACACAATAAGAGGGATATGCTAATTAGTCACAACCAGTATGCAAATTGACCATCACTCCAACACACAAGATGGCCGCCCCCATGTGGCCACAAGATGGTCTGCAGGGGAGGGATGGCCGCCCCCATGTGGCCACAAGATGGTCTGCAGGGGAGGGCAGTTGAGGGGGATCAGGCCTGCAGGGGAGGGCAGTTGGGGGGGACCAGGCTGGCAGGGGAGGATAGTTGGGGGGGACCCAGGCCAGCAGGGGAGGGAAGTTAGGGGTGACCAGGATGGCAGAGGAGTGGTTAGGGGCTGATCAGGCTGGCAGGCAAGCAAGCGTTTGAGAGCCAGCAGTCCTGGATTGTGAGGGGGGTGTCCGACTGCCCACTGGGATTGGGCCTAAACGGGCAGTCAGACATCCCTGGAGGGGTCCCAGATTGGAGAGGGTGCAGACTTGGCTGAGGTGCGCGTGCGCGTGCGCACGCACACACACGTCCATGAATTTCGTGCACCGGGCCTCTAGTATAAAAGAAAGCTTGAGAGTGAAGAAACGGGAGGCGAGAAACATAGAGTAAAAGTCTGCAAGAAGGAAATAACTAGTAGATAAAATGTTCACGAAAGCCAAATGAAAGCTCTTTTAAGGTACAGGAGATAAACTCAAACTTAAAAGGAGAAAGGAAAGAGAAAACTAAAACTGGCAGGGAATGAACTAGGGTTGAGTGTCAGGTCCCACAGAAGTAGAAGCAGTGGGCAGCAAGCACTGAAGGGAGAGGCTGGCTCCACAACAGGCATCTCTCTCTAAGGAAAGAAAGAGACCACCCACAGTCAGATAGACAAGCTGCGGTGAAGCAGAAGACAGAAGTCAAGTTAGATATTCCCTGTGAAGGAAGACCAGGGTAACAGAGGAGAATGAGGACAAGGCAACGGAGGCCGCGGGAAGGAGGGCGGCAGAGTTTTAAGCTTCCGTGAGAATGGCAATAGGCCCCTAAGACACAGCCAGCATCAAGCTGGAAACACAGGATAAGAAATGATGAACCAGATACACATAATTCTGTTGACTTCTTTTAGCAAAGTTCACAGTTACCATAATAATTTGAAAACATGTCTTAAAGAATACAATTCACTCTGTGCGCATTAGTAAGGTAACAAAATTAAAAATATAAAGATAAAATACGTTCATTATTTAACAATTACATACCATTATCAGGAATTGGTTCCATATCCCATGGGCTAAGCTTTTCAATTTCAGTATTGTCCCACCTGTTAGTACCAAAAGAAAAGTCTGGTTAACCTTTCCTAAAGTCAACATGTTGCTAATAAGTAGGTATCCACTACAAGAGTAGACAGGAAGATAGAAAATGTAAAAATTAACTGCAATGTAGCAGTAAGTTTAAATACTAACAGTAAAAAATGTTTAGAAGGATACATGATAAGAATTAAGTGTAAAAGTGGATGGCGGGTTCAAGGTAAAAACCAGAAGTCTTGTGTGGCCTGTGCCAGGTTAGTGAAGAAAAACTCAAACACGGTGTGAAGGTCTTGAATGTGACGCTTCAGAATGTGGACTTTATTCCACAGCCCATGGAAAGGCAGAAAAGATATTTTTGAACAAAGGAAATGACGTAATATGTGTTCCTGGACTATGATCCTGCAATGTCAGGATCAAGGTGGAGAAAATATTAAGAAGCTACAGAAAAGGTCCCAGGAAAGCAAGCAGAGACTGCACTACCAGGGTTAGTAGCGAATAGGAAATGACAGGGGCATGCGAAAGAGACACTGTAGAGGTGAGACTGATAGGACTTAATGACAGATTAAAATTGTGGGGTTTTTTTTAACCTGAAATGTATTACTTGTTCATACAACAACCTACCACAGTGAACAAATGTTTATAGATGATTCATTTTCATCTGCATACAGACCTAACAATGTAACACTGGAAATGACTATCAGGGTACTGTGGCTGATAGGGCTCTTGACTTAGCACTGTTCCAAACCACCAGGCATCATCAATGATAGAACGGAATCTGTCACCTAGAAGAGATATGACCCAGTCTGAGACACCAGTTTGCAATACTAACATTTTTATTTATGAAATATCACATGATAAAGATTTCAGTAAAGATAATGTAATCAAAGCATTTTTTATGTTAGAATTAGCCATCTGTCCCCACTTCCCAGCAATCTTCAGTGATAAAACAGATGTAAAAAAGATTACACTCAGCAATTTAATGAAGGTACATAACCATCCTATATAATAAAAGGCCAGAGGCGTCACGACCGAACAACCAGAGACCAGACCACCACGGCCCACCCCCAAGCAAGCAGTTAGGGACAATTAGACAGGCAGGCAGAGTGGTTAGGGGTGTTCAGGTAGGCAGACCAGTGGTTAGGGGCAATCAGGTAGGCAGGCCATCGGTTAGGGTTGATCAGGTAGGCAGATGGCCCCTCGCTGGGTTGGCCCTGCCCCCAAGCAAGTGGTTAGGGGCAATCAGGCAGGCAGGCAAGTGGTTAGGGGCGAACAGGTAGGCAGACTAGCGGTTAGGGGTGATCAGGTAGGCAGGCAGAGTGGTTAGGGGTAATCAGGCAGGCAGACCAGTGGTTAGGGGAGATCAGGTAGGCAGAGTCGTTAGGGGCCATCAGGCAGGCAGGCAGAGTGGTTAGGGGTGATCAGGCAAGCAAACCAGCGGTTAGGGGTGATCAGGTAGGCAGGCCACTGGTTAGGGGCAATCAGGTAGGCAGATAGCCCCTCGCTGGGCTGGCTTTGCCCCCAAGCCATTGCACTCCAGCCCGTCACCTGTAGAGGGAGGCCACCAGTGGCAGGGGAGGGGGGGCAGCGCTGCACAGATGGCAAGCAGTGGCAGGGGTAGGGCCAGCTGCCTGCAGCCGGGGGAAGGAAAGCCCCGATAGGCCCTGATCTCAGGCCAGTCCTAGGGACTCTACCGGAGGGGCTCCGGATTGTGAGAGGGTACAGACCGGGCTGAGGGACCCCCCCCCCCCCCGCCAGAGTGCACGAATTTTCGTGTACCGGGCCTCTAGTACAACGTAATAGGCTAAAATGGTTTATGACTAGGTTCTATTGTTTAGTGAATCCAAACACCCACTCCAAAATAAATTGTTACATTCACATGAAACAAAGAAGAAAGTTTAACAAAATTCAAAAATCTCTTACAACAATGTATACTATCAATAAACACTTGTGTAGTAAGTATCCTATCCTATATAATAATCCTATATAATAAAAGGGTAATATGCAAAACAGAGGAACAACTGGTCACTATGATGCACACTGACCACCAGAGGGCAGACGCTCACTGCAGGAGCTGCCCCCTGGTGGTCAGTGCACTCCCTCAGGGGAAGCACCACTCAGCCAGAAGCCAGGCTAATAGCTGGAGAGCACAGCACAACAGCAGTGGCGGGAGCCTCTTCCACCTCCACGGCAGCACTAAGGATATCCAACTGCCAAAGAATATCCGACTGCCAGCTTATGCCCGCTCTGTCAGTTGGACATTCCCCAAGGACTCCAGGACTGCAAAAGGGCACAGGCCTGGCTGAGGGACCCCAACCCCTACCCCGTGCTTCATGCACCAGGCCTCTAGTATTAAATACATACTTATAAATTATTTCCTAGTTGTAATTTCAAGTTTGTCCTGGGAGAAGGTGAGTGTAACTTCCACCTACTCTTCTGCCATCTTGGATCTCCATTAAGAATTTTGAAATAAACCTTTTTGGGCTATTCATGGTGAGGGTAAACTTCTGCTAAGTAAAATTCTCAACTCAGTTTAAACAGAAACAAGCAAAATCCTCTAATAGCACAGCTCAAACTTCAGGAGAATAGGTTAAGATTTGATGGGGAAGCAAAAATGAATTAATTAGTATAGAATATCTGCTACAATAATTTCTCAACCACAAAAACAAAACAAAACCCACTAAATTATAAGAGGCAATTAGGAATCCATCTATACAGTTTAGCTGTAGAAAATGAAGTTTAAAAATATTTTTGAAAAGACATGTTGGCAGAACAAAATAAGAGCTTCTGACTTACACGTGATGGGGGTTGAAAAAACATTAACAGATAAGATACTTTAAGCTCTTTAGGACTTGGCTGTATGACTTAACACCCACATATTCTAGCTGTCTCTTGTCTATGTATGGCTAGATGTTTTTCTTCAAAAAAATTTCCTTTACCTCTAGTTCCAAAATAATCTTGATTCCTTGTTTGACATTACTGGTAAAAATAGTTTACTAAGAACAGCAACACTCTGACAATCTTTTGTTTCAGTACAGGTGACTTAAAATTTATCTGCAAAGTGTCTGTTTATAGTTTCTGAGGTCTTAACATCCTTTATGAATGTGTACACCAAAAGACACAGCCTGGGTAAAAAATATTTCTAGTAAGAGACCAAAACTAACAATAGCAGAAAAAGTTATTCTAAGTGATTGTCAATATGAGCTTCCCAAGATAACAGTGCATAATTAAAAGTAATACTGTCTGTACACCTGTAAAACAGGCACTACAGGTGCTAAGGCCTAATTACCAACATCAATTATGTCCTGAAGAGATTAATGATCTACACAAATTAAGGACCTAAGCAAGTAAGCCCATCAGCCCACCTTCAATGGCCACCATAAAAACCACATTTAAGTTAGAGCCCATGCCGAGGTGATTTTATTTTTTCTGTCCACCCATATACCTCATGATTATAAAGCATTAAGTGTAACATAAGCTTTTTAATTTTTAAAAATGGTTTCCTCAAGTCAGCCTATTTAAGTCTGACTTGACATGACATCTAAGGTAGAATATTGTGTGCCAGACATTACCTGTGTAAAGTCTGCATTATTTTTCAACTTTCTTATTATTTTATGTATGATAATTTTGTGAATTAACCAGAGCCATGTTAAATATAATTAGAAATAATGCAGTATGGGGAAGTCTGAAAGGAAATAAAAGGTCTACTCTAGTCTACTCAATGAGAAATATCCCTTCAAAACATCACATGTCATAAGAAATGTTGTTTGGCTAAAAAGTCCACTAAGTAGTAGTAAGCACCAAGCCTCTAAGCAAAATAAACTTATAAGTCACTTATGTTTCTTTGCAGAATTTATAAGTTTGCATCCACCCATTAAAGGATATATATGAATTCAGTTAAGGATAGACTTACAAGACTGCCAATTCCTCTGTCTTGCTTCATCATAAAATTGACGCAACACAAGAAAGTCAATAACATCTGGCATATCATGATATCTAAACAAAAATAAGATTATTAAACTCCTTGGGTAGCAGGTTGTAGTTTAGAGCAACACTGTCCAAAATAAATACAATGGGAACCGCATATGTAATTTTTAAACTTTGACTAGCCTTATTAAAAAATAAAAAGAAACCAGTGAACTTAAATTTTAATAGTGTATTATATTTAACCAAGTATATCCTAATATTGTTTCACCATGCAGTCAATACAAAATAATGGTATTTTACATTCTTTTTCTTCACACGAAGTTTTCAAAATTCAATGTGTATACTTATGTCACACTCTATTCTGATCAGCCACATTTCCAGTGCTGAATGGCCACATGTAGCTAATGGCTACCATTCACAAGTTTATAAAATTATTTTTATTTCTAGTGGGTTCCCATCTATCGGAACTTAAACCCACATCTTAGGCTGTCCACAGTGCTCTACTATTTACACTGCAGCTAAATGGAAAGAGCATGCTAACCAGCAAGAGAAAAAAATCTAAATTTGTTTTTTTATTTTAGAGAAAATCTAAACTTAAATAATTCCATAAAAAATAACACGTACCTAATAGAGAAAGATTTGTCCATAAGTTTTCCGTTTGCAGGATCTATAAATGCTAGTTTGAGGCAACAGAGTGTAGGGGGTCCAACCTCATATCGTATTCCAACTATTTTGACCAATTCTTGATCCTTCAACAGATTTAAAAACAATAAATAAATATCAATTCCTCAAGACTCTAATTCTCCACATATTGCAAAATTTAATCAACTCACAATTTAGGCTTCCAACTCACAATTTAGCAGACCAGTTTAAGTGACTATTAATTACAATTATTTTTGCTAAAATTAATCTTCGCATCTTTTTGAAGATAAACATTTAATACGGTTACTAATGTAAGGAGTATATTCACTTTAGAAAATACAATAATCCCCTGTGATCCCACTTCTAGGAATATATCCCAAGAAAACAGAAACACCAATCAGAAAGGATATATGCACCCCTATGTTCATAGCAGCACAATTCACCAGAGCTAAGATCTGGAAACGGCCTAAGTGCCCATCAGTAGATGAATGGATTAGAAAACTGTGGTACATCTACACGATGGAATACTATGCTGCTGTAAAAAAAAGAAGGAATTCTTGCCATTTGCAACAGCATGGATGGAACTGGAGAGCATTATGCTAAGTGAAATAAGCCAGTCAATGAAGGAAAAATACCACATGATCTCACTCATTTATGGGTAATAAAGACCATTATAAACTTATGAACAAAAATAGATACAGAGGCAGAGCAGCCTCAAACAGACTGTCAAACTACAGCGGGAAGGCCGGGGAGGGTTGGGGGGCAGGTGAGGAGGGTAAGAGATCAACTGAAGGACTTGTATGCATGCATATAAGCATAACCAATGGACATAAGACACTGGGGGGTAGGGGAGGCCAGGGGATTGTCAAGGGCGGGAAAAAAAGGAGACATATGTAATACTCTTTGTAATACTTTAAGCAATAAAACAATTAAAAAATAAAGAAAATACAATAATCCCCCCCCCCTCATTCTTGGTTTCCTTTCTGCTGTTTTAGTTATCTGTGGTCAACCATGGTCCAAATGGAAAATTCCAGAAATAAACAGTTTGTAAGTTTTACATTGTGGGCCATTCTGAGTAGCATGATGAAATTTTGTGCTGCCCCACTGGGGACTAGAGTCATCCCTTTGTCTAGCGTATCCACTTTGTATAAACTACCCATATGGTAGTCACTTAGAGGCCATCTCAACTATGAGAATGACAACTGTTTCGGTACAGGGAAGCTTAAGTTTTTCTAAATTATGCACAAAGTTAAGCCTTTTTCCCATTTGTATTTCTTCTTTTGAAACTTGCACTGCTTGAAGGCAGCCAATCAATGATTCCCTCTCGTCATTGATGTTTCTATCTCTCCCTCTCCCTTCCTCTCTGAAATTAATTAAAAAAATATTAAAAAAGAAATTTGCACTGCTTTTTAAAATCTGTCCTGGGTATGCACATTTTAAGATTACTGATATATATTGTAAAACTGCCTTTCTTATAATTTTACATGTCAATCAACAATATATGAAGACTGCCCACTGATAAACCTAAGTCTTCCTACTAGATCTTAAGGCTTATATGTAACAGCAGAAATGTTTTCAAGTAGGAAATAAATGGAAAGAAAATAATGAAATATGCCTCCAGGTTTTGTAATGGGCTACGTAATATAATTATAAATGTGCTAAATGCTAACACTATTATCTTACCCTAAGATCCATTTTTCTCCATGGCTCCTTGTTCGGGTTCAGTTCATAAATGTCATTTCTTCTGACAGCCTCAATATAAGCTTCATGACCCTGTCGAAAATATATAACCTACAAAAAGGATACATTGAAAAGTAACAAATAAAAACTTAAGAGTAACATTAATGTTTTATGTTCCATATCCATATTTTTAACTTTTATTACTCTCACCTCGTCGCCCATTTGTGGAACAAATGGAGATTTTCGAAGTGTGGTGTCAGTTATCCAAACTGGAGGATGAAATTCATATAAATCTTCCGTATTTGCGAGCTCTGCCGGAGACATTCTCTGCAAATTCTGCCAAGGGGAAGAAAACAGAGCTTGGTAAAAGAAAAAGGAGCAGCATGCACTCTTCGATTGAAAAATAAATGTCACCATTCAGAATGACTACTTACTTCATGTCACCTAATAATTAGTTTTTAAACATCATGCATATTGGTTCCTGAACACACACAGGAACATAGCACTAGTTTGCATTCTAGATCTACCTGGCACTTTCCTAGAATCTCTTCATTTTAACGTTCTTCATAACATTGTATATCCCAGTGGTCAGCAAACTGCGGCTCGAGAGCCACATGCGGCTCTTTGGCCCCTTGAGTGTGGCCACTAAGTTTCAATCGCACTGTACGTGCGCGCCCGCACGTGGTATTTTGTGGAAGAGCCACACTCAAGGGGCCGCAGTTTGCTGACCACTAGTATATCCTATGCAAGGGGGCTAATTTCCAACCTAAATCCTCTTCACTACAAAGCCTGCTCTGCCTGAGACACCAGTATGAATTTCACCGCAGACTAATCACCAAAGGCAATCGCCTGTGGTTTTAAGACTGGCAATTTTATTTTATCTTTTTATTTTTTTAGAAATAAATGATAAAGATTTATTCAAGGGTCTTAGGGTTATGAAAACACAACTAGGCAATACCCAGAGTGTTCCGAAGAAGAAGGAAAAGCTAAGAGTTCTTACAGTAAACGTACATCATTGAGAAGAATCAGTTCTGCATTCTTAGCCCTAGGATTGGTCTAAGATGGTTATTAGTCAGATGTCAGGTGGGCTGGAAAATGGATGTCAGTGGGTTCCAGGTAAGGACTGGCAATTTTAAAATATGACCACAAATTCTTTGATCCTCGTACTCTCCAAAGTATCCTCCGTTTGAGTATGAGCTCACCTTGCTTCTAACAAACAAAATAAAGCCGAGTGACAATGTTTGACTTTAAGACTAGTAATAAAAGGCATCCGGGCGTAACCTTTGCTTACGCTTCTGCATCACTGAAGACACTCAAGCAGCCCTATGGAGAGGCTCGTACGGTGGGAACTGAAGTTTCCAGCCAACTGCCCCATGAACGAGCTTCAAAGATGATCATCTAGTCCCAATCAAGCCTTCAGACAAGGCAACCTCAACCAACATGATGAGGCAACCTCATGAGTCCAAACCCCCTACCTAATCAGCTCCCAAATTCCTGACCCATCAAAACATGATATAATACATGTTTCCTATTTTATGCAGCTAAGTTTCAGGATGACATGTTATAGGGCAACAGATAACCAGTACAAAGACATGGCATCTTTAAATATTGAGAGCTACCTGCACAATAAGAGCACATGCACTGTACATATAAGATCAAGGGATATTATAATTAGGAAACAACTATGAAGATAGAGCATAGCAATCACAGGCAACACAAGAGAAAATGCCTTAAAATACCTTGAAGTATATTTCCAGTATTGAAATTAATAGGAAAAAAAGTGTTAGTTTTGGATCCTGAGAGAAACAGAACTCTCCCTTTAAGTTTCAGATTTAGAAAGGCTTAAGTCCCAAGTCCAACCCAGAGCAGATTAGAAAGGGAAGTTTTAATAATAAAATAGCTTTTCCAAAAATAAGTTTGCATTTTACATTTACTTTCAGATGACATAACACTGTCAATAAAAATAAAGGCTTCAATTTTAAAAAGATTTCTAATTTTAAATGTGGACAGAAACACCTCTATAAACTGTACATAAGATGTTATTTCTAAAGACATATTTTTCTTACCTCTTTTTTAGGCTTATTTTCTTTCTTTCGCTTTCGTCTCCTTTTTGGAGGAGATACATTCTCAGTAGACACTTCATCCTCTGAACTACTACAAAACCGAGTAATACGCCGACGAGATGAAGTTCGTAAAGGGGGCTGCAAATTGATGCCTGCATCAGCTGTCCAATCAGAATATCGAGATGAAGAGTCACTAGAAAAGGAACACATTTTAAGTTCTTTGGAACCAGAATATAGGCCCCCATAGCAAATTATTAATATAACCTTAGAAGGAGAGAGGAGGAAGAGGAAAAGACAGACCCCAGGAAGCTTCAACTTGAACAACCCGTCCTCTCCATCAATGAATACGGAAATGACCAAAGATCATGAGAGAGAGAGAAACCTTCACCGACTCGGGGAATTAGAAAAGAATGTAAGCCTGAGGAAATTTTTTAAAGTATAATATAGATGAGACCTCATGGAAGACAACATCTAGAGCAAACTAACAATTCCCCTTCTAAAAAATATAGTTATGAAAACAGTAGAGGTCACACAGAACCATAGGTAGCACGCCCCGCCCAAGTTAGAGCAGACTCTAAAATAGACTAGAAATTTTCATTAGAATGACAAACCATTCGTGAATACACTGAGAAGCCCAAGGAAAGCACAGCCATGCTTCTTGCCAAGAGAGGGACTTTCTTAGATATGACACAAGATCCAAGAGAGATACCAGTCCTAGCCCATCCAGAAGCAAAAGCAGAGTCAAGTCCTAGCCGGTTTGGCTCAGTGGACAGAGTGTCAGCCTGTGGACTGAAGAGTCACGGGTTCGATTCTGGTCAAGGGCACATGCCTGGGTTGCCGGGCTTGATCCCTCATAGGGGGTGTGCAGGAGGCAGCCGATCAATGATTTTCTCTCATCATTGATGTTTCTACCTCTCTCTCCCTCTCCCTTCCTCTCTGAAATCAATAAAGATATATTTAATAATAAGAAAAAAAAAGCAAAGTCAAATGGGCCCTTCACGGTGGCTCAGTGGTTAGTGTGTCAGCCCTAGCACCCAAGGGTTTCAGGTACGATTCCCAGTCAAGGTCATGCATCTGGATTGCAGGTTCTTTCCCCAGCCCCAGTGTCAGGGCACATGCAAAAGACAACCAATTGATGTTTCTTTCTCTCTCTCTCCTCCCGCCCCACTTTCCACTGTATCTAAAAGCAATGGAAAAATATCCTTACAAAAAAGAGTCAAACAGGAAACTAGACAGAATACTAACCGACAGCCTACCACAAGCTTAAGCAAACACATAAAGGCCTCTACTGGAACCATCATTGGCCAACTACTTACCTCTCAGGCTCAATAATGCACACTCACACAAACACACAAAATCTAAAAGCTTTTTATTATAAAAAGAGCTGTTCAAAAAAATTTAAGAGCATTTGCATGATAAAATTCAAGAAAAGCTGAAGTAAAAGACAATAAATATAGAAAGAGAAAGGAAAATGGTGGTTGCCAGGGGCTGGGGGTAAAACAGAGAATTGTTGTTTAACAGATACACGTTTTACAAGATGAAAGAGTTCTGGAGATTGGTTGCACAACACTGTGAATGTACTTAACCCTATTGAACTGTACAGTTAAAAATGGTAAATTTTATGTTAGGTAAATTTTGCCAGAAATTTTAAAAAATTGTTTTTAAGAGTAGACAAGTGTTCTAAAAATCACTCCAGCTTTTCTTAATCATCTATAATAATAAAAGCATAATATGCTAATTAGACGAGACAGCCGAACAGCAGAACTGTCAGAAGACCTTCTGAACGAACGATGCCACGAAGCCAGGGCTGCAAGGGGACAGCCCCTTGCACAAATTTTGTGCATCGTCCCTCTAGTAATGAAATAAAAGAAGACAAGAAAGGAAGCAGGCAGTATAGTATGGTGTTCTGGACCAGCATACTATAAGTAGAAACAAAAATAAGATTTGAATCATATTTAGAAGGAAATTTTCTGGACTTGTGATGGATACATTTTGAAGAGAGAATTATGTCCAGGTTATGGCTTAAAGCATCTGTCAAGACAAAGGTGACATTTACCAAGATGAGGAACAGATGTTAACATCTGAAATCTGGATAACAAAACTAAACAAAACATAATGAATTTAATAATGGGGTTGTTTTTTGCTATTTAATCCTCCCCTGAGGACATGTTTCTATAGATTTGAGAGAGAGAGATGGGTGGGGGGGAGAAACATCAATGAGAAAGAGAAACTGATCTCTTGCCTCCCACACACATCCCAACCAGGGATTGAACCTGCAACCTAGGTATGTGCTCTGACCAAGAATCAAACTGCAACCTTTTTTGGTTTGGTTGGGACAATACTCCAACCAACTGAACTACCCAGCCAGGGCTGTACTAATGCAGCCCAAGACTAACTAGATGTTTTCAGTAAACGTGTTTTACACTCCTAGCTCAAATATTTATAGTCAAATAAAAATGCCCAAAGTATTTTCCACAGCAACAGCTGTTAATCCAGTTTTCTTCTCCTTTTACATGTATTAAGAACTCAATGTTAACTGTTCCATAGTTGCAAGCTCTTCCATCTTGAATGCCATTCAAATACAGTTCTATGACTAAAACGCTTTAAAGATCAAAAACAAAATCAGATACCTTGAACTTTCACTATCACTTTCACTTCTTCTATCACTTTTCCATTCTTCTTCTTCGGAAGAACAAGAAGCTTCACTTTGATCACAGGAAGTCTGATTCATGGGGGGAAATAAAATAAAAACCTTGATCTCTGAGTGAAGTTAATGAAAAGTTGTGTAAATATTCTCAGTGTTTTGGACTTAAACCACTGTAATAGGTATGAACTGGTATCTCATCAGTTTCACTTCCAATTCCTTAATGCCATATTTGCCATCTGAATACTTTTTTTGATGGGCTGTTAGATCTTATGCCAAGTTTTAAATTGAGTTTCCTTATTGATGAGTTTTAACTCGTGGTATATTTTGAATGCAAGTCTTTTATCAGGTATGAGTTTTACAGATATTTTCTCCAATTTTGTGGTTTGTCTTTTCATTCTCTGTGCATCATTTTTGTTAAAACTCAAAATGTGAAATTTCATTTTAACCTCTACAGAATACTGTATTTTCACATATTTCAGGGTACAGTCAAAGTGAGACATTGGACATTTATTTAAGATTATTTTATATATTTTAAAGTTACAAACTCACATGTCTTATAGAGCTTGAAGACTCATTTCCAGAAGACAACTCAATCTGTCCAACATTTCTTCTGCCATAATTTGGATATTTACGTCTACATGTCCTCTGCCTAAACGGTGACATCAAAACTACCGAATCTGACTGAAACATAAAAGAAACATAGAGATGAAAATCAATATCTGAATAAATACAATTTCAACAAAATAGGCATTCTATCAAATTCCCAAAAGTATTTCAGGCCAATAATAATAGTTGAAATATAAAAGAAAATATTCCTGAAAATATATATATATATGTATATATATATTCCTTAATTATTTTTATTTTGGCCATCTGCTATTAAATCAACCTTGGTATTTTTACTTTTAAGATACTTGGAAGGAAAAAAAAAGATACTTGGAAGACATGGCTAAATTAGGCACATTAGATCAGCCTTTTCCAAATAAAACTATAAGTCAATTGACCATGAATGAAATAACCCAAAAAGTTTATCACTTTAAAAATATGTATTTTATAAGTGAGAAGATTTAAACCCTGGACATAACTAGGGTTAATATTTGAGGATTATTTCAGATAATCCTTTGTATGCACATAGTGACACATTTCTTAAATTTTTGGATGATTTGTTGTCAGCACTTTTCAATTCTGCTTGAATTTTTAAAATATATTTTTATCAAAACAAAAATATCTTCAAAAATCAGCCAAATAATGGCCCTGGCCAGTTTGCTCCACTGGTAAGGGTGTGGTCCCTATAGGCCAAGGTCCAATCCCCAGTCAGGGTATGTACAAGAGGCAACCAATGAAGACATAAGTGGAACAACAAGTAGATGTCTCTCTCTCATCAATAAACAAAAAAAGATTTTAAATAGGCCAAATAAAACAGATTGTATTTTTTTAATATTTTTTAATCCTCACTTAAGGGCATGCTTAGAGGGAGGAAGGGCAGGAGGGAGAAAGACATCAATGTGAGAGAGAAACAAGAATCAGTTCCCTTTGGGTACATGCTCAGCCAAGAATGGAAGAAACCCGCAACCCAGGTATGTGCCCAACTGGAATAGAATTGACCACCTTTCGGTACACAGGACCAGCTCAATCAGGGCTACATTGTATTTTAAGGGGATGGGGTGAGGGTAGGGGAGAGGGTGGGGAAGTGGAGGTGATGCTGGTGGGCAAGGGAGAGGGGCAAGCTATATTCCTCAAACACCAAAGTCATATGTGAAATCACATAATAAAAGCATATATTCCTTGAATTAATATACAAATAAATTTGCATATAGTTCCTTCTGTTTGATAATCAATAGTGTGTATTATCACTTCAACATATCATTGGCTGATTTTAAAATGAATTACATTTTCCTTAATTTGTCAGTACTATTTTTTGTTAAAGCAAAAACTCGTATTGAGTTTCATAACTGATAATGTCAAACACTGTTGGGTCAAATCTACCACTCAGAAAAACAAGTAATCTGTAAAAAAAAAAAAAAAAAAAAAATTTTAAATCAGTTTGAGCTCTGGCTGGTGTGGCTCAATGGGTTGGGGGTCATCTGGCTCCAAATGGCTAATGGTTCAATTCCTTGGCAGGGCACATACCCGGGTTGCAGGCTCGATCCTGGTAGGGGGCGTGCATGAGGCAGGCAATCAATGTTCTGCTCTCACATTGATGTTTCTCTCCCTCTCCTTACCTCTCTTAAAAAATTTAATAAAATCATTTTTTTAAATCAGCTGAAGGGCATTATATACCTAACAAGGCTATGAAGAACTAGACAGTAAGCCCATCCTTATGATCAATTCTGGGAAAATCCTACAAACACACAATCATTTTCACCAGTTTTGTAGCACTAATCTTACATTTTGTGTATCTTCCATGAACTCAATGTTAATGCTATTCATATAATGTCCAAGAAACTCCAAATAAAGAAATTAAATACTAAGGCAGTTGTTCTCAAACTTCTGGCCCTTTAAATACAGTTCCTCATGTTGTGACCCAACCATAAAATTATTTTTGTTGCTACTTCATAACTATTATGTTGCTACTGTTATGAATCGTAATGTAAATATCTGATATGCAGGATGGTCTTAGGCGACCCCTGTGAAAGGGTCGTTCGACCGCCAAAGGGGTCGTGACCTACAGGTTGAGAACCGCTGTACTAAGAAATAAGATTTTCTTGAGTTTGGAGGGTCACAAACCATTGTAACATCTAAAATTTTTATAAATGCATGATTTGGGTAAACTTCAGAAATAGTTTTAGAAGTAAGACGGTTGGTTCTCTGTGGAAGAAAAGAGAGTGTAGTGATTGGGGATGGACACAAAACGTTTTTGATGGGTTGGTAATGTTCTAGTTCTTGGTCTGAGTGGTCATTAGACAATAATCTTCTAGAATCTGTTAACAGTATTAGGCATTAGGCTACTTTCCTCAAATTTTTACACTATTCCTCTTTCCTAACAGCTGTACAGCCTTATGTCTACTATTTTAAATCCCAAATAGAAGGCTTTAAGCAAAATATATTATTCTATTTCAGGTGAAAATTACTAATATTCTCAGTGATGAAAAGAAAACAAATTTTAGTTCAATTTCTAATTTGCTTATTCCTAAGAAAAATAGAATTTAGGTTACCTTTTGTGAGAACTGAAGAGTCTTCTTTTTTCTTCCAATTACATAAAGATTTCTTTCCTCTTCACCTTTCTCTATTCTAAAGTCTTCCAACTTCCTACAAATTTAATTATCCAGTTATATTAGTTAGTGAACTGATGAATAAGTAGAGGATATTAACAGGAAAAAATCATCATCATGATTCTAGAAATCATAAGCTTACATACTTTTTAAGTTGACACAAGAAATTATCTAAGGTTATAGCAAAACTTAAGTCAAGCTATAATTTATGTTAGAAATTTAATGTGAGTATAAATAAAATCTCAGCAGCAGCTAGGAAGTCCTAACTTTCATATTTTACAAAGAAATGGTCATTTGTTTGTATTCTGATTGGCCCTATTAGGACCAATTCAAACAGGATCTCTCAAATTAGTAACTCAAAGTGTCCCTATAATTTTCCAAGATTAAAATTCCTTTCTCTAAAGAAAAAATAAGAGCAGAATCCTCCTTCAAACCATTTAAAATGTTTTTTAATTTGTAGAAAAACAGAATAGAATGTTACTACTTCTAATCACCTATTTTTTACTTACATGATACAAAAGAAGCATTATAATGTTACTGTGACCAACTTCCAAGCAAGGGGCCTTTACCGTGAGGATGGTACTGACCATTGTTTTCCTTCTCCACAGTTAAAGAGAATGAATGACTGTCCTCTTTCTCCAAGTTGAACATTACTGAAAACACACGACTTTGTTTTTGTTTACTTTAAAACCCCACCAGAAAAGATTCAAAACTGACATCTTGGCCATGCTCCAAGACATAATTGGGCACTCAAATGAGTGTAAGCACAAATTCGGTGAGGACAAAAACACATTTCTAAGAAAATTACTTTCTCAAGGTTCAACTGTAGCCCATGCTCAAAGTACAGTGGAACTTTATTTTATCCACAGGGGAATTCTACATTAGACTCAACCCTTTATAAGTTAATTTCACCACTTTTATGTGTATTTAAGGAATTATATGAGGTTTTTCACTTGCAGCCAAATTAAATTCCTATCCCATATGTTTTTACAAAACACTGCATACATTTCATTCTCAAACAATAATAAAACAAAGGCACACTCTAGGCTTCAAAAGTATTATGTTTGTGTGCATTCCATGCCTCATCAATCACTAATATCACTCAGCTGACATAAGTGATATTATAAAAGGTTTTAGAATGAATAGAATTTCTACTATTATTGGATAAAGACAAACAAATGCCTGAAATCTAGCCCCAAACAAATTCCTCTGCTTGGAAGCAACACTGTGTGCTCATCTTTCTGCATGGCAGGGTTGTTTCCCTTCTCACATTTTTATCTATTACTAGCGGCCCGGTGCACGAAATTCATGCGGGGGGCAGGGGGTGTCCCTCAGCCCGGCCTGCACCCTCTCCAATCTGGGATCCCTCTCACAATCTGGGACTGCTGGCTCCTAATCGCTCACCTGCCTGCCTGCCTGATTACCCCTAACCACTCTGCATGCTGGCCTGCTTGCCCCCAACTGCCCCCCCACGCCGGCCTGCTCTCCCCCAACTGCCTCCCTGCCACCAGCCTGATCACCCCCAACTGCCCCCCCTGCCGGCCACAATCTGGGACTGGCTCCTAATCGCTCACCTGCCTGCCTGCCTGATTACCCCTAACCACTCTGCATGCTGGCCTGCTTGCCCCCAACTGCTGCCCCACGCCGGCCTGCTCTCCCCCAACTGCCTCCCTGCCACCAGCCTGATCACCCCCAACTGCCCCCCCTGCCGGCCTGCTCATCCCCAATTGCCCCCCACCAGCCTGGTCGCCCCTCACTGCCCCCCCTGCCCGCCTGGTTGCCCCCCATTGCCCCCCCCCCCCCCGC
>NW_005354584.1:166856-205600 GCF_000412655.1 Myotis brandtii
TGAAGGAAGCAAGCCTCATGTTCGCTTTAAGCTGCCTGGCTGCCAGCCGCCATCTTGGCTGTCAGTTAATTTGCATATCTCCCTGATTAGCCAATGGGAAGGGTAGCGGTCGTACGCCAATTACCATGTTTCTCTTTTATTAGTGTAGATACAGGCCTGGTGCACGGGTAGGGGCCGGCTGGTTTGCCCTGAAGGGTGTCCCGGATCAGGGGGGGGGTTCCTTTGGGGGGTGGAGCGGCCTGGGCAAGGGGCCTGTGGTGGTTTGCAGGCCAGCCACACCCTTCAGGGTGGGGGTCCGTGCTGGGGCGGTGTGGCCAGCCTGGGTGAGGGGCTGATGGCTGTTTGTAGGCTGGCCATGCCCCCCAGCAGGGGACCCTCACCCCATGGGGGCGTGGCCATCCTGGGTTATGGGCTGAGGACCATCTTCAGGCCCCTCCCTTGGCAGCCGGCCCAGGCGACCCAAGCCTCCCACTCGCTCTGGCCTGCTCCGTGGCTGCTGCCCACAGGCCCCTCCTTCAGCAGCCGGCCCAGGCAGGCTGGAAGCTTGGCTTTCTCCGTCACCAGGGGCAACCCAAGCCTCCCACCCGCTCTGGCTGGCTCCGTGGCCGCCGCCATCTTTGTCCTGTTAATTTGCATGTTCTCTCCTGATTGGCTGTGGGGTGTCGTGGAGGTATGGTCAATTTATATATTGTCTGTTATTAGTGTAGTGATCTTAATCAGTGGTTCCCAACCTTTTTTTGGCCATGCCCCACCTAAGTACCTCTGAAATCCTGATGCCCTCCCTGTGACACGTAATTCTTATTATTCAAAAAGTGAACTCCTATTCACGTGGAGAAGCCTAAAAGGCCATTAACTTGGTCTAAACAAGCTTCCAAAGAACATAGCATCCATGAAAGAGAAAAATAAAAGAACGAAAGGACAGTTGAAGTACTGAGGAAAAAATCACTAAGAAATTATTAAAAAAATAATATGAAGTGATATGAAAAAATAGCAAATAAAGTTTCAAAACATATGATAACTGAAATGCATAAATATGTTACAATATATAGTTATATACTGTAGTAGAGGCCCAGTGCACAAATTCATGCATGGGTGGGGGTCCCTCGGCCTGGCCAGGGATTGGGGCCAATCAGGACCATCTCGCCCAGTCCCAATTGGGGCCAATTGGGGCCGGCCAGCCAGGGGGAGGGACCGCAGAAGATTGGCTGTGGGAGTGCACTGACCACCAGGGGAAAGCGCCTGCATTGAGCGTCTGCCCCCTGGTAGTCAGTGTGTGTCATAGAGACCGGTCGACTGGTCGTAACAGTCACTTAGGCTTTTTTTTTTATTTAATATATTTTATTGATTTTTTACAGAGAGGAAGGGAGAGGGATAGAGAGTTAGAAACATCAATGAGAGAGAAACATGGATCGGCTGCCTCCTGCACAACCCCTACTGGGGATGTGCCTGCAACCAAGGTACATGCCCTTGACCGGAATTGAACCTGGGACCCTTCAGTCCGCAGGCCGACGCTCTATCCACTGAGCCAAACCAGTCAGGACACTTAGGCTTTTATATATAGAGATATGCGGCCCCTAGGACCATAAGAAATGCAAAAAATTCACTGTTAATAACTCATTCTTGAATTACCCCCCTGTGGGGCATGTGACCCATGTTGGGAACCACTGATCTAAATTTTACACAGTAGATATATACTACTTTTATAGGCAAAAACCAAATTTTTAATTTCTCTTGATCCTTACCAAATGACTCTCTAATATTATGTAACATTTGCCACTGCTTTCCACTATAAGGATTGTTGTCAAGGCACTGACCACTATTCTATCACTCAGCATCTCCTTCATAAACTCTCATGTGTATGCTAGAATACAGTCCTAGAAAGAGCAACACTCTTCTTTGAAAAAATTATTTTGTGGCAGACAGCTAATTGACTCTCAAAATCCATTCCCCTTTCTTCCTTAGAAACAGAATCTCAACTTTTACCTAGACTCTTTGTTGCTCTAAATGAAAACTATTACCTAGTCTCTTCTGTAGCTTAGTATGGCCATATGATGACATTCTGGTCAATGAATTATAAGCAGACATGCCATGTGGAGTCATTAAGGCTGCTTACTGACATACAGGAATGTCCATTTTACCATCTGCCTCTCTTCCTTCTTCTGGCCTAAATCTCAGCCTCCACCACAGAGGCAGATATGGGATGGCCAGAATATAAAGACCAGCTCTCTTGGACTTTGAGTTGACCTTAAGATTTAAGCCCATACTCTGAGATGGAGATCAGAAACAGAGGAACCTGAGATCCTGATTAACTAGAACCATGTATTCCAGCTTAAGCTATTTCCAGTCTTCCTTATGTTGAGAACAAATGCTTGTTTAATGTTCTGCAGGTCTTTTCACTCCTGATACCCTTGCTTCCCTTGGTTTTGACAACGAAAAATATCCCAAAATGACACTTTCAGGTCAGATGATCATACAACTCAGACACAACTTTAAGGCTTAATTATAGCATTCTACATACACGATGGTGATTTTCTGTATTTCTCATGCCAATTCCAGATTTTGCTTTTCACTACTCTATTGTATACTTTAAATATTCTCAAGTTCACTGTATAATTATAAGTAGTATCCAATATTATTCCACCAATCACTGAAATGCTTCTTGCTAAACACATGAAGGAAACACTTTTGCTAAATTATCTTCAAGATATTTGTTATTTGGAGACACAAACATGACAAAATACTGAAAGATTTTAGATACTAATGAGAACAGTATTTGCTGGCTCCATTTCAAAAACTCAGTAGCAAGGAAGACCTTACTGCCCAGAATCTAACTATGAAATATCACTTCCCACTAAAAGAAAATGGAGCTGCATACGAGAAAAAACTAAGCCCAGGTCTAGCTCAAGAAATTCACAAGATAAACCTATAACACTTTGCCATGCCTAACAGCAAGGACACAATGAAAGTCTACTACAATCATTTCAAAAGGACTCAGGAGCCGAATTGAAGAGGCCCCTCTGGTCAAAGACAGGACAATTTAAATAGCAATAAGGGATTTAGAAATAAGCTGAATCACAGCAGCTTGATTAACACAGTGACACACACACACATTGGGTCATTACTGGAAGATAACAGGGAATAAATCTTTATTTTGAAGGCAAGTAATCGAACATCTATCCTGTCTTTTATATACAAACTTTACTACTGGATAACCAAATGTTAGATTTGAGAAAATTCTTTCTTAGAAGTTATCCAAAGGAATAAATGAAGACTTCATAGAGTTGAATTATCACTATTTTATAAGCCCTAATGAATTAATGAATCTAAGCAGTTAGCATAAATGCCTGCTAACATCACAAATGTGTGTGTGCGCGTGAGCATTGTGAACCTCCTGACAAAATTATTACCACTAATGAAATAAGTCTTACAAAAGAACTAAAAACATTTATGACATCTGAGACAATTAAAATTTAAATACTGACTATTTACTTCTACTGAAGAACTGTTCGTTGTTTTTAAGATAATGATGGCATATAGCAGTGATGGCAAACCTTTTGAGCTCGGCGTGTCAGCATTTTGAAAAACCCTAACTTAACTCTGGTGCCATGTCACATATAGAAATTTTTTGATATTTGCAACCATAGTAAAACAAAGATGTATATTTTTTATATTTATTTTATATTTAAATGCTATTTAACAAAGAAAAATCAACCAAAAAAATTAGTTCGGGTGTCACCTCTGACACGCGTGTCATAGGTTCGCCATCACTGGCATATAGCTATATTTTAAGACAATTTCTTATCGTTTAGAAATACATACTACATGCTTTCAACAAAATGATGTTTTAAGATTTCAAAATAATGCTGAAGAAAAGAAAGTGGGTATTTGTGTAGATGAAATAAGACTGGCTATAAAAAAAATTTACCATAGTAAAGAGAGAACAAGTCTGACATTTTCTTACCACAACTAAAATAGACTCCAACCCATTACTAAAATATATTTATATGATTATTTGCATCACTAATGGATTAAGATATGCAAATAACCACATAGATATATTTTCATAGATAAAAACAATATTAATAGATATCCTAAAACAAACCTAAATATGCCTAGTGGTACCTCTGGTACAACCACTCTCCGTTTCCACGCCTGCAGGTCCCGCTCTGTAGCAATCTGACTACGGGGAGCATTCTGATGCATCTGGCGAACACCTTCAACTTGTCCACTACGACGCAGACCAATATTTGGAGGGGACTGGATGTCTAAGCTTAGTCTTCTAAAACCTAGGGGAAAATTGTCAAGAAATGATTCCAGAACAAAGTTCAATCTATATGCATTTAACACATAATAAGCATTCCTTCTGAGATAGAAACCAAAAATAAAGATCTACTAAAGAAAACTCTGGAAAAAAGAATCCTCGTATGACTGAGATCAAAATGTAGACTATAGAACAAACATTAACTACCAATCTCAATTTCCACTTTTACTAGACTTTCTGCAATTTTTTAATGTACAGGCATTTCTATTATAACATTATATTTGTATTCCTAAAAACCTTTTCTTCTTCAAAACCACACACTAAAAACACATCTTTTTGGAAAAATAAGCATTGAAGACAGACTCCTCAAACTGCAGTGGCTTTTTAACAAGAACTCTAACACCATTAACTGCAACCTCAAAGACAATCTGAGACATTCAGGTAGGCAGCTGCCAGAGTGGGTGTTAAAAATTCACAAATCTGCAAAGTGGGAAAATGCTGTCAGCACTTGAATTGGAGCTGTGTGAGTGGTCACAGGGCAATACAGATAACAGTGAGCTCTGAGCCTGTGCAGAGCTGATCAGCTGGGCACAGGAGGCAAGACAACCTTCCACGAGCTGGAAATCACAGAGGATGGAGACCTGTCTGAGGGAGGAAGGAGTCCCAAGCAAAGTGCTGGTTTTCTTAAAACAGAGTGAAGAGGTTCCTCCTACTAATGCAACAGAGAAACTGGGGGCTATGCCTTTTCTGAGGGAGGCTACAAATTCTATTCCAGCTACACCTGCTCTTCTGGCCTAGGGTAAAATCCACATGAGTAAGCACAACTTCTGCATTCTCCTACACACAGCATTCTGTTTACCTATGAAATGAACCACTTTGCAAGAAATTGGTTCACCCACTAAAAATGGAATTAAACATTTATATTAAAATGTACTGATGCTTAAACATTTTTTGAATTGAAAAGTAAAAATAAACTCTAAATTAACTACCCAAGTCATAGTATTAGCTCTCCAACAATCTGAACAAAACACTGGCACAAGTCTCTATCACAATACTTATAATTGCAAGAATGAGAAATAACTTAAATGGTCATAAAATGATTAATCACAAAGACTGGTTATTCGCCCTAACCGGTATGGCTCAGTGGATAGAGCGATGGCCTGCGGACTGAAGAGTCCCAGGGTCGATTGTGGTCAAGGGCATGTACCTTGGTTGCGGGAACATCCCCAGTAGGGGGCGTGCAAGAGGCAGCTGATCGATGTTTCTCTCTCATGGATGTTTCTAACTCTCTATCCCTCTCCCTTCCTCTCTGTAAAAAATCAATAAAATATATTAAAAGAAAAAAAAAAGACTGGTTATTCCACACAATGGAACACATGAAGCTATAAAAAAATGAAGAGTTCTGTGCATGGATATGGAGTGATTTCTAGAATACACTGTTAAGGAAAAAAGATGCAGAAGAACACACATGTATCTGTGCCTCTTGCTCTGATGAACTAAGAAGAACATAGCACTACCCATATAGTATTCCAGCCTAAAATGTTTCCTGAATCCAATCATATGATAGTCAGACAAATTCAAACTGAGTGCAATTCTATAAAACAGGCCTGAACTAAAGTAGTGCCATGAGGAATCTGTTCCATATTAAGAGACATAAGAATTAAGTGATTCTCTCTCATCATTGATGTTTCTATCTCTCACTCCCTTCCTCTCTGAAATCAAAATATACTTATTTAAAAAGACTGTACATTAGATAGTAGTATTGTGATCAACAAAGTTTGTTGACTGTGGTCATTGTATAATGATTATATAAACAAATATTCCTGTTCTTGGAATATATAGGAAGAAACATTAAACGATAAAGTGTCACAATTTCTCCAACTTACTCTAAAGCAGTTTTGAAAATACATGAGAGAGAAAGAGATAGGCACTAATTGTGAATGTACACAAAAAGAGATAAAGTGAATGTAGCAAAATGATAAAATTTAGGTGAGAGCCCTAGCCAGTTTTGCTCAATGGACAGAGCCTAGGCCTGCGGACCAAAGGGTCCCGGATTCAATTCTGGTCAAGGGCATGTACCTCCGTTGCAGGCTCCTCCCCGGCCCAGGCCCTGGTCAGGGCTCCTGCAGGAGGCAACCAATCAGTGTGTTTCTCTCACATCGATATTTCTCTGTCTCTCCCTCTCTCTAAAAATCAATGGGAAAATATCTTCAGGTGAGGATTACAAAAAAAAAAAGCTAGGTGAAAGATATATGGGTATTCATAGTAGTATGCCTGAAACTTTACTACAGGATTAATTTTTCAAAATAAAACACTGGAAGATATAAAGCCTTACGCTATAAATTTCAGAGAATAAACCTTAATTCCTCATATAGTATTTATTACAGTCCTAGTCCACGAATAGCATGACATCCCCAAAAGTTTTAAATAAATCATGGAATTTGCAAATCACCTTGGGCTAGAAACAAAGAGGACACTAAATGAAGATCATGAGTTGAAACTGTGGCAGCCTGACAAGTTGTGCAAATCAGTAATCTAAGGGCTTGGGTGTAATGTCCACATGGGAGATAACACCTTGGACCTATGTCAGATACACAGCTGTAAACGAGAAACAGATCCTCCAACTTCCCTCCCCCCCCAAAAAAAACACATCCATTGGTCCAAAAACTACAAACATGGTAAAGACAAAACATAAATTGATCCTAGCAGAATCTGCATATCCCAATGCCATCTTTCACCCAAGATTACCCTGTGTGCCATGACTGTCTTTGGGGTAGCCTGATTTTTATATCATGTAGTTCAGCACTGAGGACAGCACTGAATAATAAAGAGATAAGAAATAAAGTACACTTGGCAAATATATTTAAAGTTTCCTTCTACAAACAAAAGAATAAATTCCTTTACTAGCTATAAATTAATTTGTTCAAAGTAGATTTCTGTGAAATTAATTATTTTGCCATTACAAAATAAAAATTAGCCCTGGATGAGTGGTTCAGTTGGCCGGAGAATCGCCCATAACACCGAAAGGTTGTAGGTTCAATTCCTGGTCAGGGCACAAGCCCAGATTTCGGGTTCAATTTCCGGTTAGGGCACGTGTGTGAGGCAACTGATCAATGTTTCTCTCTCACACATCAATGTTCCCCTCTCTCTCTCTCTCTCAAATCTATCAAATCAATTTTTAAAACAACAAACATATCCTCGGGTGAGGATTAAAATACATTTATTAATTAAAATTATAAGAGTCTACATAAGAAAAAAAGGAGCAAATTCTCCAACAGACAAGTAGAAACATTGTTAAAAAAAAAGGTTTTGTTAGCAAATCAACTTTCTAATAAAGCTACCTCCAGATTAATACTTAAATTGTAAAAATACCATGCTAACTTCAAGTTTTTCACATAACATGTACCTGACAATGACTTCATTTATGCTTCACTTTCAATCAGACATATTAAGGCAAAATATATCTCATGTATTTATTACCTCTTCGTGGTGTTTCTTCCCCATTTGGAAGTACATTTGGAATATTATCCTGACCAGCTCCCATCCTCTCATCTTGCTGCTGTTGCAACTGTCTTATCATTCCATCAAGAACACTGGGCTCTGGGCTTCCTTCACCATCATTAGTCTGTAGGCTTATAATTTGTTCGATTACCTCTCCATCACCTGCAAATTCAATTAGTCAACAAGATCATAATTTATACAAATGGGGGGAACGTTCAGTAGGCTACAATTAAAATTACATTAGCGCCCTGGCCGGTTTGGCTCAGTGGATAGAGCATCGGCCTGTGGACTGAAGGGTCCCGGGTTCGATTCCAGTCAAGGGCACATGCCCAGGTTGTGGGCTCGGTCCCCAGTGGGGGGTATGCAGGAGGCAGTCAATCAATGGTTCTCTCTCATCACTGATGTTTCTATCTCTTTCCCTCTCCCTTCCTCTCTGAAATCAATCAATAAAAATATATTTTAAAAAAATTACATTAGCAATTGTCAGAATTCATTTTTAAAAAGTAAAGATATATTCATAATTAAATCAAAAAAAGATTCAAACCCACAAGATCTTTCTTTAGAGAGTATAAGTGCCACAAAAACCTCAGCAGAGCCTTTGAATTCCCAGCAAGTGAGCACCTGGAAACACATTTCAGTAAAAGCTTCATTTCGCTAGTTCACACTAACACCCCTCATTTATACAGGATGTATCATTAAAATCCTTTTGCGCAACATCTCTCACTAGAACAGAGCAACAATGTGTGGCTTCTGATGTAGAGAAATCAGTGGCATTTCTTCTCTACTGTTTTAAAATATAAAAAAGGAGGAATAGCACCTTTTTGACCTTCAATAAACTACTACAACTCTAGCTCTCACCCTGTCCCAAGTGTCCTGAGAGCGCACATGCAGTTAAGGGAGATAGCTACACATGCCTCTCCAACTAAGCTTAAGTTTTTCTCTTCAGATATGCTTTCAGCATAGCCAGTATCCATAATTCTTACTTCAAGTACAAAATCAGATTTTTTTAAAACGTGTCTTTGCTTCTTTATTTTTCAAATAATACATTTCAGCCCTGGCCAGTGTGGCTCAGTGGTGGAGTGTCAGCCTGTGCACTGAAGGGTCTCATGTTCGATTCCTGGTCAAGAGCACGTACCTGGGTTGCAGGTCTGTTCCCTGGCCCCAGTGCAGGCCTGTGGGGAAGGCAACCAATCAATGTGTCTCTCTCATATCGATGTTACTCTCTCCCCTCCCTTTTCTCTCTCTCCCACCCTCCCTCCATTCCTCTCCCCCTTTCACTCTCTCTGAAAAATCAATGGAAAAAATATCCTCGGTGAGGATTAACAATAAAAAATAATACATTTTCAGAGATATTTAATAGGTTCAGAGTCAGTGTTAATAAATAAAAAGTATTAGATGGTTGTGGGGGATTGGAAATTTATCCAAACATTAATATTTTTGAGCAAACAATTCCTTACATAGCCCCCACCATAAGATTCATCTTAATTACAGAGAAAAATAACTTTATAGTGGCAAAACCTGGCAGCTACCACCTTAACTGAGTGTGCAAAGACACTCCAATGGGCAAAACACAATAATAAGCATCCTGATAGGATGCTCCAGGAAGGCTACAACATTGTTTATATTGTATTCTGTCAAAAATATATAACCAGGCCCAGGCCGGTTTGGCTCAGTGGACAGAGCATCGACCTATGGACCAAAGGGTTCCGGGTTCAATTCTGGTCAAGGGCACGTACCTCTGTCGCAGGCTCCTCCCCAGCCCTGGCCCTGGTCGCGGCATGTGCAGTAGGCAACCAATCGATGTGTTTCTCTCACATCGATGTTTCTATCTGTCTTTCCCTCTCTCCTCCACTCTCTCTAAAAGATCAATGGAAAAATATCCTCAGGTGAGGATTAACCAAAAATAATAATAATAATAAATACACAACCAGAACTTAATAACAACTACATTTAATGTGAAGTCCCCAAATTGAAATCTACATCAGAGAACAAAAAAAGCTGTAACAGGCATTAAAGTAACAGACAAAAGTTGATTTTGATTATTGTTTATGATTACACAAGAGAATATCTTTGTTCTTAGAAAATACATATTAAAGTATTTCTGGGTAAATGAACATGAGATCCAGAACTTAAGCCTCAAGTGGTTCAAAACATTAATATATATCTAGAGACAAATGATAAACATTACATTAAAGAGGGCTTTGCACTTACTTGTTGCCACATAGCCTAGCTGTGGAACCAAATGTTCATCTGCAGAATTTTCTCGGCCTGGTACTAATCTCTGATACTTAGTTGGATGAGGATTTCCATCTACATCTACCAAGAATGGTGGAGGCATAAGGTGAGGAGCCTGCTGAGTTTGCTCATCTAAGACATAATTATTAGAATCTCTAATCAATGGTCGATAGTCAGTATGGAAGAACATCTGTTCAGGAATCTAGAAAAGGGAAGTTTAAACAAAAAAAAGTAGAAAAAGTAAGTTTACAGACTGACATTTTGAAATTTATACATGTTAGAAGAAAACAAATACTAAACAGTTAATTATAATCAGAAAAAAACAATGAAATTAACACCCTATTTTCAAAATATCCTTCAGAACTACTTAATTTGCATGCTGTAAGAAAATATTTAAAATGACCTTTTCATATGGCTTGCTGCATCCAAAACCAAATATCAGAAGGTGCCCATGAGAGTCTGTACAGGCAAAATGCTGTCCATCCTGTGAAAACTTACAGTCAAACACAGCTCCATGCCCTTGTCCTTCAATCTAGGAAACACAGAGGAAAAAAGCCTCATTCATTAGTTGAATAAAAGTTTGGCCCATGCTAACAAACAAACAAACAAAGTTATGACCAAGTTTATGCAAGTGCTTTTACTGTATTAACTGTTTTTGTGTTGATAGCTTGCTATGATATATCACTTCTACAAAAAATATTTTAAGACAAATTTTTCATTCAGCATGTCAATTTTTATTTTCAGGAAATAAATTAACTTTTTAAAAAAAATTTATTTTAGAGAGAGGAAGGAAGGGGGAAGGGGCGGGAGGAAGAGAGGGAGCGAGGGAGGAAAAGAGAGAGAAACAGATGCGAGAACATCAACTGGTTGTCTCCCGCAAGCGTCCCAACCAGGGATCCAACCCTAAACTTGGGTATGTGCCATGACTAGGAATTGATCTGCCACCTTTTGGTGTACGGGACAATACTCCAACCAACTGAGCCACCAGCTCAAGGCTAAAATTCACTTTGGATACCACTAGCCTGAAAGAAATCTTGAAAGATGTTCTAAGAATTAGTTCTCAAAATGACTGACTAAAGGATCAAAAACCAATCCAAAGTGAAGGTTTTATTTCTGCTATGTGAATGACAAGCACCTTCATAAACTTTTAACTTGTAACAAGAGGCTATTGACTAATAATCTATAAGGTAAATAATGAAAGATTGTTAAAGTGTGATATTCATTAACTAAAATCAATACTTTACTGGAGTTTAAACTTTCTACTAATATGACTGACTGCCATGCAAAATTTGTAATGCAAGTTGTGTCTAATTACCATAATTTTGCCAATTTAAAAACAGACAGAGACACATTCACCTATACACACAAAGTTAAATAGATAACTTTTGAAAATCTTTCTCTTGTGTGAAACAGTTATACAGAGAATTTCATGTATGTATGTATGTATGGCTGTCAGATATTTATGAGGTTTTAAATACCCTGATTTTTAGAAATATAAACTGCCAAAACATGCAGATCTGTTTCTGGCTGAACTTTACAATCTAAGTACTGGAAACAAATGCAAGCATGCATGAAGACACCCTGGACTTCACTTACCATATTAAAATAATGTTTCATCTTGGTGCCTTTTGTAACATCCCATATAAATATGCTGCCATCGTGTCCTGCAGATAACATAATTCTGGAATCGAAAGGATGTGTCTCCAAAACAAACACTTCATCAGCATGTCCCTGTAGTCAACAAAGTCATACAGTTAAAGGGGGAGGGGGTTGCAAGTTATAAGTTTCTAATTAAAAATCCATTTGTCAGTATATAAGGGCTTTAAAAAATGTTATTAATGACAGTAATTTATATCAGTATATATACAAATTTCTATTTATTTGGTAATATAAATCAAAGAAACCTGTGTATTAATATATTAATTCCATAGCTTTAAAAATAAAATTATAGTTCAAAACATCATGATTTGTTATATTGAACTAGAGGCCCGGTGCATGAATTCATGCACGGGTGGGGTCCCTCTGGATGGTCTGCAGGGATCAGGCAAAACCCGCAGTCCAACGCCACCTGCAGCTCCTACCTGCTGCTCCCGCTCATCCTGGCCCCACTCGGGCTCACGCCCAATCAGTCCCGATCAGGAGAGGCTCCCAGCACTCGCCAGCCATGAGTCCTGCGGCTGGCGCCCTCCCAAGGGGAGTGGCCTGCGAGATTGGGCTGAAACTGGCTCTCGGACATCCCCCGAGGGGTCCCGAATTGCGAGAGGGCCAAGGCCAGGCTGAGGGACCCCACCAGTGCACGATTGGGCCAGGGAGGGACCGAGGGAGGGCTGCAGGGCGTGTCCAGCCCATCTCGCTCGGTCCCTATCGTCCGGACCCCAGCAGCAAGCTAACCTACTGGTCGGAGCACCTGCCCCCTAGTGGTCAGTGCACATCATAGTGAGCAGTTGAGCAGCCTTAGCATATCATTAGCATATTACGCTTTGATTGTTCCATTGTTCTGCTGTTCCGTCTATTTGCATATTACCCTTTTATTATATAGGATAAGAACTACCTACCAACAAGTTATGAAGCAGTTGTCCAGTATAAGAATTCCACACTTTGAGGACATGATCATTCACAGCTGTGACAACAATGCTATCATTCTGATTCCAAGCTATCATTGTTACTTTGGGTTTCATAAACCTTTCCTCTTCGGAGGTTAAGTCCCTAAGGAAAAAATACACAATGTGTAAATTCACTTGGATGGTAGACTATATACAGTGTGTATACAATTCTTTATCTGTACAAAAATAAAGTTCACGTCCTTCCCTTACCAACTCTATAGAGGGTCCAACAGATGTAACCCTTAACAGATTATCTACAAACAGATTAGGGCAAAACCCAAAGGAAGAGGGGATGATTCAGAAGCAGTTCAGAGACTGAATGAAGGCAGATTTTCGGGCACTACTGCTATGCATAAGAGCAAAGCTTTTTCTGCTCTCTACCTTTTCTATTTTTCTTTTCTCCTGAACTCAAGCACTAGCAGTAATACTTTCAACTGTTTCTCAGAGATGACAAGAAGCTTTAGGAAGACAGCAAGAAGGTGATTCATCTTCATATCCAATATCTAGAAAAGTGCCTGACAATTTGCTGAATTGTAAACAAGACTGTACTAACCTCTGGATAGTTCCCTATGAACTGTTCCTATGGACCCCATGGTAAGAACAGTCTTTGATACATATGTCTGCAATGCACTACAGCCTTTATGAAAGTGATATGCAAAGTTTCTCTGTAAAATATAGTCAGAAAAACTGACTATATTGTCTCCATCCACTCACCCCCTACTATAGTGATTTTTTTTAAATTCCAAAAATCGTATCTACAGAAAAGTAAAATTTGTGTATCTGATACACCTGAGTTGTTTTGGTTTTTTTTCCATTGATTTTAAAGCAGGGATGGGGAACATCCACCTATGGGCCACAGAAATTATTTGGTCTGGCCCTGCCAAGGTATTAGGGGTAGGTTAATTAAATGTTTGACCAAATATAACAGACTAATTTTTAAGTTGATAATTTTGTATGACCTGAGAATGATGCTATAAATATCCAAATGGCCCTTGGCAGAAAAAGTTTTAGAGAAAGGAAGTGGGAGGGAAGGCGAGAGAGGGAGAAGAATGGAGGAGGGGGGAGGAGAGAGAGGGAGAGAAAGAGAGAAGGAAGATGGATTTTCTTGTTCTGCTTATTTATGCATTCATTGGTTGATTCTTGTATATGCCCAGACAGGGGATCAAACCTGCAACCTTGGCATATAGTGATGATGCTCTAACCAACTGAGCTACCCAGCCAGGGCATACCTGAGATATTTCTATGGGGGTTAATGGGAAATGAGGACACATTTGTAATACCTTAACCAATAAAGAAATTTAAAAAAAAAATTATAGGTGGCCCAGCTAGTGGGGCTGAGGGTCAACCTATGAACCAGGAGGTCACGGTTTGAATCCCAGTTAGGGCATATGCCCGGGTTGTGAGCTCAATCCCCAGTAGAGGGCGTGCAGAAGGCACCCAATAAATGATTCTCATCACTGATGTTTCTATCCTCTCCCTCTCTAAAATCAATAAAAATATATTTTTACATTTTTTAAAAATTATAGGTGGTTTTAAATGCAATACCTAAGAGAAAGTCAATGCTTTGAGAAACAGTAGAAAAAATATGTTGTTCTTTCTTACATAAATGTTAAGAACACATTCTTTTGGCTACATGAGATTTAAGTATATCAGACATGCAGGAGGTAGCCGTTCACTTCAACTATAGCTCTTCAGAACAGGAGGTGTCCCCAGTCCCCTGAACAAAGCAATCAACAAACCAAACCAGGGAGAGACCAAGTACTTATGATGTACCTATTTACAACAAACCATCTCAACTTACCCCGAGATTCTAGTAGCCATATCCAATAAAATGCTTCTCCACTCTAACTGCTCAAATCTCCAAATCCGTGCTGTTCCATCTCTGCTACCACTTAAAAACCTTAAAATATACATAAGAGACCTCACACTCATATACATGCCACCAACAGCTACAGTTAAAATCAAAGCAAAAATAAATTTTAACATAGCTATCTTGACTACAGATAAATCTATAGGTGTTAATTAGAAGACAAAGCTAAATGGAAAAAAAATCTTGATTTCTAGGATTTGCCTGGCTCTATGAAGTAAAGCACACTTCAAACTCAATCAATAGCTTGTCAAATAAACTGAGTTTTGAGAAGACAATAACACCTGAAGGGGGGAAATAGGAAGAATAAAGGCCATGTGGGAAAATTAGTAGGAGCAAAAGCTCCATCCTAAGCATCCTAACTCTAAACTCAAATTCATTCATGCTGGCAACTGTGTAAAAACAATCTTTTAACACGTGTTAAAAACTGCAGGTTAGGAAAGGCACTTGAGAAACATTGGGAATTACAAAAAATATATATAATTTCAGTGATCATTTCATTGCAGGATATAGCAGTCATTGATGAGAAAAGATTTAACTACTCAAACAAGGAATTTCACCTAATTTTTCTGTAAATCAAAAATTTAGCTGATGTAAGCAAAAGGAGACCTACATTTGGTCACAGGAGACAGCAGAAACTACAATTTTAAAACTTATATTTCATGTGTCTCCCACTGCCCCAGACACTTTTCATTCATACAGGGGTTGGCAAACATAGGCTTAGAATTGTGAATGCAGGACACATTAGCTATACTAATATGTAGCACAGTATATATGCCTAAAAACATACCCACAAATAAAAACACACTTACCGATCACCATTGTTACAAAATTGGATACTATCAACTTTATCCTAAATCAGGGCAAAAAAATAAACACATGTCATCATCAGCATAGTTTATAATCAAACAAAAAGAACAAAACGGTTTTAGAGCTAGAAGCACATTTGGTTTAAAGCAAGAGATTCGCACTTGTGCTGCTTAGCCTAACATTCAAACATGAATTATACATTTAAGTACAAAGACTCTCTATGAATCTAACAGGACTACTAAGACCCTCTTGTCTCAAAGACAGACACATGCAGTAAAATATCTGCATAAAAATCGACATCTGTATAAAGTCAAAATATAAAGGTTTAAGCACCTGAAAACAAGGCTGAATATTTGTTTTATGCTTATATGCAAAAAAAAATTTTTAATCCTCTCCAAGGATTTTTGTTTTTTAATCCTCACTAGAGAGTATTTTTTCCATTGACTTGTAGAAAGGTTGAAAGGGAGGGAGGGATGGGGAAAAAGAGACAGAGAGAAACATCAATGTGAGAGAGAGACATCAACTCGTTGCCTCCTGCACGCACCCTGACCAGGACCACGGATTGAACCTGCAACCCTGGTACATGCCCTTGGCTGGGAATCAAACCCAAGACCCTTTGCTGAGAGAGCCAATGCTCTATCCACTGTGAGCAACACCAGCCATGGCCCAAGGACTTTTTTTATTATTATTATTGCTTTTAGAGGCAGGTAGAGGGAGAAGGAAAGAGGGAGGGAGAGCGGAAGGGAGAGAAAGAGGGGAACAGCAATCAGTTGTTTCCCACACATGCCCAGACCAGGGATCAGGAATTGAACCCCGCAACCCTTTTGGTGCACAGGAAAATACTCCAACCAAGCCACCCAGCTGGGGCTTTTTCTCTTTTAAAGTGATTTGAATATGTTTATCAAATAACCTCACAAAACTTAATTTAGGAGAAAACTTAACCTACTAAAAGAATATGTTTAAATAACCTCACAAAACTTAATTTAGGAGAAAACTTAACCTACTAAAACCAATAATCCAGAATACTGAGTTATCTATAATAATAAAAGCATAATATGCTAATTAGACCAGACAGCTGAACATCATTCCGGACAAAGCCGCAGTGGCTGCGAGGGCCAACGGCAGGCAGCCGTGGTGGCTGCAAAAGTCAAGGACAGGCAGCTGCTGTGGCCCACTGCGTCGGGGTGATGGGGGTGGGGCCTAAACTGTCTCAGTAGGGCATCCCCTGAGGGCTCCCGGACTGTGAGGGGGGCATGCCGGGCTGAGGGACCCCCACCCTCCAGTGCAAGAATTTTCATGCACCAGGCCTCTAGTACATTAATAACATAACATTCTGATTTCATGAACCTAACATACTCAAATCAACTGTCATAATTAAGATTCTGACTTAGTCCTGGCCAGTGTTGCTCAGTGGTTGGAGCATCGGCCTGCATATTGAAGGGTCTCGTGTTTGATTCCCAGCCAAGGGCATGTACCTTGGTTGCAGTTTTGTTCCCCTGCCCCAGTTGGGGTGTATGCTGGAGGCAACCAATCGATGTGTTCTCTCCCATCAATCTTTCTCTCTCTCCCTCCTTTACTCTCTCCCTCTCTTTTCTCTTCCTCCTCCTTCCTTCCCTCCTTTCCACTCTCTCTAAAAATCAATGGAAAAAATATCCTTGGGTGAGGATATTTAAATACAATTCCTCCAACAATTAAGTTAAAATCTTAACCCAATTAATTCAATTATTTTAAAAATTCATATCAATTTGTCAGCAATATTTGACTATATACTAATAGGAATATTACTAAAATTAATCTACAGAATTTTAAAACATGAATACTTACAGTGTGGCTTTCAAGTTCTGCGATTTTTTCAGGTGCTTCAAAACCCAAAAAATACATTCTGATTACATGATCAGTACTACCAGTGGCTAAAAACATACCACCTGAAATAAAAATGTTAAGGTTTAAAAATCCAGTTTATAACAAATATCTGCACAAACCAAAGTTCTATATTGAATTAAGCAAGATCTCTTATTCCAAAAGTTTACCTCAACAGATCCATTTTCCAATTCACTATATAAAGATATTTTAAAATTAATATAACATTGTAAAATTAGGTTTATAATAAGAAATATATATTTGCTCTTCGTCCCCATTATGACACAGAGCTCCTAAAACCTTTGGAATTTCTTAAGTGACAAAAGTGATAAAGGTGTCTTGATAGTCTTAAACCCATTTCAACCACAACAGAGTTTATATTAACACAAAGTGACTTTTAGAAAGCACCTAAGGAGGAGGGGGAGGGCTGACTGCCAGGAGAACCAACCATGTGATTAGAGGATAGGAACTTTCAGTCCAACCTCTGGGGAGGGAGAAGGGAGTTTAAACAATCACCCTGGTCAACGATTTATTCAATTATGTCTATGTAAGGAAGCCTCCACAAAAACCCAAAAGGACAGACTTCAGAGAGCTTACAAGGAGGAATTCATGACAATACTCAGTAGGTCAGAAGCACAAGTGAGATTAGGAAAGGGAGCATCATGTAGGACTGAGCCCATAACCTATGGCATCTCACTATTCTCTAGGTCAGGTGAGGAACACCTTTTTTCTGTCAATAATTATGATGGATAATTCTAACACATTCACAGGCCAATACAAAATTATCAGCTTAAAAATTAGCCTGCTATATGTGGTAAACATTTAATTAACTCACCCCTAATGCCTTGGGCAAGGCCGACCAAATGATTTTGTGGGCCTTATACAGCCCAAGGGCCAGAAGCTCCCCATCCCTGCTCTACGTAGATAGTATCTGAACTGGGTTCAACTGTAGGGAACCCAGCTGGAGTGAAAGAATTACTTGATAGTGCTGGGGGAAAAATCAGATGGGGCTTTAATTTTTAAAAGTTAATATGGAAATGTTCGTTATTGCCCCATTTTATTAGTTGTGGCAAAGACCTTAAGTGCTGCTGCTCTAAAAAATGTTTGGCAAAAGGGGCTCTGCTTTCTAAACTTTACATACCTAAATCTAGCTATCTATATATATGAAAGCCTAAGCGACCAAACAACCGAACGCTATGATGCGCACTGACTACCAGGGGGCAGACACTCAACGCAGGAGCTGCCCTCTGGTGGTCAGTGTGATCTCCACAGCCAACCACCCTGTTCGCCCACCAGGCCGAGGGACCTGACCCATGCACGAATTCATGCACCAGGCCTCTAGTGGAATATAAAGTTCACCTGCTGAAGTTTTCAGACTTTTATAGAAAAAACATCCTTGACCTCTCCTAAACAGAAAGGTTAGCACACGAGTTCACTGTGCAAGAAAAGAAAATGGGGAATAATTTCACCAAGATGTGTGGAAAACAAATTTAAACTACCAAAAATATACCATTTAGCCTGTTAAAGGAAAATCACAATTTTGGTATACACCTGGGGCACATGACTCAGGAACCACTGATGTGCACTCCTAGAGCTTCCTCTTCTACCACTGACTCTGATTACTACTCAACATCATAAAAAGGCAGAATGGGAGAGTGAAAGACAAGAAGGTGGCTAATGAAATGAACGTCACGGATTAAACCTAAAGAAATGAACATAAGTCATTTACCATCTCTCTGATAAAGGCTTTTAGCAATAAGCGGTCATTCAATAAATGCTAAAGTTAAACTGAAAGAAGTGCTTACCAACACTAAAAGAAGAACAAAGCATTTGAACGCCTGGTCTGGGCTTTTCAGTAAACTTCAAGGGACGTGCACTATAAAAGATGATGTTTTAAAATACATTAGTTATACACATTAACATGGTTTAAATATTGATTTTAAGCTAACTTTAAATATTATGATGTTATTTCTATAGTGCCTCACAGCATACCAAGTATTTCCACATATGCTATTATAGCTAGATGGATTTTAGAAGACTGTTCGTTCCCCATCTTCACTGATCCTCTACACAGAAAGGGCAGGCCTACTAACCCCATCCTGTCACTGAGGTGACTGCAGCTCAGAGAGTCTAAGTGATCCCATTATCAAGGCTGCAGAGCATAAAACCACCAGGGTATAGACTGCCAACAAAAATGGAATGCAAGCCGCACATGTAACTTTAAATTTTTTAGAAGTCACATTAAAAGTAAAAGGAGCCCTAGCTGGTTTTAACTCAGTGGATAGAGCATCAGCCTGCCGAATGAAGGGTCCCAAGTTTGATTATGGTCAAAGGCACATGCCCGGGTTGCCGCCTCGATCTCCAGTAGGGGGCATACAGGAGGCACTCGATCAATGATTCTCTCTCATCATTGATGTTTCTCCCTCTCCCTTCCTCTCTGAAATCAATAAAAATATTTTTTTTTAAAGTAAAAGGAGATAAAACAATTTTATTTCATTTAACCCAATATATCCGAAATATCACATTAGTAACATTTTAATGAGAACTTTAGATATTCTTTTCTTCACGTTAATTCTTTGAAATCTTTCAGAGCATAATGAATACCTATAATACACCTCAATTTGAACATTTTCATCAAATACTATATTCAGTTTTCTTAAAACTTACAGCTGAAAAACTAAATTCACATACTCAAGTGGTTTGAAATATGCCTACAAATTTTGTAATAACTAAATCAAGTATCAATATTTAAATCTAATATAATTCAGGTCCTCAATTCACTAGCCACATCTGAAGTGCTCGATAGTCACATGTGGCCAGTAGGTACTGTATTGGGACAGCACAGGTCCAAAATCCAGGGCTTCTAATTCTTAAATGACCCTGCCTAAACTTCTATGTATCTAATTATACATTTCTAATACTTTTCAAAATCTTTCACACACATACTATCTCTTTTTTTCTTTCACAAAAATGTGCCCACTAACATAGAATAGCTATGCTTCTCTTACATATCCAACTATTTAAACAGCAAATTGTAAACAGTAAGTAGTCAATGTGACATATATCCTTTATATAATAAAAATTAAGTTCAAAAGTGAAAAGCCAAAAAAAAAGTAAAAAGCCAACCACAATCTATAACTTCTCTTTATAACCAAACTTCATTAGACTAAACCATAACAACATTAAAGAATACTTATTAACGATTAAAGTCACTTACCTAAATTTCAAAGATTCTAAATCCCACTGCCAAAAACAAACTGTCCCGTCAGCACCAGTAGAAACCATGTATCTTTGAGAGCCTTTGGCCATTGGGCTAAACTAAAAAACAATAACATATACAACTCAGTTTCCTGAGCTTCTACTAAAGTTGGAGTTTTTCAAAATTAACATCAACTGACTCTCTAAAATATAAGAAATCCAAAAATATAAGTGACACTATTGTAGTGAAAGCATAACCTATAAAAAAGTGAAAGTCTATCTCGCCCTGGCTGGTGTTAGTAAGTGATTAGAGCGGCAGCCTGTGCACTGAAGGGTTCAATTCCTGGTCAAGGATATGTACCTGGGTTGCAGGGTCAATCCTGGGACAAAATTGGGCACATGCAGGAGTCAGCTGATCAATGTGTCTCTCTCTCCCTGCCTTTCTCCCTCCCTCCCTTCCACTCTTTCTAAAACTCAATGGAAAAAATATCTTCATGTGAGGATTAACAACAACAAAAAAGTCAATTCTATGTCAAATTAACTTATAAATGTCATGTGATCTCAGTAAAAGATTATTTTCAAAACTAATAAACAAGAAGAGTCAGAAAAACATGAATTATACAGGGGCGAGGCTACAGTGTTTGGACAGGTTCAAGCCTCGGACTAATCAGAGGGCACACAGTCCTCTCATGGCCACGTGCAAGTCCCAGCTTGGATGGCAGAGCCTTCCCAGCACAATTAGCCAACAGCTATAGCTGTAAGCTTGAACCTGTGGCCCCACGTGCCTGAGTGATAGAGTTCAGGTGCATGTAGTTGAGTAGGACTGAAACCCACGAGAATGCTGTAAACATCTTGATCACACCCTTACTCTGCCTCGTGGCATCTGCTATAAAATAAAGACACGGCTTATGGGCGCAGGCGCTGTCCACCAGAGGGGCAGCGTCCCACCAAGACCCAGCTTTCGTTCTCTTGTCTGTCTTTTCTAAGCCTTTCATCGTCCCCACTCAGGGTCACTGACCCAGGCTGAGGTGGCATGAGTATGCCATGGCCGTGCCGGCTCCCACAGTAAAGACCTAGCCCTGCCCTAACCGGTTTGGCTCAGCGGATAGAGCGTCAGCCTGTGGACTCAAGGGTCCCAGGTTCGATTCCGGTCAAGGGCACATCCCCAGTAGGGGGTGTGCAAGAGGCAGCTGAATCGATGTTTCTCTCTCATCGATGTTTCTAACTCTGTATCCCTCTCCCTCTCCCTTCCTCTCTGTAAAAAATCAATAAAATATATTTAAAAAAAAAAAAAAGACCTAGCCCTGTCAATATGAAAGCACATCACCAAGCCTCAATAATCAAAACTATGGGCCACAGTAATTACATTGACAGAACAACCAGTAGAAAAAATATAAAATCCAAATTGGACCCTAATATAAGACTTAAGTAAGATAAAGGTGCCAGCTCAAATCAGCTGGGCAAACATTGAATCTCTGCATAAATGATAAAGGATTAACTGTAGAGAAAAAAAGCTGGATCTATCCTCCAGACTGTACACAAGATAAATTCCAAGTGAATCACAATTTAAACATTTTTTTCAAACCCATAAACGTAATACAAGAAAATGCAAAAATCATGCTAACTTTAGAATAGGACTGAGATTTGTATTAAATAAAATATCAACTGTGCTACACAAACAAGGTAGAGAAAAAAGTTTGATTTGGTCCAGAGATATCCAAGAAGGCTTAAAAGATGAAGAGGAAAACACAAAGAAAATAAGAAACACATACTAGGCAAAGAAATAATATGAACAAAAGTACAAACTTGATAGAGAATATGGCATATATGACAGCAATTGAAAGACCTATATGACTAAAGTGTTCATTTTTGGAAGCGGTGGTGAAATGAGTAGAGAATCTGGGCCCAATAACAGCAAAGTAAGAGCTGCAGTTATCAAATAAAACATTAAAGGCAACAAAAAGATTTGTCTGATGGCAATATATAATATTGATTGAAAGGAAGCAGGTAAGATAAAGAGCCAAGAATCAATCCAAACAATCCAATTAACCTAGGAACCTTAACTGCGACCTTTCCTTCCCCCAGAATGGGGAGGAAAGCCAGGAAGAAACAAATGCAACTTGCTGACTCATGAGACATTCAAGACAAGGAGCTTAGCAAAGAAAGACCAGTACTGCCACTAGCAGAAAAGAAAGAGGAAAAATAGGTTTTAGAGATTTTTAGACGATTCACATACTTATCATTATAACATCTCAGAGAGTATAGTTTTTAATCTATTTTGTTATTTTTATATACTTTGTAAGGGAGGCAGGATTTAACCTATGACTTCAAAGAAGTTTCTTCCAATCTCCGTTTCATCAAGTATACAAAATGAAGGGTTTAAATGATGAAAGTGACTATTTAAACTTAAGTTCTAGAATATGGACTAAAAATGAGTTTAAATATACTTCAGCAAATTTAATTACCTTATCAAAATCCACAAATTTTAAAGTAGAAAAACCATTAACCTCTCACCAGTTTGTAATTGACTCATTCAGTTCAACCATAAACCAAAAGGAAGCAGTAAGTCATCCATTAAGCCTGCACTTAAATTAGCTCTAACCGAATTACATGTTTATTAAATCACCCTTCCAAGATTCATGGAAGTATGATTAATTACATATTTTTTCTTTATTACTAAATTTAAAATAGATAATGTAATTACTAAGCATTTTACTATTCCTTATCTCCAAAGAGAAAGAGTTTAAAAAAAAAAAGGAGACAGTATACAAATGTGCCCATGAACATGAGTTTACCTGTAAAGATGTAATTGACCCTGTGTGTCCCTGAAGCACAGCAACTGGGGCACAAGTTCTCAAGCACCACACTCTAATTATTTTATCACAGCTCCCTGCAGCAATCATTGTATTCTCATAGTTTACTGCCATATCTGAAATTTCTGCAGAATGACCCCTTAATGTGGATAACAGGCGGCCATTGTGTGTTGACCAAATCTTCACCAAACAATCATCTGAACCCTAAGAGAAAAAAAAAATCCCAAAATAAATGTTAATACGGAAGTCTTTCACATCATTTAAAAGGGTATCATTTACATGTCACTCAAGTTATCTATAACTCCTCCTCTTTTCAACTGTAGAATTCTCTGTAGATTACAAGACTCATGCTGAGAACACCTATAAACAGTTTTTTCTTCAAACCGAAGAATGTCTACATAAATATATTGTGAAGCTTTCATTTCTATGAATGAGATCACATTATAAATACTATCTTCCCAAGTAATAAGTCCAACTAAAAATTCATGGCTCGCCCAGCAAATGTTGCTCAGTGGTTAGAGTGTTGGCCTGCACACTGGAGGGTTTCAGGTTCAAGTCCCAGTCAGGGCGTATGCTGGAAGCAACCTATCATGTCTCTCTCTCTCACATTGATGCTTTTGTCTCTTTATCTCTCTGTCTCCTTCCTTCTCCCCTCCATTCTACTCTCTCTAAAAATCCATGGAGCCGAGCTGGTGTGGCTTAGTGGTTGAGCATCAACCTACGAACCAGAAGGTCCTGGTTCGCTTCCCGGGCAGGGCACAAGCCTGGGTTGTGGGCTCAATCCCCAGTAGAGGGCAAGCAGGAGGCAGCCGAATGATTCTCTCTCATCATTGATGTTTCTATCTCTCCCTCTCCCTTCCTCTCTGAAATCAATAAAAATATATATTTTTAAAAATCAATGGAAAAAATATCCTTGGATGAGGATTAAAAAATAAAAAGTTCATTGCTCGCCTATTTCAATTAACAATGGTTAAGTGTCAATTTAGTTCACATCAAGCTACATAATTTGGTAAGTATTAGGACAGATTTACATTTCACAGGCTGAAATACAAGAGTAGTTGTTCCCTGGCCAACGAGGCTCAGTGGTTGAGTGTTAACCTATGAACCAGAAGGTCACGGGTTCAATTCCTGGTCAGGGCACACGCTCAGGTTGCAGGCTTGATTCCCAGTGTGGGTCATGATGGAGGCAGACGGTCAATGATTCTCTCCCATCATTGACGTTTCTATCTCTCTCTCTCTCTCTCCCTCTCCCTTCCTCTCTGAAATCAATAAAAATATATATATTTTTAAAAAGTTATTCCCAAAAATAACTAAAAAATAATGGAATAGCACCCTCATTTTAAATAACCAAACAACAGAGTCTAAAAATTATAGTACCAGCCAACATCCATCCATTCCATAAATATTTGAGTAGAGCAGTGGTTCTCAACCTTCTGGCCCTTTAAATACAGTTCCTCATGTTGTGACCCAACCATAAAATTATTTTCGTTGCTACTTCATAACTGTAATGTTGCTACTGTTATGAATCGTAATGTGAATATCTGATATGCAGGATGGTCTTAGGCGACCCCTGTGAAAGGATCATTCGACCGCCAAAGGGGTCGCGACCCACAGGTTGAGAACCGCTGGAGTAGAGTATCTACTCTGAAGCTCACAACTGAGAAAATTTGAACAAGAAGTCCATCCTAATTTTCCCTTAAAACATTAAAAATATAAATTAAATTCCAAATAGTTACATATAGTTTTATAATAATTATAAAATAATATTTCAGTGTTTAAGTCAGGGGTCCTCAAACTACGGCCCGCGGGCCACATGCAAATACAAATATTGTATTTGTTCCCGTTTTGTTTTTTTACTTCAAAATAAGGTATGTGCAGTGTGCATAGGAATTTGTTCATAGTTTTTTTTTAAACTATAGTCCGGCCCTCCAACGGTCTGAGGGACAGTGAACTGGCCCCCTGTTTAAAAAGTTTGAGGACCCCTCCTCTAAAAGGACAGTGATGTCAGTGACGCACAAGCCTACAACTGTGAGGTAAATTCAAGAAGAGAAGTCAGTACCGGCCGGTGTGGCTCAGTGGTTGAGCATTGACCTATGAACGAGGAGGTGAGGGTTCGATTCCTGGTCAGGGCACAGGTTGAGGGCCCAGGTTGAGGGCTGGATCCCCAGTATAGAGGGCGTGCAGGAGGCAGCTGATCAGATTCTCTTTCGTCATTGATGTTTCTCTCCCTCTCCCTTCCTCTCTGAAATCAATAAAAACATGTTTTTTGTTTGTTTTTTTTAGATATAGCCCAGCTGGTGTGGGTCAGTGGTTGAGCATTGACCCATGAACCAAGAGGTTACTGGGGTTCAATTCACAGTCACGGCACATGCCCAGGTTTCGGGCTTGATCCCCAATAGGGTCATACAGGAGGCAGCTGATGGATGTTTCTCTCTCTCTAAAATCAATAACAACATTTTTTTTAGAAAGGCAAATCTGCCCAGCTGGCGTGGCTCGGTGATTGAGCATCGAGCTGTGAACCAGGAGGTCACGGTTCAAGTCCCGGTCAGTGCACATGCCCCAGTTGCGGGCTTGATCCCCGGTGTGAGGCGTACAGGAGGCAGCCAATCAATGATTCTCTCCCATCATTGACGTTTCTATCTCTCCCTGTCCCTCTCCCTTCCTCTCTGAAATCAATAAAAACATCTTTTTTTAAAAAGGCAAATTTATGGGCCCACACTGGACCTACTGAGTCAAAATCCTGAGAATGGGAAACATGGAATCTATGTATTTTTGGGGGGGGGGGTATTTATTTATTTATGTATTTTTATTTATTTTTTTTATTGCTTAAAGTATTACAAAGGGTATTACATATGTGTCCCTTTTTTTTCCCCCGCCCTTGACAATCCCCTGGTGAATCTATGTATTTTATAAGACTTCTTCAAAGATTCTGGTGAACACCAAAGTGCGCCAGATGATAACAAATGGAGTTTAAAATGTTAACTCACTGTAAAGATTCTATGTCCTGTCCTATCAAATGCTACACAGTAAACAGCAGATAGATGTCCAAGAATCCTTCTGTGCATTTTTATATGCTGGTACATGGTTCCTGGAAATGCTGTGCTAAAAGTGGAACACCCTGTGAGTTGTTTGCCTCGATGTATCTCCACTAGGAAATAAAAACAACAAAAATGGTTAAGAGGGTGCCAGTATGTAAAAAGCTAAGAACTCCAAAACAAAAACCTATGTTCAAGAAACAAGGACCCAAGTTTCTTTCCAGTTCTGTTCTACTACAATCACTGGTACAGACTTTTTGTTATAATAAAATTGTTTTTCATTAATTTTTATTACTTTTAGTAATTATTTTAGAAAAACAAATGTGAAAATTGATCCTCGTTACTACTAAAACAACATACTACCACCAGTATTTACTTTTACATTTTAGCATAGCAGTTACAAAATTGGTCAAGAAATTAAAAGAATGGTATCAGAAATATGAAAGGCCAGCCTCACTTACCAAGACTTGGTGGGTAACCGTAATTCACTGGCATTTCAGGAGGTCTTCCTCTATGAAGAGCAGCAAAGGCAGAGCCCTTCCAAACTGTGTGCCTGCAGTCTTTAAAATGAATTTTAGATACACATAAAATCTTGAAAGTTAACCCCAAGAAAGATTTTATAGAATACTTACGTATATTTTAATAAACTGTTTATTCAAAGTTTTACCAACTAATAATATACTTTAACAGAAAAGCCCTAGAAGTTTATTAGACTATTTCTGAGGGGGGAAAAAATTTAAGACATCTCAGGTACAACAACAACTAACATTGTGTAGCACTTTACAATTTACAAAGTGCTTTCCACATACATTATCTCATGGAATCCTCACAACAACCCTGTGAGGTAGGTATTAATCGCCAATTTACAAGTGAGGTAACTGAGGCTCAAAGGTTCCAGGACCTTTAAAGAGATCCACTACAAATGATCAGTCAAGATGGGCCACAAAACCAGGTCTTTTGACTCCAAGTCCCATTCAATGCCAAATAAGTTTTTATTTTTCAATGTGGAATTATTCCATACAATAGTAACAATAAAAAGTCTTCATCACAACTGATTCAACTTTCCAAAAATGGAAATTTTTGTAGGGAAATTTTTAAGTCTTTGATTTTCATGAAAATCCTTGATTTAATTGTTTAAATGTTATTGACTTTTAAAATTAATGTTGGCCAATATTACCATGACTTTAATCTCCTCGGGAAAGATTGACAAAATTAAAATGGCTTTCCTCTTGTTTACGGGTCATGGCTGATCTTTACACAAGAGCATATATGTAGAATCTGTGAATCTGAACACTAACCCTAATTGCCCATCCCCCTTTGACCTACCAGTGAATATACCAAGAAAAAAACATCTGCCCCTCTATAGGAGGAAGCAGCAGAACACAGACTATGCTGTGCTAGAAATTAGCTTCTTCACAACTGAAAGAGGATGGGAAGAAAGGCATCCTACTAAACCTCCACTGAGCCTCGGGTGCCCCAAACAAACAGGCATATTACGTTTTACATGAATGGATTCATTACCACTACCATGATCAAAGAGCAGTTACTAGGCATCCTCCGTGGCACTAGTGCAAAACAAACAGAGAAATATAGTCCCTACCCCTAGGACAGCTTGCTGAAGTCTCTTCTAAGGTCTGCCAGTTCTAAAGCAGTGCTCATCACAAAATGACATTGAGCTTGACACAAGTTAAGAAAACAGGCTACCCAGGCAACCACTATATAACAACCTAAAACAGAATAATTACAAGGTGAATAGGGACACAGAAGAAAGAAGAATATGAACAGTTTCCTGATTCAAGCCACAGTGTGGCATAGCCATAGAGCACTAAGAAACAACTAAAGCTGACAAACCGGTCTGGCATGGAACCAAGAGGGGAGACTGGTTCTTTCTCAGTCAAGCTTTATACTGGTGGTACATCTAAAAGGCAGCATCACGTGAGCAAGAGATCTTAAAAATAACCACGGGGATAAACTTGAGGTATGCTCAAGATCAGAAGAGCCAACATTCTTGCCATTTGCAGTTAAGCCACGTTGTATACATAGATCATATCACATACATGTACTTAGTCTGAGTGATTTATACCACGCTAACAGAGAAAGAACAGCAATTCCAACAGTTTGCTACCACATAACTTAGCAAAAAAATTAAGTTGGTGAAAAAAGAACCATGCAATTATACATTTTGGGTGCTTTTTTTCAAACTGCTACCAAATTTAGAAAATTACTTCCCCTTTATAATAAAGGGCTTTCAAAGATCTAAATATCAAATGAAATAATTCTAGCATTTAAAGAGTTTATTAGACACATACAATTACATTCAATGAAGTTATAAGTGAGCTACAAAATGGAAAATTAAGAACTCACATTGATAAAACCTCAAACACATCTCTGAATAAATTCAAACTTTTTAGCTTAACAACTATACCTTCATTTTTTTTAATGCAGAAGGACCCATTAAACACTTACGCAATAAAATTCAATGTCTATGCTAAATGCAGAGAATTTTATGTTTATAGTCCACAGCATGGTATATTGTTACATATCACCTTTCTTCCACAATGCTCACGTTACTTCACAATTATAATAATTATTAAGCTAGTAATACAAAGCAGAACACTTCTTCAAATTAAGGTACCTTTTGCTGTACGTAGCAAAGACTGCCTTCCTGCACCAAGTAAAGAAGTGACTCTTGAAATACTGGGTGGAATTTCTTTATCCAACATGGGACCGATGCGCTGGCAGATTTGCAACAGATGATCAGGAGCCACATGCTTATTGGACAAGACCTGAGTGGAGAGCAAGTTTCAAAAGCATTTTATAACAGTACCAAAAATATTAAATACTTAGGAAAAGTCTGGCAAAACATGTGAAAACCATGTACAATGAAAACGATAAAACATTACTAAAAGAAATTAAGGAAGATTTAAATAAATAGTAAATTGATGTACAGATTCAAAGCTATCCCAATCAAAATCCAGGCATGTTTTTTGTAGAAATTGACAATTGCAATCTAAAATTCATATGCAAATGCAATGGCCTAGAAAAGCCAAAGTACCTTTAAAAAAAAAAAAGTTAAGAGTTAACAATATCTGACTTCATAGCTTGTCATATAAGGATGACTGATTTTTGACAAAGGTTCAAAGGAGAAAAGATAATCTTTTGAACAAATGGTGCTGAAATAAATGGATATCCATTTGTCAAAAATACTAACTTCGATCCAACATCATACCATAAACAAAAATTATCTCAAGGCAGATCATTGATTTAAAAGTATAATCTAAAGCCATAAAACTTATATAATAAAACACTGGAAAAATCTTTATGACGTTAGATTAGGCAAATATTTCTAATGACACCAAAAGCACAATCCACAAAAACAAATTAATAAATTGGACTTCATCCAAACAAACAACTTTGGTTTTTTTCAAAAGGCACTGTTAAGAGAATGAAAAGACGACCCACCGACTAAAAGAATATATTTGCAAATCACTTATCTGAAAAGGACTTGCAAAATTCAATAATTTTTTTAAAAACCCTTATTTTTAAAAATGAGCAAAAGATTTGAACGAACACTTCACCAAAGAAGATATACAGATGGCAAATAAACACATGAAACGATACTCAACATCACTGGTAACTGATGAATACAAAATAAAATCATGAGATATCATGTGTGCAGGGAGGCAACAAGTGACAGAACACCCAATCACACACCCTAGGGATGACTCATAGTCTGAGTGTCACCTTGGGAAGTGCCTTGAAAGCGTCAACACATAATTCCAATTTTATCAGTGGGTGTCCCCCGTGAGGGAGCACCCGAATGAGTGGTTCCCAGAAGCTAGTAAAACACCAGACTCCTGCCTGGCACCACCGGGGGTGGGGGGGGGGGGGCACACAGACACACCCCATCAGTGACCAGGGTTTTCACCTCCAGAAAGACAGGAGCACCAGGTGGCCCCCTCCCATTGACAGGACCATGGTGCAGTGGGGCAGGGGGTTGGGGTAAAGTCTGTGGGAGAACAGCCAGGTCTCCTGACTCCCAGCGGGCCCAGTCATCCCTAAACTTCCAAGAGGGCGTATCACTTTTTAGTTACACCCTTATAGAAAAGCCAGTGTCAACACCTTCAAACATTTACATGTAAATACAGGCAAATGTAAAGACTTAAAATTGAGGCTCTACCAGAGGTCTTTTCCAAGCAGATGCCTCTCAGTTTGGAACCAGCTTCATATACCAATGATAACACAACCGACTTATACCAGATAAAAGTGGGTAGGACACTCTCCTGACTCACAAGAGATGTGGTTAGGAGTCCCAGCCCTACAACTAACTAGTTATGGAATCTTGGACAAGGTATTTTCTGAGACCCCAATTCTTATTCAAAAATAACAATAGGCAAAATTATGTGCTTACAAATTACAAGATATACACCTAAGTATTTTAAGGTTTTGACTAATTCCTGTCTACATTAATGATAATAGCTAACATTTACATAGTGATTACAGACACTAAGAACTTTATATATACTAACTTATTATACCTCCCAACTATTTATCCTCATTTTACAGATATAAACACACAAGGCACAGGCATTAAATAACCTGCCCAGAATCAATGGCAAAGCTAAAAATATAAACCCAAGCTGTCTAGTTCTGCAACTCTCCATCATTGGATCATTGTAATCAGCTCTACTACATCTTAATAAAAGTAGTCAGTAATAAAATAACCAAGCAATATCGTAAGACTTCTAGAGTCCAAGTGGCCTCAAAATATTTAAAGCCAAATATGTGCAAATGGTTTAAAATCAGTATAGAATTTTTTCTAATCAGTTAGTTTTTTCACATTCAAATCTCATATACCTAAAGCAACAGAAATACTAAAATGAGTCTCAGTCTAATTCTGAAGTAATAATGCATGCATAATTCATCCTGCACTGCTATAGTTATTGCATAATTGTAACACAGAAGCTTTGTGTTCAAAATGCCACTTCTAATTTCTATTCAAAAAAGGAAAGATAGTAGCTCTGACCAGGTTGCTCAGTTGGTTAGAGCAGAATCCTGATATGCCAAGGTGGTGGATCCGATCCCCCCTCAGAGAACATATAAGAATCAACCAATGGCCCTGGCCGGTTTGGCTCAGTGAATAGAGCATTGGCCTGGGGACTGAAGGGTCCCCGATTTGGCCAGGTTTCTGGCAATGCCCTGTAGGGGGCGTTCAGGAGGCAGCTGATCAATGATTCTCATCACTGATGTTTCTCTCTCTCTCCCTCTCCCTTCCTCTCTGGAAAAAAAAAAAAAAAGACTTTGAACCCAGTTGGCGGGAGTGGTGGCTGGGACAGGGGCTTTGGCAGCGGCTGCAGGCTTGAATCTGGGCTGGCCTGCAATGGAGCCCACCGCAGGGAGCAAGGAGGAGAGTGGAGGAGGCACAGCTACAGGGAAATGCGTGAATAGGATCTTGGTGCCAAGACCTCCCTCCATTGAGGACTTCACCTAGTGAAGCCCATCAGCCGTGGCACCTTTGGGAAGGTGTATCTAGTACAGAAAGGTGGCAAGTTGTATGCAGCCAAGGTTGTCAAAAAAGCAAACATGATCAACAAAAAAATGACTGATCAGGTACAAGCTGAGAGGGATGCACTGGCCCTAAGCAAAAGTCCTTTCATTGTCCATTTGTACTATTCCCTGCAGTCAGCAAACAATGTCTACTTGCTAATGGAAAACCTTATTGGTGATGTCAAATCTCTCCTACATATATATGGTGATTTTGATGAAAAGATGGCTGTGAAATATATTTCTGAAGTGGCACTGGCTCTAGATTACCTTCATAGACATGGAATCATTCACAGGGATTTGAAACCAGACAATATGCTTATTTCTAATGAAGGTCATATTAAACTAACTGATTTTGGCCTTTCCAAAGTTTACTTTGAATAGAGCTATCAATATGATGGATAGCACCATCATTGGCTAAACCTAGTTACAGATTTATAACACCATCAATGGCTAAACCTAGGCAAGATTTATTCAAGAGCATCAGGACAAATATTATCTCTCATCAGCTCTTTGGGTTTTCACCCACCAGTTGAAGAAGAAAGTCAAGACTGCAAAGATTCTTTCAGCCCATGTATCTGAAACATCACAGCTTTCTCAAGGACAAATTTGTCCTACGTCTGTGGAACAAACGGACAGTACTCCTTATTCTAGCAAACTACTAAAATCATTTCCCACCCTGCTTCGCCCCAGGCCTTCACCATCCTATTTCTGTGTCCATAGGTCTTGGAACAGTTGCCTCCAACCCCAGAATGCCTGTGGAGTGTCTAACTTCCAATCTACTCCAGTCTAGGAAAAGGCTGGCTACATCCAGTGCCAGTAGTCAGTCCTACACTTTTGTATCCAGTATGGAATCTGAATGCCACAGCAGTCCTACATGGGAAAAAGATTGCCAGGTTAGAGTGAAATTTATCTTAACCATAACCAATTATGTATGTGAAATTAATGATGGAAACACTTTTTACCTTTTCATTTAAATTCCGTATGGAAATGAAACTGTTAAGTGAATAGCAGTAAAGTTACTCTTCATTTTCCTGTACATCCTGACAAATTCTTTTGAAATATTTTACTTTTTGCCCTAGCCAGTTTGGCTCAGTGGATAGACATTGGCCTGCGGACCGAAGGGTCCCAGGTTCAGTTCTGGTCAGGGGCACATGCCGAGGTTGCAGGCTCAATCCCCAGTTGGTGGCATGCAGGAGGCAGGCGATCAATAATTCTCTGTCATCACTGATGTTTCTATCCCTCCCACACCCTTCCTCTCTGAAATCAATAAAAATGTATTAAAAAAGAAAAAAGAATCAACCAATGCACAAATAAGTGTAACAAATCAATGTTTCTTTCTCTTTCTCACTCTCCAAAATATCACTCAATATTTTTCTTAACTTTAACTTTTTGAAAAAAGAAAAGATAGTAATAAACAATAAACAATATATTTTATATAGTCCTAAGGAAATGGATTAAGCTTTTAAAAAGTAACATAGTACATAATGCAATATACAGATAATGTATTATATTGTGCACTTGAAACATATAATCTTGTTAACCAATGTCTCCCCAATAAATTTAATTTTAAAAAAATTTCTAATGGGATGTGTAACTTCCATCTATCTCATGGCCATTCAATGCTAAATAGTGCTCTAACTCAGCATTCACCAACCGGTCGCCAGTGAAGTCCGAAAGGTTGGCGACCATTGCTCTGACCTACAAATAAAGTACACACCTTAACAGAAATTTTAAGAAATCAAAAATCATACAAAACATTTAATAACCAAACTGTTGATTGAGAACAAGCTGGATTAGCTTAAAAATAATTTTTTAGCCCATCACACAGCTGAGGAAACAAATCTACAAAATAACTATACCACAGAAACTAATGAGCCCTTCTGTGAACTGACCAGATGAGAATAAAGAAAAACCTGTCAAACTTCAAGTTCACAGTCACCTGTGGGCTGGCATGACTGACCGGAATGCTGAGGAGCCTCAGTCAGTGAGTCTGCACTCACCCCAATTCCACCCCACAGGCCTTCACCAACTGCACCCGGCAAACTGGGTGCAGAGCAGCTGAGGGAGGACGCGAACCCTCCACAAGTGCGCTACAGAGGCCCTCCTGAGGCTAGGAATGAAAGAACAGGAGGAAAGCCGAGGGCAGGACTGGGGATCAAAGAGTACTCTTCCACAACCCAAAAAGGTAGCAGCAGCAAGTAAACTATAAAAAGACCTCCTCACTAAGTTTAGGAAGCGCACAACTCGGCTATGAAGAAAGACATCTCAGGAATCTCCCGTTCCCATATCCCACTCTACTGGAAGGGAAATCCTGATCCCACTCTACTGGAAGGGAAATCCTGATCCCACCCTCAAAACGTATGAAGCCAGTGACCAACTAAATGCAACTAATGCTACAAGTCCAGGGGAGATTAGATACAAATTAGACTGACCCAGCCCTACCCACGGTAACAACTGAGAAAGAAAAGAGCACATCCTTTACTGGGGCTAATGATACTACTTTAGCCTCTACTCTTTTTTTTTTTTTTAACATCAGAGAGGAAGGGAGAGGGAGAGATAAAAACATCAATGATGAGAAAAAATCAATCGGCTACCTCCTGCATGTCCCCACCAGGGAATGTGCCCTTCACTGGAATCAAACCTGGGACCCTCCATTCCACAGGCCGATGCTCTATCCACAGAGCCAAACTTGCTAGGGCCAGCCTCTACTCTTTTTAATACAAAAAGGCCCAGCATACTTCAAAGATAATGAGCCCGGCCAGTGTTGCTAAATGGTTAGATTCCCCACTGGGGCATATGCCCAGGTTGCAGGTTCAGTCCCCAGTAGGTGATGTGCAGGAGGCAGCCAATTGATGATTCCCATCATTGATGTTTCTCTTTCTCACTCTTCTTCCTCTCTGAAATCATTAAAAACATTTTTTAAAAAAGATGAGACAAAATTAAGTGACCCACAGTCAGGAGGAGTTGTCTCTAGATGCAGATTCAGAGACGGCCCAGATGCTCAAAAATGCTCAGCCATTATTTCTTCAAAATAATTATTTTGCCCCATCTTCTATCCTTTCCATTTGGGACTTGATGCATTAAACTATTTAATATCCTGCAGATTCAAAAAGCTCAGAGAACCCCAAGCAAAATAAATGCAAATACGTTGGCACATTGATATGCCTACCTTCTGACATGGCCCCCCACCCCACTCTCCTGGTATTCATAGCCCGGGCTTCCCTCGCAGCCCCGGCTTCATCCGGAAGGTTGTCCGGAAGGATGTCCGGTCTAATTATGATATTATGCTTTTATTACTATAGATTTTTTTTTAACAACATGAGCTTGGAATCAGTGCCTTCTCCAGTCAAGCTTTCAGCTCTAACCAATACTTTGATAGCAGCCGTGAGAGAGACTAAGATAACTCATCATCTCAGCTGTGCCTGGACTCCTGACTTACAGAAACTGAGAGATAATAAATCTTATTGTTTAGAGCCACCAAGTTTTGGGGTAATTTGTTATACAGCCATAGATAATGACTACAGTACATCATAGTAAAACTGCTGAAAATCCAAGACAAAATGAAAATCTGCATAAGCAGCTAAGGAAAAAAATATCTTCAAAGGAACAACAGTAAGAATGCTGGCTTTTCAAAAAGCAACAACTAATCAACTAGAATCTCACAGCTAACAAAAATTACTTAAAAAATAAAAAGGGCCCTGGCCAGCGTGGCTCAGTTGGCATCCTCCCTTGCACTGAACAGTTGCTGGTTCCATTCCTGGTCAGAGTACATGCTGCGGTTGCAGGCTCGACCCAGAGGGGTGCATGCAGGAGGCAGCCAATAGATGTTTCGCTCTCATATCAATGTTTCTCTCTCTCTCTCTCTCTCTCTCTCAGATCAATAAAAGCATATCCTCAGGTGAGGATTAGAAAGAAATAAAAATATTTTTCATAAATACAGACAAAATGTTTTCAAATCAAAAAAAAAAAAAGGAAAACTGAAGTAATTGACAACAAACCATTATAATACCAAAATAAGTTGTTCAGAGTGAAGAAAAACAATCAGACAAGACACATGAAAAGCAATTTAAAACATCAGAAAAGGTATACAGATGAGTAAGCAAATGAATATTGATTTTAAAACACTAGCAGGCACTAGCCAGTTTGGGTCAGTGGACTGAGCATTGGCCGGAGAGCTGAAGGCTCCTGGGTTTGATTCCTATCAAGGGCCCGTACCTCAGTTGCAGGCTCTATCCAGGCCCTGGTCAGGGCATTTGCCAGAGGCAACCAATCAATGTGTCAACACATCATGTTTCTCTCTCTAGTCTCTCCCCCTCCCTTCCACTCTCTCTAAAAATCAATGGGAAAAATATCCTCAGGTAAGAATTAACAAAATCTATACTAATAAAAGGGTAATATGCTAATTAGACTGGGAGACCTTCCGGGAGACCTTCCAGACAAAGCCATGATGGTGGGTCTGAGGCAGAGGTGGTTAGGCAGGCAGAGCGGTTAGGGGCGATCAGACAGGTGAGCGGTTAGGAGCCAGCGGTGACAGATTGCAAGAGGACCTAAACCAGCAGTCAGACATCCCCCAAGGAGTCCCAAATTGGAGAGGGTGCAGGCTGGGCTGAGGGACACCGTGCACGAATTTCGTGCACTGGGCCACTAGTTAATAAATAAAACAATAGCAGTAACATCTGGAAAAATTTTTCAACAGGTCAAAATAAAATATAATAGCCCAAAGGGCAGAAGGGTGACAACTAACAGCTTCTTCCTCTCTAAGAATTCCAGCTGACAGTTTTCTAATTAAAAATTTTTTTCTAGCCCTGGCTGGTTTGGCTCAGTGGATAGAGCACCGGTCTGCGGACTGAAGGGTCCTGGGTTCGATTCCTGCCAAGGGCACATGCCTAGGTTTCAGGCTGGATCCCCAGTAGGGGGAGTGCAGGAGGCAGCTGATCAATGACTCTCATCATTGATGTTTCTATCTCTCTCTTCCTCTCCTTTCCTCTCTGAAACCAATAAAAATATATTTTTAAAACGTTTTTTCTATAATAACCCAACTCAGTTCAGTCATTTAAATATAATTTTTTCTTAATTAAAGAAACAGAGTAGCCCTAGCTGGTTTGGCTCAGTGTATGGAGTGTCAGCCTGCGGACTGAAGGGTCCCAGGTTCGATTCCAGTCAAGGGCACATGCCCAGGGTGCATGCTCCGTCCTAGTAGCCGTCCCTAGAAGGGGTGTGCAGGAGGCAGCCGATCAATGATTTTCTCTCATCATTGATGTTTATCTCTCTCTCTCCCTCTCCCTTCCTCTCTGAAATCAATAAAAATATACATTTTAAAAAAAACAACGAAACAGGGTAGGCCCTGGCCAGGTATCTCAGTTGGTTAGAATGTCATCCCAAGTTTTGAAGTTCAATCCCCAGTGAGGACACACACAAGAATCAACCAATGAGTACATAGATAAGTGGAACAGCTTATGTTTTTCTCTCTCCTTCCTCACTCTCTCTAAGGCTGGTGGACGATTTGTTATTCTACTTGACAATTTGATAGCTTATAATAAAATAGATAATATACCTCAAATAGAAACCAAAATAAATATAGCAAACTAGTAATGAATTTGTTTATGGTATATGAGGACTCATTACATATACATTTGAAATACTTCTTAAAATTTTTTTAAAGGACTTTCATTGGAGAACTAGAAGCTACTCACATACCTTTAACAAAACAATTCTCCTCTAGACAGGAAGCTCATCCTGTTCCACTTAGTGCTGGATGGGGTGGGGGCGAGGAAGGTAGAGGAGGAAAAGGACACCCACCAGACAGACCAAATCAGCAGGCACTGAGCAACGAATGTCACAGCCACATCACAGGAGTGTATCAGAGACTTTCAATCATTTTAAGCAAAATGTTAAGAGTTTTAAACAATTCTGACAGCAAAAGCCAAAATGTATATGCCTATTAAAATATATGTCTATTTCCACTAAGTATTCATTACACTTGCTTCAAAATTTAAACAACTTTCTCTTCAGCAGCATCTTTACTGTCAGTCACGTCAACACTTCTGTGCTTCACTGAAAACACTATTATCTCTTACCAACAAAAGACTACAGACCAGTCCTTTACACGTTTCCTTACATGAAAAACAAATCTCAAAGTATCAAACTCAATAAAACAAAAACTTCACCATCATGCAGAATTTTCAGAACTCGCTTTCTTGAAAATATTTGCTTTTTAAAATTCGCAACAAAAAATCTCTAGTAAGACAAACATTAAAACTGGCAACTGAAATATAATCCCTTTGTTAACTTTGTGTTAATGCGTAACTGGTCATACACAAATGACAAATCTCCTTGTTTATTTCTTATCCTTTTTATTTAATTCAGAAATGAAAATTGTGTCCTACAACTTTGCTTACAAGTATTAGAAATGTGGTAAGAGATTATTCAAGAACTCTTTATTTAGTTGTTTTGCAAATACAAGACGCTGAATACGGCCCAGCAACTAAAGAAATCCTTTGTCCTAATACACAAATTGACGAAAACTTTTTTCTGGAAAATGTTTTTATTCCACTATGGACAAACGAATGGATAAAACCTAATTAAATACTGTGATGGCAACTAAATTAAGTTGACAAAGTATAACAGAGAGAGAACTACAATCTACGTTAATGGTGCTCCCAAAACAGAAACTGCAGTTAGAACCTACATTATGTCCAGCAGATGATTGTAAAAATTCATCAAAATGAATCCGTTTTTAAGGCATTCAACAAGTGCACCGTTGAGAGCAGCAAAACTAAGGGAGGCGTGACATTCTCACAGCATCAATATTTTTATTTTTATTACCATGATGAGGTCAACGGGAAAAAAAGCTAAAGAGGAGCATTTCTCCACCTTTTCAGACACCAGAGGTTCTATCTATTCCTGGGGAACAAGTGGCCTGAGATGTGGGCGGGGCCCAGGGAAGACGACCAATCAGCGCTAGAGTTACAAGTCTGGGGAAGAAGACGGACGGCCCGAAGCAGCTCGCTGGAG
>NW_005354584.1:205802-206021 GCF_000412655.1 Myotis brandtii
TTCGCCCCCCGGCCCGAGCCCCGAAAAGGGGGCGGGGGCTCGGAGACCCTGGCCGCAAATGTCAAAAGCCTCACCAATTCCTCGTAGCTCCTGTTGTGCTCGTTGCCCTCCCAATCCAGCCTCTTCGGCAGCAACTGCAAAGACACGAGATGCACACGAGTGACCACCACGCGGGTCCGGGGCGGGGGCGGGGGCGGCAGGAGAAGGGCAGCGGGGCGA
>NW_005354584.1:207186-218374 GCF_000412655.1 Myotis brandtii
GGCTGGAGGGCGCAGCGGGCGTTTGCGGAGCGTCCACGCCGCCACGTGCGGTGCACGGAAGGTAGACTAAGACGGAGCCCGCGTCCTGGGAGGGGCCGCAGGCCGGGGAGAGAAGGGGTTAGGTAAAGGCAATGCAGCGCATCGCGGAGGACGGCGACCTGGCGGGGCCGGGAGAGCAGCCAGGGCATCGCTGGGCGGATGGGGACGGGATGGGAGGAAGCGGGCAGCCTCCGCTCCGAGGGAACGAGCAGGAAGCTTGGGGGAACCCTGTGTACCGAGGCTTCTCTTGGGAGCCAGGAGTTGAGGCTGGAGCCGTGGACAAGGGCCAGGAAAATCCCTTTGTCATGCTGGGCCTCCGACCCAGCTGCGTGCGTTCGCTGGGCACGTCCAGAGGCCCCGTCCTGAGCCCCAAAGCACAGCAGTGAGAAAGGGCGCGTCCCCGCCTCCACGGAGCGTGCACCGTCCTCCTGATTCCCATCCCGTGTCCACCCTCCAGGTATAGATGGCAGATGTCAGGGCTCCCATCGGACTGGGGGGCACTGACCCTGGGTCTTGTCCACCTATGAGATGTGTGACTTGGAGCAAATGCTTCACCTCTGAGCCTCAACCTGAATCACCTGCAAACTGGAAATGGTATTTGTGCCTACATCACAGGGCTGTGAGGGTTTCATGGGTTCATACGTGCTCTTACCATATAGTAAGCACCTTCCACGATCTCTTTTGTAATTATTTACACCCAGTAGCAAAAGTTCTTTATTGTTTTGAGCAAACAATGCAAACATGTTTGGACAAGGACATAGGGTTAATCCGTTCTTTTATCTGTTCAGCAAACAGTACCAGGTGATGGAGACAACAAGATGAAGGAATGAGCCACAGCTGTGCCTTCAAAGACTTCAGTGTCTTTTAGGGGAAACAGAAGCAAGCAGATAACGACAAGATTTAGAGCAGGGGTGGAAGGCAGATCAGCCTGCCTGCGGGAGGGAGGGGCGTCAGAGAAGTCTGAGTTTTCCAGACTTGTGTGTAAAAAGCGATCCCAGCCTAGGAACAGCAAGGGGCCAAGAGATGAGTAATTTCAAGTATAAGGAACTTGAAGTTTAGTATAACAACTCGGGGTGACTTTAAGGTGTGGATGGGACCCAATAAGTCAAAAGTTAAAATCGGGAGCAAGTGAAAGATTCTAAGGTAGTTTTCATTTCAGGATTAAAACCGAGAGGCAGGAAAAAGTACTTAGTAGACCTATGTTTCCTGAAATAGGAAATGTGTAGATGCATTAGGGTGGATAGCTATAAGGAGGGAGAGGAAGAGAGAGGATCAGAAATATGTAGGGGGTTGCCTGGCCCAGTGGTTGAGCATAGACGTGTGGACAGTTCGATTCCCAGTCGAGGCACTTGTCTGGGTTACAGGCTGCATCCCCATTGGGGGGCATGCAGGAGGCAGCCAGTCCTGGATGATTCTCTCTCATCATTGATGTTTCTATCTATCCCTCTCCCTTCCTCTCTGAAATTAGTTTTTGTGTTTTTTTTAAATGTAGGGTGTTGAATGAGGGCGATGAGGTTGGGATACAGTGAGAAGAGTCACAAAAATCTCACCTGGGGGCTTAGTAGGTCCAGGTTGTGTAACCAGTGGAGATGGGGCATACAGGCTATAGCTAAAGTGTTCGGATAGATAACTACTTAGAACAACTTGATCTTTGAAGTTACAGGCATATATTCCTGTGGGACAGTCTGATCTGCTACTACAAGATTATGAAGTTAGCGAATGACAAAGACAAAAAGAAGGGAGAATTTAAACTTCCAAAGGTTGACCAAGGAATTACATATTTTATTATGTAACAATATAATAAAAGTAAAACAAAATTGCCCCCAAAACATGTTATAAAAATGTATATCCCCAGCACTGGTCATTGCCCAAAACTACAGTTCTGGTGTGGCAGCATGGTAACCAGGACGAGAGAGAAGGAATATGACAGCTGTTTTCCTGAGCAAGAGCCCTGGTGGCTCCTTTCTATCACATTATTTATATTAATACTCCGACATCCATGACAAGTACCATTCCTAGATTTGAAATAGAGATTTCCTGAAGAGGCAGAATGTCTTCTCCATTCAACTCCCAAGTGAAGAGAGACCCTGGTTGGACTCCCTCGTATGCCAGTGAACAGGAGAGGGGGATTGTGGGGACCTGCCAGAAGTGGCCTCCAAACAAGGTGAGAATCGTGTATGTGTCCCTCACACAGCTGAATCCAAGCCATTCCAAATGAACACACGAAGGTTTGCTTTGGGGCAAATGGAAATAACTTGAATTTCGCCACAGGAAAGCTGTATGGAGAGCTAAACGATTGAAAAGTTGCTTGGTAAGCGAGGGTTGGAAGATCTTAACGACTGGTGATGTCAGCTATAGTGCTGTCTCCCATCTCCACTATAAGGAAACTAAGATGTTTTAGTCCTTAGCCAGCAACCCCTCCCCTGGATAAGCATCACTGATCCTCACACAGCTCTTAATCAGGTGCCGTTAACATGCTCAAGTCACAGCTGACAACGCTGGGTCTGCAAGCCCCAGATAACAGCACTACCTTAGCCTGAACACAAGCACTGCACAATTCTTTCTCCCCTCACCACTTTTCAGTAAGGAGGAAATCAGGACCTGGTTTTTTCTTTTTCTTTTTTAATATATTTTTATTGACTTGAGAAAGGCAGGAAGAAGGAGAGAGAGAGAGAAATATCAATGGTGAGAGAGAATCATGGATCAGCTGCTTCCTGCATGGCCCCAACTGGAGATTAAACCTGCAACCCAGGCATGTGCCCTTGACCAAATCGAACCAGGGACCCTTCAGTCTGCAGGCCAGCGCTCTATCCACTGAACCAAACTGGCTAAGGACCTGGTTTTGATTCAGTGTTTGTTTTTTGACTTTTCTCGATAATTGTTAAAATGGGGATAGCAACTAATACGGTGTGTGTTTCTATGTCCTGGACCCTGCGCTAAACCATTCACATGTGTTCCACAAGATCACACAGTACCTGAGAGAACTGAAATCGGAAAATTCATGTCATAAATGCATGCATGGTCTCAACACAGGCAACTCAAGTTAGATAATCTCTTTTTTAATTTCATTTTAAAGATGAGGAAACTGGGGCTCAACGTTTGAGAAGCTGTCTAAGGATGAAAAATCTTTAAAAAAATTAAAAAAGGAATTCACTGGGGGGTTCCAAGTCAGTGCAAATGCATTATTACATGTGAACAGCTTGTCTGGAAAATGGTGAGCAAATCAATCTGTTTCCAACAGTTCACCTAGGAGAGCGGTCAAAAGTGAGAACTAGTGAGTAGATCAGGGTCAGTTTTGTAAGAGTTTTAAAAATAAGCAGTGTAGAGCATGCAAAGAAAAGGATACACAAAATTCAAATTCTGACATCAGTATGCTAATGCAAATGTAGGTGACCTGAATTTAGGTTCATTCCGCAGGTGGTGCCCACCCATGCACAGTATGGCAGAGTTCTGAGGGACATAAAAGAGCAGATGACGCTAGAACTATGTAAGCCGATACCACGGAACTGCACCAGTACAGGGAGGTGAAATCCAGGTCACAGGAAGCCTGCTGCCTCCCATCCATTCAACAAGAAATGTATTGAAAGCCTGTCAGATCAGTCCCCTCGGGAGGAACAGTCACCACCTTGATAGATCTCCAGAGGACTTTGAGAGAAAACGCGAATCCGGGTTTTTAAGCCCTCAAGTCGCTTGTAGAAGACCTGGCGTCTCATTCCCGAGGCCCCTCCTCCTCCTCCTCCGGGCAATGTTACCTTTCCTCAGGACCTTCTCTTCCCTTTAACCCAGTGGTTCTCAACCTTGGCTGCACATTAGAATCACCTGGGAATCTTTTTTTTTAAAGTGTTTTTGTTTTAAGGATGGAAGAGGTTTTTTTAATATATTTTATTGATTTTTTACAGAGAGGAAGGGAGAGGGATAGAGAGTTAGAAACATCGATGAGAGAGAAACATCTATCAGCTGCCTCCTGCACACCTCCTACCAGGGATGTGCCCGCAACTAAGGTACATGCCCTTGACCAGAATCGAACCCGGGACCTTTCAGTTCGCAGGCCGAAGCTCTATCCACTGAGCCAAACCTGGTCAGCGCTGGGAATCTTTTTAAAATCCTGATTTCTGGGCCTCATCCTCCGGAAATTCTGTTTCTTTGTTATGGGGTGGGGCCACAACATTAGTAACAAAGAAACAGAATTTCCGGAGGATGAGGCCCAGAAATCAGGATTTTAAAAAGATCCCCAGGTGATTCTAATGTGCAGCCAAGGTTGAGAACCACTGCTTTAACCCAACCAGCTGTCCCCTTAATGCTACTTGACCCCGCCTCTCTCAGCAAATTGTTTCCACATTTATCTCTTCTGGAGCCTTGGCCTCTCCCCGGGCACTGCCGTCTGTCCCTGCGTGCTCCCCCGCTGCAGGCGTTGGCCCATGTCTGTCTCCAGGTCTCACCAGTTGTTCCTTCGCCGTGTTTCGCACGACACTGGAGAACACCCTGCGGTGGACGAGACCTTGGGAACGTGGGAGCTGGAATCCGAACGTGTCTGCGTTTGAGCACCATGCACTCGTTGACCAGTCTCTCTGTGGCTCTGTTTGTTTTTGGTTTTTATTAGTCATTGTTGAAATGGGGATAACAACTAATCTAGTGAGTGTTTCTATATCCTGAACACCATGCTAAGCCACGTGTGTTATTTAATCCTCACGAGAGAGCTGGACTACGTGGACTGTCTGTGAGCATTTCTGGAGAGAATGCCTGTAACATCATTTAGCAACATCTAAGTCTAGCTCTCAACACGATGCTGTTACATAAAAAGGATTCTTTTCCTCTCAGTTCCCCCCGTCACCAAAGAGCCTCCTCAAAGGTCTCCTAGACTCCCTACTCTTTTCTTTTTAATCTGTACTTTTTTTTAAAAAATATATTTTATTGATTTTTTACAGAGAGGAAGGGAGAGAGAGAGTTAGAAACATCGATGAGAGAGAAACATCGATCAGCTGCCTCCTGCACATCTCCTACTGGGGATGTGCCCGAAACCCAGGTACATGCCCTTGACCGGAATCGAACCTGGGACCTTTCAGTCCGTAAGCCGACGCTCTACCCACTGAGCCAAACCGGTTTTGGCTAATCTGTACTTTTTTATTGATTTCAGAGGAAGGGAGAGAGAGAGAGAGAAACAATCATCAGTTGGCTGCCTCCTGCACTGGGGATCAAGCCCGCAACCCAGGCACATGCCCTGACAACCAAACCATAACCTCCTGGTTCATAGGTCGATGCTCAACCACTGAGCCACACCGGGCCAGGCCCTACCCTTTCTTTTAATCTTATCACTTTTAAATTTCCTTAAGTACTACTTAACATATTCTCCATTCAATCCTTTCAAGTTCCCTATCCCCTGACCCCCCACTCCTGGCTTAGTTTGTAAAGCGGTGCACCCCTGCTGTGTCCCCACTGGGCTGGGGCTCTCTGCCCTCCGGCTTCACCCAGCAGGAGATGAGTGGGTGAGAGGGCAGTGAGGGTGGGTTTCTATGTTTCCCGCGGCTTTCCTGCCGAGCCGCAGACAGCTAATCCTCCACTGAAGGTCACAGTGCATGAGGGCAGCCCTCTCTCTACGCAAACCCCCTCTGGGTTTTAACGCCCCTTCCTCCCTGGGCCTTCGGGACTTGGGCTTCTCTGCTGAGTCAGGTGGGAGCCACCCCTGGCTGATTGAACTCTGACCACACCCATCATTAACTCTCCTCAACTATCCCTATGGATGGTGCCTTGTTTTCTCCCAGAACCCTGATACGTACTCCAGCTCTCCACAAGCACACCTGCATGCCCTCGTGACTGTCCGGAACACCCCCTCTCCAGTTCTCCCGCCCTCGGCTTGAAAGGACCCGCCTAGATCCCTAAACGACTTCCTTCACAGAATCTTTCCTAAGTCATTTTGGCCCTTGTTGGTCTCTTGTCAACAGTCTTAGAATCACCTCCCTTGTAATAATCAGTCACACGTGGAATCCACCAGGAAGCCCCGAGGAGCCCCCACCTTCAAAACACATCTAGAATCTAAGCACTTCTCCCCCGGATGAGCACCCAACCTCCTAAGGGTCTTCCTGCTTCTGCCTTCACCTGCTGCCCCCTGTCCTCCACAGGGGGCGAGGAGGTCCTGTTCAAACCAAAGTCAGATCTGCCCTCCCTCAGAACCCTCCATGGCTCCCATCTGACCCAGAGAAGCCCAAGCCCTACAGGCCGACGAGCTGGCCTCTTCAGTACCTCCCTGACCTCTTGTCCTTCCTCTCATGCTGCTGCCGCCACACTGGCTGCCTTGATGGTCCCGACAAGCCCAGGCATTCGCTGCCTCGGGCCTCTGTACTTCCTGGGTTTTTTGCCTGGAACACTCTCCCCTAGCGCACTCACTGGCTCAGATGTTACACTGTCGTGGAGACCGTCCCCGACTACCCAAAACACTGCACATGCAAGTAAAGCTTACCCTCACTCGGTGCCCCGCCCCCTTCTCTTTCCTGCCCCCTTTCCTCCATAGCACCTTTGACCTCCTAACCTGCTTTAAGTCGGCCTGTCAGTTTTGCCTCTGGCCTGGCTCCTCCCAGTCTGCAGGCAGGCGGAGGTTTCTATCTGTTTCCCTCTCTGATGAGTCTCTGGAGCTACTGTGACTTGGTAGGTGCACCGTAAATATTTGTTGGATGTTAATTAAAAATGCCTCGACAAGACAGGCCCTCAAACATGTGATAGTTATGCTCTCAACAGTCACTCAGAACTCTTTTGGTTGGTGTGGTGGTGTCATGTGAGGACAGCCCGGAAAACCTGATGGCCGCTACCAAACCCGGAGACGGGCACCAGCCAGGTTCCAGGGCGGCCCTGCACACAGGCCGGCAGGGGTGGAACTCGGGCCAGGAGTGCCTGTCCCTCTTCACAGCTTCGTCCTCGGTGGCCCCGTGGACGAAGGGCTTCTCAAAGGAGGGAAGAAAGCTGAGTCTCCAGAGGCGGAGAGGAAGGAGCGGGTCCAGAAACAGGAACGGAGCTGGGGAGGGAACACCTGTCGTACCTTTCCCAGGTGGCCTCCACCTTCTCCCTGGCCACCCAGTGTCCTCGTGGCCCCCACGCCAGCCCACTTCACCCCAAATGCCAGTGGCCTCTGTCCTGAGCCCCCACACAAGGGCACAGAGCCCTGGCTCCCGGCCGCTCCCTCAAGCACCCACAGCCTGTGGTTTCCGCGGCCTCTGATGGCAGAGACAAAGAAAACCGGCCTCACCTGCTTGCAAGCGGAGCCTCGGGGCTTCTGGGCGGGCGGGGAAACCCCGCAGGCCTAGAGGAAGTCTGCGACGGGAAAGGACTGGGCGGAGAGGCGGGAAGGGACTGCGGCCAGGCTGCTGGGTCACCTCCCGGGACATTCCCTTCCGACCGTCTATGCGATGGCCGATTGCAACCTGGAGAACGCTTCCGGGCCCCTCTTTTTCACTATGGACAAAGCTGGCCCGGACCCACAGTCGAATATGATATAAACCTAATTTTATTTTATTTTTTTTAAGAGATTCCTTTTTTTTTTAATCCTCATCTCAGGATATTTTCCCATTGAGTTTTTTTTGTTTTTGTTTTTGTTTTAGAGAGAGGGAAAGACAGAAATATCAATGTGAGAGAAAAGACATCGATTAGTTGCCTCCTGCATGCACCCCAACCGGGGCCCAGGTAGGAAGGAGCCTGCAACCAAGGTACGTGCCCTTGACCGAAATCGAATCCGGGACCCTTCGGTCCACTGAGCCAAACAAGCACGGGCATAAACTTAGTTTTTAAAAAGTAAAGCCTCAAAAGGTTTAACATATGAGTATTGGTAATGAGTTTAAGATGACTTTTTGGCTCCAGACTCCAGAATTCCAAATCTTCCCAAGCAGCCACTTTCTCCCTCAAGGTCACTGAGGCAAGTACCTACTTGGGGGACATTGGCTGTAAGGGGCACTTTATCAACCCCAGCCCGTCCCTGGTGAGCTAGGCCAGAGGGCACGGAGAACTACAGGGTGGGGCAGAAGGAGCTTGCTTTTTTCCTAAGGAAAATAATGTAACTAGTAAGTAATAATACAAGAACAAACTGTTTCACATACAACTGTAAACCTCTTTGCCCCACCCTGCATTTGTTCAGAACATGCCGTGTTGGGAGACCAAGACAAAGGCGGGGAACGCTGGCTCCCCGTAGCCAGAGTGCACACCCAGGCTGGGAGAGGCCCGCCCCTGCCAGAGCTGGGACTTCTGGCCATGGCTTTTGTGACCAGTAGATCTTTCCAGCCACACGAGAGTGGAACACCCCCCCACCCCACCCCCACCCCCCGAGGAAGAACCGGGCTCTGCCTGGGTTAGACACGGGTTGGTGTGTTTGCAACAGGCCTCCCAGACAGCAGACAGCGTGCTGACCAGCCCGCGGACTCGTGCTGCTTGTACGGAGATGAAACAAACGAATGCAATCATGGGCAGTGCCAGAGTCCTCACTGAGTGGGTATGAAACCGGACAAGGAATGGGTCCGTGCTGCCTTGTCACTACTTGAGCCCATTAAGCAGAGACAGGCTTGAATCATGTATGAGCGTTTATTCCAATACCGCTGGCAGCATGGGAGAGCAGCAGGTCATCCATGAAAATCTGCTCTGCACCCCCCCCACACACACATAAGCCAGCTGTTTATGTGGGGCAGAAGGACAAAGGTTACATAGGGAAGTAGGCAAAAGGAATAAGGATGGGTGTTCCCCACCCCCAGGGGGTGGGTACTGATTGACCGGAGGAATTTATATGCATATATGCATAGCCCTTGACACAGACAATAGTATGGTGAAGGCCTGGGAGGGGTGGGTGCGGGGTGGAGGGGGTCATTGGGAAAGAAACACAAAGGGGACATCTGTAATACTTTCTTTTTAAAAAAATATTTTTATTGATTTCAGAAAGGAAGGGAAAGGGAGAAACAAACATCAATGATGAGAAAGTCATTGATCGGCTGCCTCCTGTACACCCCCTACTGAGGATCAAGCCTGCAACCTGGGTATGTGCTCTGACTGGGAATCGAACCCATGACCTCTTGGTTCATAGATTAATGCTCAACCACTGAGCCACGCTGGCTGGGCTGTAATACTTTCAACAATAAAGATAAATGTTTACAAATGGCTATTACAGCCGTGCAATTTTGCTCAGTGGTTGAACAGATACCTATGAGCCAGGAGGTCACAGTTCAATTCCCAGTCAGGGCACTGAGGGCTCCATCCCCAATGGAGGGTGTGCAGGAGGCAGCCGATCAATGGTTCTCTCTTATCATTGATGTTTCTATCTCTCCCTCCCCCTTCCTCTCTCTAAAATCAATAAAAAATATTTTTAAAAAGGGTATTACAGGCATGGGAAAATAGATAAAAAGAATAAAAATGGATAAAATGGTTATAGAATAAGGGAATATGGGCTGGGGTTGCAAAGGGCAGCATGTTTATCTTTCCATGATAACAGGCCATTCTGGGATAAGGAGGATGGATGGAATTTCCAGGTTAACTCCCAGGTCTCAGGTGTACAACTCTCAGCCAGGTTAGAATGTGCTCTCTTTAATCAGAACAAAACAATCATGGTTAACAGAGCAGGATTAATATTTCTTACTAGTGCCCCAGTGCACAGATTCGTGCACATTGAAAGGAAATTAATTAGAAGGTGGCCAGCAGGGTGGGACTGGGCCAGACAGGCCAGAAACGCCCTGGAGCCACCTCCCACAGTCCTTCCCTGGCCAACTGCACCTGGGGCAGCACCGCAGCTCAAGGGGCTTCTGCAGAGTGAGCGGGGTCCCTTGGCCTGGCCTGCGGGAATCAGGCCAAAACCGGCTCTCTGGAATTGGGCTCCCTCCTCTCTAGTTCCAGGGTGCATCACCCAGGTCACAGTAATTCCCAGTCAGGGCACTGAGGGCTCCATCCTCAATGGAGGGTGTGCAGGAGGCAGCTGATCAATGATTCTCTCTCATCTTGATGTTTCTATCTCTCCCTCCCTCTTCCTCTCTCTAAAATCAATAAAAAAATATTTTTTTAAAAAAGGGTATTACAGGCATGGGGAAATAGGCAAAAAGAATAAAAATGGGTATAATGGTTATAGAATAAGGGAATATGGGCTGGGGTTGCAAAGGGAAGCAACAAGGTTGTTTATCTTTCCATGATAACAGGCCATTCTGGGATAAGGAGGATGGATCGAATTTCCAGGTTAACTCCCAGGTCTCAGGTGTACAACTCTCAGCCAGGTTAGAATGTGCTCTCTTTAATCAGAACAAAACAATCATGGTTAACAGAGCAGGATTAATATTTCTTACTAGTGCCCCAGTGCACAGATTCGTGCACATTGAAAGGAAATTAATTAGAAGGTGGCCAGCAGGGTGGGACTGGGCCAGACAGGCCAGAAACGCTCTGGAGCCACCTCCCACAGTTCTTCCCTGGCCAACTGCACCTGGGGCAGCACCGCAGCTCAAGGGGCTTCTGCAGAGTGAGCGGGGTCCCTCGGCCTGGCCTGCGGGAATCAGGCCAAAACCGGCTCTCTGGAATCGGGCTTTCTCCTCTCTGGTTCCAGGGTGCGTCACCCGAGAACTGCCGCCATCAAGTCACCACAGCTCCACAGCTCCACAGCTCCTGCATTAAGCATCTGCTCCCTGGTGGTCAGTGTGCGTCATAGCTACTGGTTGGACGGTCAGACAGTTGCTTAGCATTTTATATATATAGATAACTATAGCTAGTCTCTATTATTCTATTTCTGTCCCTAACAGGTATATTCATTACAATTTTGTGTGTATTCATTTTCCATAACAACTAAAAGATATGATTTCCTACAAGCCTATAAGATAAGCTCTGCTAATATCAAACCTTGCAAAGGCTACACATTCCATAGAATCTACATTAATAAAAGAGAAACATGGTATTTAGCGTACAACCCCTACCCTTCCCATTGGCTAATCAGCATATCCTTATGCAAATTAACTGCCAGCCAAGATAGCGGCCGGCAGCCATGCACTGAAGCGAACAGGGAGGCTTGCTTGCTCCAGTGACGGCAGACTCCAACGTTCCCCGCCTGCCGCTGCCGGCCTCTCAGCTGCAACTCTAAGCAACTATGTTGCAAATATAGAAGCTAAACAAAACCCCAGAAACCGGCTTTCAGTCAGCCGGGCTTCAGCCAGCC
>NW_005354584.1:218405-220537 GCF_000412655.1 Myotis brandtii
GGAATCGAACCCGGGACCCTTCAGTCCACAGGCTGGTGCTCTATCCACTGAGCCAAACCGGCCACGGCTGTTTGTTTTTTAACCTTCTGATCCTCTTTCCCACCTGACACTTCTACAGGCTTTATTGTCCTGCCACCAAGTACAAAACGCCTCCGTATTTTTCTGAATACATCTGTACATGTTAACCCACACTCGGTGTGCCCTTTAACACACATTTGACCCAAGGGACCTATGTCATAACCTAGAACAAAACAGACCATTACAATGACATCATTTTAAAAATCTACCATATCATGTGATCCTCAGCCTCATTCCAGTCCTGAGCTTCACTCCAGCCCCCATTCCTGGGGCATGCTTGGGGGAAGGGGTGGAATAACAGGGTTGGCGGGTTGGGGCAGGTTCAGGGACGGGAGGGCTGCCTATGAAGCCGGACAGTGGTTTCCACAGGACCAGCTACAGCCGGATGTACCCAAACCCCGTGCCTCAGCATTCCCACTTCTCAGGTTATGCACAGCACATGTGCACACTTGTGTCTATTAAAAGAAATATGCAAATATGTTCACCGCAGAACCACTTAGAATAGCCCCACACCGGATATAATTGCATGGCCACCAACTGTAGAAGGGGTGGATAAATTGGGGTTTATTCACAATACTGGTGAGCTATACAAAAGTGTGGATGAGTCCTGGCTGGTGTGGTTCAGTTGGATGGAGTGTCATCTCTTGCACCAAAAGGTTTCGGGCTCCATCCCCAGTGGGAGTGAATATAGGAGGCAACTGATCCATGTTTCTCTCATAGATCAGTGTTCCTCTCTCTCTCTCCCTACCCTCTCCCCCCTTTAAAATCAGTGGGAGGATTTTAAAAAGTGGGAATGAATGTACAACATGACTCACAAACATAAGGCTTAAGCAAAAGAAGTCAGACATAAAAGATGACATTCTGTGTGGTTCCATGGAAGTGCAGTTCAACACCAGGCAAGAGCGCCCATCGTGGGTGCCCGTGGGGTGGGGATAGTGACTGGAGGGACACTTCTGGAGTTCTGGGCATCTTCGGCTTTTCAGAGAGCAGAATATGACAGGTGAATGTCTTGCTCTTTGCAGTAAATAATTCAGAAGCTCAATTTCATGAAGGCAAAGATATATAATACGTATAGATTTATCTTGAACCAGATCTGGTCTGACAAGGCTAAACCTTCCTAATTACTAGTAGTAACTTGGGGATTACTGGGCTGTAAGTTCCCCAGCTTTCTCTTTTGTCTTTTTTTTTTTTCTATAGCAAAGGTGGAGATTTATTGAAGAACAAGTACAGACTCCCCTGTGGGGAAGGGGAAAGAATCTCACAGCACAGACTCCCATGTGGGGAGGGGGAAATAGTTCCTCTTTTGTCTTTATTTTTTTTAAAAAAAAGTGCAGAAACCGGTTTGGCTCAGTGGATAGAGCGTCGGCCTGCAGACTGAAAGGTCCCAGGTTCGATTCCGGTCAAGGGCATGTACCTGGGTTGCGGGCACATCCCCAGTAGGAGATGTGCAGGAGGCAGCTGATCGATGTTTCTCTCTCATCGATGTTTCTAACTCTCTATCTCTCTCCCTTCCTCTCTGTAAAAAAATCAATAAAATATATTAAAAAAAAAAAAAGTAATGACCAGCCCACTCTGAATTCTCCACACTTTTACAGCTTCTCAAAGATGCTGATGGCATGGTTGCCCAGGGATGGACCCAGTTGCTTAGAGCATCGTCCTGATATGCCAAGGTTGTGGGTTTGGGTTAAATCCCCAGTCAGAGCACATACAAGCAACAACCAATGAATGCATAAATAAGTGAACAACAAATCCATGTTTCTCTCTCTCTCTCTTCCTCTCTCCCTCCCTTCTTTCCTTTCTCTCTAAAAAAAAAGATCAATAAGCCTGGCCGATGTGACTCAGTCACTGTTCGATTCCTGGTCAGGGCACATGCCTGGGTTGTGGGCTCAATCCCCAGTGTGTGGCATGCAGGAGACAGCCAATCAGTGATTCCCTCTCATAACTGATGTTTCTATTTCTCTCTCCCTCACCCTCTCTGAAATCAATAAAAATATATTTTTAAAAAGATCAATAAAAAAATTAAAATATATTAAAAAAATAAAGATGGAGCTGGA
>NW_005354584.1:223648-225464 GCF_000412655.1 Myotis brandtii
GCCGGTCTGGCTCAGTGGATAGAGCGTCGGCCTGCAGACTGAAGGGTCCCAGGTTCGATTCCGGCCAACGGCACAAGCCCGGGTTGCAGGCTCCATCCCCAGTTGGGGGCGTGCAGGAGGCAGCCGATCAATGATTCTCTCCCATTGATGTTTCTATCTCTCTCTCCCTCTACCTTCCTCTCTGAAATCAATAAAGAAATATATATATTTTTTAAAAAAATCTCCACCTTTGCTCGACCACCTCCTGTCCGTGGATTCATTCTTCAACTCCGGTGGACAAAGAATCTGGGACATCCTGCCCAGTCCAAAAATTCTGCTTCAATTAAGAAAAAAAAGAGAGAGAGAGAGAGAGAGAAGAAAAATTCTGCAGTGCCTGTGGTAGACAGAATAATGGCTACCCCAAAATGTCCACATCCTAATTCCCAGAATTTGTAAATATATTCTATTATATGGCAAAAGGGACTTCGTATGTAACTATGTAATTTAGTTAAGGGTCTCAGGATTATCCAGGTGGGCCCAACGTCGTCACAAGCGTCCTTAGAGGAAGAAGCAGGTTCCAGAAGCATGTCCAAGAGAAGGACGGCTGTCCAGCCCAGGAAAGTGGGCGGCTTCTGGAAGCTGGAAGGGACTAAGCAGACCTCCCCTAGCGCCTCCAGGGGGAACAGCCCTGCTGGTGCCTTGGTTATGACCCACTGAAACCCATTGTAGACTTCTGACCTCCTCCACTGTAAAATCATAAACGTGGGTTAGGCCACTAGTTGGTGGTAATTTGTTACAGCAGCACGAGGTGCCAGAAACAACTTCCTTCTTAGCTTCCTAGTAATTAGATGCTTCCCAGAATAAGTTCAGATGTGACTCCAAGCTATTTAAATATGCATGATCAAAGTTAGTTCCATCCGGCCACCTACATTTTTTTTAAAGTTCTGGCTTCTAAGGATAATTGGAGTTCTACCACAGACGCAGATCCCGGGGTCTGTGACCAGGAGCTGACCGGCAGGTATGGAAGCTGGTTAAGTCGTCTCTGCCAGGCGGTTGTCTTCCTTTCTGACGCTGGAGCCTGGAGCCCTCGGGGCAGGCAGCAGGGAGAGCAGGTGGGGTGATGGAGGACAGGCTGGAATCCACAAGACAGACGGGGAGCCCCTGTGGGTGCCTCAGCGCCAGCTGCCACCTTTGAGGATGGGGTGTCCTGTGAGAGAAGGTGTCAAACAGCTAAATCACAGGTGGAGAATGCAGGGGGGAGGGTGTAAGAGTAGCTCTGGAGAGGCTGGGTGGGCAGGCCAACAGCTCCTGGGTGCCCTGCGTGGGCCTGCGGAGTGTCACAACCCGCGTGGCCCGGGCTCCACTCCTGCCTCCCAATCTGCTGCTGCCGCCTGGCTTTGGTGACCCACTCTACAAGAAACACAGAGAGGAGAATGCTGGGAAGTGCAGCTCAGCTCACCAAGTCGGCCCATTTCACAGCTACCACATGGCTGTACCTGGCATCCCTGGGGGAAATCCCTTCACTCCGTCTGCACAATGTCAACAATAATAATGATCCATGGATGGCATTTGTGGACAAAAAGGGGCCACATGCTAACCTGACTAGTACAGGGGAGGCCTGCATGGCAGCCTTGCAAACTCAGAGACCTAAAGTAACCACAAGTCATGGTCAGAAATAAAAACGTTTTTAGAGGAGAACCGAAGATGGCGGCATAGGTAAACACCGGAGACTGCTGCTGCAAACAACCACTTCAAAAATACAACTAAAAGACGGAACGGACATCCCCCAGAACCACAGGAAGGCTGGCTGAGGAGAGACTCTTCAACTAGAAGGAAA
>NW_005354584.1:226991-228187 GCF_000412655.1 Myotis brandtii
GTGGGGCGGGAACTGGGAGGAGGGGAGTTATGGGGGGGAAAAAAAGAGGAACAAATGTAACCTGAACAATAAAGATTTAATTTAAAAAAAAACAAAAACGTTTTTAAACCTAAAAGCACTTATGGTGGTTAGTCATGTCTTAGGCCGGCGGTATCTTCCCTGACAAAGGTCAATCTTTACCTTAATTAAGTCTGTCTATTGTCTTCAGCACCTATGATAAAATCCTTTGGAATGTCAGGGTAACTCCCCTTTTTCCAGACCCCACAGGGTACAACTAGGATGGAGACCATAAATCCTCTCATTGTTGTACCCTGTTAATTGCTGACTGTTAACTAGCCTGTACACACCTTTGTAAAAGATGTGTCTATCATCTTACTTTTAATCCAATTCCAGAGGTTTCTCCCCTAACCCCACTTAGCCTTATCCCGCCTCCCTAATCTCTCACCAATGGGTTTCATGTAACCCACCTGAGTCTCCTCTTTCGATTGTGATGTATAAAATAAGGTGCAAAACTGCCATTCTCCAGAGCATGATCTCAATCCCTTGAAATTCTGTTTCCTGCCATTTGTCACAGTTTGGCTCAAATAAAATCACAAAAATTCTTCACAGGTTTGAATGTTTCTTATGCTAACGAATTATGTGAAATAACATAAGCTCTAGGTTCCATGTCTAGACTATAAGATACTCAAATTTTTTAATTAGTTCATTGATCCCACTACTAACGTAGATGCTCAAAGAATGTGCTTTTGGTTTAAATGTGTCACTCATAAAGATGATTAGTTCTTTGAAATGGTAAAAGACATCTACTAGTATTACATGCAAGTGTATAAAGTATTTTTTAAAAATTTTTTTATTGATTTCAGAGAGGAAGGGAGACAGAGATAGAAACATCAATGATGAGAGAGAATCATTGATTGGCTGCCTCCTGTAGGCCCACACTGGGGATTGAGTCCACAACCTGGGCATGTGCCCTGACTGGGAATCAAACCATGACCTCCTGGTTCATAGGTCAGTGCTCAACCACTGAGCCACACCAACCAGGCTAAAGTATTTTATTTTATTATTATTTTTTTAAATGAAATTCTCTTTTTTTTAATATATTTTATTGATTTTTTACAGAGAGGAAGAGAGAGGGATAGAGAGTTAGAAACATTGCTGAGAGAGAAACACCGATCAGCTGCCTCCTGCACACCCCC
>NW_005354584.1:228688-233355 GCF_000412655.1 Myotis brandtii
TCCCGCCCCACCCCCCACCCCCCGCAACAAGTTGAACAAACTTTGTCAAATCTGATACCAGAGGCATAAACTCTGCTCAAATGAAAGCTTCTTTTTGTTTATCAACAAGGTGATAGGAAATAATGACGTTTCTCTTATTATAGTTAAGAGGAAGTTGATAAGCGCTCATAAAAATTCATTTATTCAAAAATGTTACTGAGACTTTATTATACAAGTGACCCAGCACTAGCTGTTGGTGATACAGTAATGAAGAGAAGCTACAGTCTTGGCCAGGGGTCCTCAAACTACGGCCCTCGGGCCATATGCAAATACAAATATTGTATTTGTTCCCGTTTTGTTTTTTTTCTTCAAAATAAGATATGTGCAGTGTGCATAGGAATTTGTTCATAGTTTTTTTTTAAACTATAGTCCGGCCCTCCAACGGTCTGAGGGACAGTGAACTGGCCCCCTGTTTAAAAAGTTTGAGGACCCCTGCTCTATCCACTGAGCCAAACCAGTTAGGGCTAGGGTAAAGTATTTTATACTAAACCAGAGGACCAGTGCCCTGACTTGTGCACTGGTGGGGTCCCTCAGCCTGGCCTGCGCTCTCTCGCAGTCCAGGACCCATTGGGGGATGTTGGACTGCCGATTTCAGGATCAGGCTGAAACTGGCAGTCCGACATCCCCTGAAGGATGTAATAGTGTGCGGAGCGGCTGGGGAGGAGCCAGAGCCCGGGCTGGGCACCACCGTTCCCGCTCATCCCGGCCCCACTGCTTGGAGGTGCTGCCACGGAGGCGGGAGAGGCTTGCCCAGCCACAGCTGCACTCGCCAGCCGTGAGCCTGGCATCTGGCGCCTGTTGGTCAGCTGAGTGGTGCTCCCGCTGTGGGAGTGCAGTGACCACCAGGGGGCAGCTCCTGCATTGAGCGTCTGCCCCCTGGTGGTCAGTGCGTGTCATAGCGACCGGTTGACCAGTTGTTCAGTCACTTAGGCTATATATAGACTAGAGGCCCAGTGCAAGAATTCATGCACCGGTGGGGTCCCTCCGCCGGTCCTGCAGGGATTGGGCAGAAAACGGCTTTCTGACATCCCCCAAGGAGTCCCGGATTGCGAGAAGGTGCAGGCCAGACTGAGGGACCCCACTGGTGCACGATCGGGGTCGGGGAGGGACCGCGGGAGGGCTCCAGGGCGTGTCCAGCCCATCTCGCCCAGTCCTGATTGGCCAGGCCCCAGAAGCAAGCTAAACTACTGGTCAGAGCGTCTGCCCCTTAGTGGTCAGTGCGCATCATAGTGACTGGTCGAACAGTTGAATCATCTGGCACTTAACATTTTAGGCTTTTATTATATAGGATGGCTCTCTAGTCACAGGACATGAATTTGACTCTGGGCTCCATCTTGTACTGGTTGTGTGGGCAAGTTGTATGAACATGGTGACTGTGTTGTTAGTAAAGGAAGGGTGACAGTTCTTACCTCACAGAGTCATCGTATTAACTTAGAAAATGTGGGTACCTGGCACATAGCCAGTGCACAATAAACATTTGCTCATCATCATCATCTTTGTTGTGTATAGACCTAAATGCTAACCTCTGTGGGGGGATGTCAGTTGTTTTGTTTTCTTCTTTGTGTTTTTCTTTTTTTTTTTTTTTTAAATATTTTTATTGATTTCAGAGAGGAAAGGAGAGGGAGAGAGAGATGGAAACATCAATGAGGAGAGAGAATCATTGATCGGCTGCCTCCTGCACGCTCCCTACTGGGGATCGAGCCCTCAACCTGGGCATGTGCCTTGACTGGGAATCGAACCACGGCCTCCTGGTTCATAGGTCGATGCTCAACCACTGAGCCACCGTGGCTGGGCATTCTCTGTGCTTTTTCTATGTCTTCAGTATCATCTACAATAAACTTACACATTATTTTTTTAAAAATATATTTTATTGATTTTTTAACAGAGAGGAAGGGAGAGGGATAGAGAGCCAGAAACATCAATGAGAGAGAAACATCGATCAGCTGCCTCCTGCACACCCCATATTGATTGGGGATGTGCCCGCAACCAAGGCACATGCCCCCGACCAGAATCGAACCTGGGACCCTTAAGTCCGCAGGCTGATGCTCTATCCACTGAGCCAAACCGATTACAGCTTTACACATTATTTTTGAAACAGATCACCACCCTTTGTCTTTTTTTCACAAGTCCTTTTAAAAATTTTTAAATTTATTTATTTATTTTTTTTACACAAGTCATTTTTTTAAAAAATATATTCTATTGACTTCAGTGAGGAAGGGAGAGGGAGAGAGAGATAGAAACATCAATGATGAGAAAGAATCATTGATTGGCTGCCTCCTGCACGCCCCACACTGGGGATCCAGCCCACATCCAGGGCATATGCCCTGATGGGGAATCAAACTGTGACCTTCTGGTTCATAGGTTAATGCTCAAGCACTGAGCCATGCCGGCCGGCCGGGCTCACAGTCTTTTTGACTCCATTCACACAGTCCCCATTTTATCTTCCGCGCCTCCATATATAAATAAGTTAGAATTAGAGCCTTTCTGTGTTCCCAAGATCAGGCATGCATCTCACCCTTTCTATACAGTTTTCTATCATTATCCCATATTTTTGGCCACCTCTTGCTCCTCCTTGTGGCTTTCCAGAAGAGTGACAACCTCTGTCTAACTCCTAACAGTAAATGCATCTTCTGAATAGCTGTACTGTAAAATTCAAATATGATTAGCTGAGGGAGAACATTTTCTTCTAGCCAGTAGGTAAGGTATATCCTGCCAAAATCAACTCTACCTTTTCAATGTCTGATTCAAGGAGCAAACATTTCTCCATGGCTACCCTGTAATCTAAATTTAGATGCTTCAGCAAAAGTATCCACATTTTTAAAATATTTACTTCAAGATTCCAAATAAATGCAATGCAAAATTCTGCAACGTCTAAGCACAAGCCTAACTGTTTCATTAACAAAGTGATGGTTTTCTTTTTCTGTAGTTTTATTTTATTTCTCCTCAAATTTTTATTTTGAACATTCTCAAGGCTATAGAAAAGTTGAAAGAATGGTATGAAGAAATTTACAGCCCTCGCTGGTTTGGCTCAGTGGATAGAGTGTGGGCTTGCAGACCAAAGGGTCCTGGGTTCGATTCCAGTCAAGGGCACATACCTGGGTTGCGGGCTCGGTCCAACGTGCAGAAGGCAGCCAATCAATGATTCCCTCTCATCATTGATGTTTCTCTCTCTCTCTTTCTCTCGCATCCTCTCTGAAATCAATAAAAATATATTTTAAAAAATAAATTTACATATCATTCATGTATATCGATTGTTTACTTAAAATTTTTTAAAATGCTTTTATTGATTTTTAGAGAGAGAAGAAAGGAGAGGGAGAGACAGAAACATCGATCAGCTGCCCCCTGCATGGCACCCACTGGCGATTGAGCCCAAAACCTGGGCATGTGCTGACTGGGAATTGAATCAGGGATCTCTTGGTGCATGGGAGGATGCGCAACCAATTGAGCCACACTGGCCAGATCCAACTGTTTACTTTTTGCCCCATTTATTTCTTTGTTTATTATACTGAACCATTTGAAATAAAATTGCACACATGACTTTTCTCCTCAAATAATTAAATATGTGCCTACTAAGAATAAAAGTGATTATAAAAATGAACATTAATCTTTAAAGGTTATCTACTATGCAGTGTATATTCAAATTTCAGTGTATATTCATGTGAGAAATGTTTGTTGTGTAAGCCACCCAGTCTATGCTATTTTTGTTATAGCAGCCCAAATGAACTAAGACAGCTACCCTCCCAACCTGCCCAATTTAAAAAAAAATATTGTTATTGATTTCAGAGAGGAAGGGAGAGGGAGAAAGAGATAGAAACATCAATGATGAGAGAGAATCATTGATCGGCTGCTTCCCGCATGTCCCCTACAGGGCATTGAGCCATTGAGCCTGCAGCCCAGGCATGTGCCCTTGACTGGAATCGAACCCGGGACCCTTCAGTCTGTAGGCCAATGCTCTATCCACTGAGCCAAACCAGCTAGGGCCCAAATTTTTCTTAATCAAAATTCCAATGGAAGAATGGGAGAAAATATTTGAAAATCATGTATCTAATAAGGAATTAATATCCAGAATATAGAGAGAACTTTTATTTATTTATTTATTTATTTATTTTATTGCTTAAAGTATTACAAAGAGTATTACATATGTCTCCTTCCCCCCGCCCCCCCTCGGCCTCCCCTACCCACCAGTGTCTTATGTCCATTGGTTATGCTTATAGAGAGAACTTTTAAAACTCAACAATAAAAAACAAACAGTAACCCAATTCAAAATATGGCAAAAGTCATCAATAGACATTTTCCAAAGAAGAGATACAAAGAGCCAATAAGCTCATGAAAAGATGCTCAGCATCACTGATCATAGGAAAATGCAAATTAAGCAGATAACACCTCAGATTCATCATGCTGGCTTCTATTTAAAAAACCAGAAAATAACAAGTGGGGTGAGGATGTGGAGAAATTGGAACCCTTGTGCATTGTTGGTGGGCATGTAAATTGGTATAGCCAGTATGGAAAACAGTATGAGGGTTCTGTTGGGGTCCAACCCCAGCAGGTCCAGGGGTCCCCAAAGGTGTGGACGGAGTCAGCGAAGAAGGAATGACACGGAGACAGCCTTCAGTTGATCAGCAGCCTAG
>NW_005354584.1:240113-243201 GCF_000412655.1 Myotis brandtii
TCTTTTTTTTTTTTTTTTAATATTTTTATTGATTTCAGAGAGGAAAGGAGAGGGAGAGAGAGATGGAAACATCAATGAGGAGAGAGAATCATTGATCGGCTGCCTCCTGCACGCTCCCTACTGGGGATCGAGCCCTCAACCTGGGCATGTGCCTTGACTGGGAATCGAACCACGGCCTCCTGGTTCATAGGTCGATGCTCAACCACTGAGCCACCGTGGCTGGGCATTCTCTGTGCTTTTTCTATGTCTTCAGTATCATCTACAATAAACTTACACATTATTTTTTTTAAAATATATTTTATTGATTTTTTAACAGAGAGGAAGGGAGAGGGATAGAGAGCCAGAAACATCAATGAGAGAGAAACATCGATCAGCTGCCTCCTGCACACCCCATATTGATTGGGGATGTGCCCGCAACCAAGGCACATGCCCCCGACCAGAATCGAACCTGGGACCCTTAAGTCCGCAGGCTGATGCTCTATCCACTGAGCCAAACCGATTACAGCTTTACACATTATTTTTGAAACAGATCACCACCCTTTGTCTTTTTTTCACAAGTCCTTTTAAAAATTTTTAAATTTATTTATTTATTTTTTTTACACAAGTCATTTTTTTAAAAAATATATTCTATTGACTTCAGTGAGGAAGGGAGAGGGAGAGAGAGATAGAAACATCAATGATGAGAAAGAATCATTGATTGGCTGCCTCCTGCACGCCCCACACTGGGGATCCAGCCCACATCCAGGGCATATGCCCTGATGGGGAATCAAACTGTGACCTTCTGGTTCATAGGTTAATGCTCAAGCACTGAGCCATGCCGGCCGGCCGGGCTCACAGTCTTTTTGACTCCATTCACACAGTCCCCATTTTATCTTCCGCGCCTCCATATATAAATAAGTTAGAATTAGAGCCTTTCTGTGTTCCCAAGATCAGGCATGCATCTCACCCTTTCTATACAGTTTTCTATCATTATCCCATATTTTTGGCCACCTCTTGCTCCTCCTTGTGGCTTTCCAGAAGAGTGACAACCTCTGTCTAACTCCTAACAGTAAATGCATCTTCTGAATAGCTGTACTGTAAAATTCAAATATGATTAGCTGAGGGAGAACATTTTCTTCTAGCCAGTAGGTAAGGTATATCCTGCCAAAATCAACTCTACCTTTTCAATGTCTGATTCAAGGAGCAAACATTTCTCCATGGCTACCCTGTAATCTAAATTTAGATGCTTCAGCAAAAGTATCCACATTTTTAAAATATTTACTTCAAGATTCCAAATAAATGCAATGCAAAATTCTGCAACGTCTAAGCACAAGCCTAACTGTTTCATTAACAAAGTGATGGTTTTCTTTTTCTGTAGTTTTATTTTATTTCTCCTCAAATTTTTATTTTGAACATTCTCAAGGCTATAGAAAAGTTGAAAGAATGGTATGAAGAAATTTACAGCCCTCGCTGGTTTGGCTCAGTGGATAGAGTGTGGGCTTGCAGACCAAAGGGTCCTGGGTTCGATTCCAGTCAAGGGCACATACCTGGGTTGCGGGCTCGGTCCAACGTGCAGAAGGCAGCCAATCAATGATTCCCTCTCATCATTGATGTTTCTCTCTCTCTCTTTCTCTCGCATCCTCTCTGAAATCAATAAAAATATATTTTAAAAAATAAATTTACATATCATTCATGTATATCGATTGTTTACTTAAAATTTTTTAAAATGCTTTTATTGATTTTTAGAGAGAGAAGAAAGGAGAGGGAGAGACAGAAACATCGATCAGCTGCCCCCTGCATGGCACCCACTGGCGATTGAGCCCAAAACCTGGGCATGTGCTGACTGGGAATTGAATCAGGGATCTCTTGGTGCATGGGAGGATGCGCAACCAATTGAGCCACACTGGCCAGATCCAACTGTTTACTTTTTGCCCCATTTATTTCTTTGTTTATTATACTGAACCATTTGAAATAAAATTGCACACATGACTTTTCTCCTCAAATAATTAAATATGTGCCTACTAAGAATAAAAGTGATTATAAAAATGAACATTAATCTTTAAAGGTTATCTACTATGCAGTGTATATTCAAATTTCAGTGTATATTCATGTGAGAAATGTTTGTTGTGTAAGCCACCCAGTCTATGCTATTTTTGTTATAGCAGCCCAAATGAACTAAGACAGCTACCCTCCCAACCTGCCCAATTTAAAAAAAAATATTGTTATTGATTTCAGAGAGGAAGGGAGAGGGAGAAAGAGATAGAAACATCAATGATGAGAGAGAATCATTGATCGGCTGCTTCCCGCATGTCCCCTACAGGGCATTGAGCCATTGAGCCTGCAGCCCAGGCATGTGCCCTTGACTGGAATCGAACCCGGGACCCTTCAGTCTGTAGGCCAATGCTCTATCCACTGAGCCAAACCAGCTAGGGCCCAAATTTTTCTTAATCAAAATTCCAATGGAAGAATGGGAGAAAATGTTTGAAAATCATGTATCTAATAAGGAATTAATATCCAGAATATAGAGAGAACTTTTATTTATTTATTTATTTATTTATTTTATTGCTTAAAGTATTACAAAGAGTATTACATATGTCCCCTTCCCCCCGCCCCCCCTCGGCCTCCCCTACCCACCAGTGTCTTATGTCCATTGGTTATGCTTATAGAGAGAACTTTTAAAACTCAACAATAAAAAACAAACAGTAACCCAATTCAAAATATGGCAAAAGTCATCAATAGACATTTTCCAAAGAAGAGATACAAAGAGCCAATAAGCTCATGAAAAGATGCTCAGCATCACTGATCATAGGAAAATGCAAATTAAGCAGATAACACCTCAGATTCATCATGCTGGCTTCTATTTAAAAAACCAGAAAATAACAAGTGGGGTGAGGATGTGGAGAAATTGGAACCCTTGTGCATTGTTGGTGGGCATGTAAATTGGTATAGCCAGTATGGAAAACAGTATGAGGGTTCTGTTGGGGTCCAACCCCAGCAGGTCCAGGGGTCCCCAAAGGTGTGGACGGAGTCAGCGAAGAAGGAATGACACGGAGACAGCCTTCAGTTGATCAGCAGCCTAGCCAGGATCTCTAGCCAGGATCTCTAGCCA
>NW_005354584.1:243655-252078 GCF_000412655.1 Myotis brandtii
AAAATCCCTACCTGGGGAAACAACCTTTCTCGGAGAGGTGACCTTGGTTAAAACACATAGCGCCAAGAAGGGGAGCAAACATATTAAGAACAGTATGCCATATACGCCAGATCCCTTGAAACATATGCTGTGCAGATGTTTCTTCCCTGCAGCGACTGTGTCAAGCAGCAAGGATGTACCGGCTGCTGGCAGGGTTCCTCAAAAAGTTAAACATAGAATTAACATATGATTCAGCAATTCTACTTATGGGTATATTCACAAGATGAAAGCAGGGATATGAAAAGATATTTGTATACTTGTGTTCATAGCAGCATTCTGCAAAACAGTCAAAAAATGAAAGCAACCCAAGCGTCCACGAACAGATGAATGAATAAACAAACTGTGGGACATACATACAATGGAATATTATTCAGCCTTAAAAAGGAAGGAAATTTCTGACATGTGCTACAAAAGGGGTGAACCTTGAGGACATTGTGCTAAGTGAAATAAGCCAGTCACAGGAGGATAACAGGCTGTATAATTCCACTTAGATGAGGTACTTAGAGTGGCCAAAATCACAGAGGAAAAAGAATAGGTTGCAGGGAATAAGGGGAATGGGGAGTTACTGTTTAACGGGTAGAGAGTTTGTTTTCCAAGATGAAAAGAGCAATGGCAATGGATTGTGCTGGTGGTTGCACACTGTGGATGTATTTAAGACCCCTGAACTGTGCATCTGCACCGAGCAAGACCCATTTTGAGTCCCAGAAGTTCGGGAGAGCAATGAGCTCCCTTGCCAGCACTCAGGATTTGTTTCTCCTGATATCTGAGGTACCACCTTATTCATAGTAGCTCAGTTAAATTTGTTGAATTTAATATTTCGTTCTCTTTGGCTTCAAAGATAATAAGAAATGAAGCAAAAGTGAGTAATCCTGCTACAACAGTTAAGACCAGGGGTCCTCAAACTACGGCCCGCGGGCCACATGCAAATACAAATATTGTATTTGTTCCCGTTTTGTTTTTTTACTTCAAAATAAGATATGTGCAGTGTGCATAGGAATTTGTTCATAGTTTTTTTTTTAAACTATAGTCCGGCCCTCCAACGGTCTGAGGGACAGTGAACTGGCCCCCTGTTTAAAAAGTTTGAGGACCCCTGGAAGACTGTCGAAATATATTTCTTGTGAAAACCCAAATCAGCACTGGTAAAAATTATAACCATGTGCAGTAGAATGTACAGCCAATCCTGACACGGACACATCCAAGCATGAAGACTGTCAGCTTTTCCTCTCAATGAATCATGCATAACAGATGAGTGTACTTAAATTTTTCATATAACTTAAATTTATCATTAGCTTTCATATGTTTTTCAACTAGAATTTTCTATGAGTAACATAAAGTTCCTATACATTTTATAAAGAGATAAAATTTAATGTTAACATTATTTAGTTATGAAGCAAAACTAAAACACAGCAGTAATCCTTCCAGTTAAGGATGTAAGGAAACACTGGACTTAATAATTGTCATCGTCTAGTAAGATACCAAAGCCAGGTCTTCTCAATTGTAACTCCCACCTAAAGTTAGTTAAGTCAAATGTATTTTCTAAAGCTTTACTCAATAACATGTGTATTGTTGTAAAGGTGGGGGGAACCCACCAGGAATCCAGTTGTTGTAAGCTCTGAAAATCACTGAGGAATAGCATCAGACATCAGTGTGCGCCCGGCACTGCAGATTCTCAGACCCTCTGAGAAAGGAATTATCGCTTCAGGTAAGCCCTAGTACCCATCTTCCCTCCCTTCCCCCGGGGGCTCACATTCATATCCAACCAAGAAGGCATGCCAGTGACCTGCACCGGCACCACCCTAAGAGTCCTTCTTGCATCTCTGGGCTGTGGCTTCCCTTCTCCCAATGTTTTTCTATCATTTAATCACATCACCTTACATTTCCATGCCCTCAAGATTTCAAAACACCCACTTACTTACTTGGTTTTAATCCATGTCGAATTAGCTTCTGGAAAGATGTATGTTGATTCTAAAGATGAAACTAGCCACACTGGATTAAAAGAAAACTTGTTAAATTGAACTTGCATCCAATCCTGACAAAATGTGTAAAATTTAAATGTGCTTTATGTGCATTTTGATCACTTTTAATTTCATATATATATATGATTTTAAAAATGTTAATCTTTATTTGCTTCAAAATAATCTGGACAATGGTTTGATGGCTGTTGGGAGTGACTGTACATGGGGATCAATATACTGTACTGCCTTTGACTATGGGTAAAATTATTCCTAATTAAAAAACCCGCACACATCTAACTGTAATGGCCAAATTATGGCATAGTCACATGGTGAACTATTAAGCAAATATTTACACATTTTACAAATAAAGAAAAACTCATATATGAAGGAAATTCACCATGTCTAAAATAACTACTTTTAACTTTTGGGATTAAATGGCTTGACTTTATATTTATTTTTCATGTGTTTTTTAAAAATATATTTTTATGGATTTTAGAAAGGAAGGGAGAGGGAGAGATAGAAACATCAGTGATGAGAGAGGATCATTGATCGTCTGCCTCCTGCACACCCCACACTGGGGATCAAGTCCACAACCCGGGCATGTGCCCTGACCAGGAATTGAACGGTGACCTTCTGGTTCAATGCTCAACCACTGAGCCATGCGGCTGGGCTCAGGTCCTGTGTTTTTTTTTTTAAACAAAATATTACATATTATTGCTGTAACGTAAACCGACTTGTTACTGAGCTGCTTCCCATCATCTATTTAAGACTCTTTCTTACCTATTCAAAGCCTAATGTTTTGAAACTTTTAGCTGTTTTGCAATTAAGTATTTTTACTGCAAACTCATGGAACAACTGTGGATTGTGACAGGCAGATATATACCTTTAGGATGTATCTGTAAAGATTAATAGAAATTACCCATATTTTCATTTCATCATGCTTGTTTCAAAGGGGAAAATCTCTAAGTCTGACAAAACCATGTTCTCAACATAAAATGCTATACAGCGATGAGGAGGAGGCGCACAGCACAGGAGACCCGCTGAGGCCGGCTTACTGCTCCCGTTTGGTGGCTGAGCGGTGGCCCAGGGGGCTTGGCCGATGCCAGCGGGAGCGAGTCAGGCTGAGCCAGGGCGATCCTAGGGGCACCGTCTCGGCACCCGGGCCCCTCCCCGCCCAGGCCGGCGTCCCTCTCCTCTGAGCGGGGTCCGGTGGGCGGCCTGCCAGGCCGTGAAGACCCTGGAGCCTTCGTGTGGCCCCAACCTCAGCCCCTGTGCTCACAACCACCTTTGTCGCAGCCACAGGCCCCTGGTCTCCTTGGGGTGACCTCGCCCAGGGCGCAGGCTGCCTCCGCTGGCGGAAGCCGGTGGCTGAGGGTTGGAAATACACAGACATTTTTAATGGAAGCAAAATGGGGCAACGGCGTCACGACCATCAGGGATTGAGCTCAGGCGAGGCAGGGCGGGCGCTGTGCCCCTGTCATGACAACTGGCGGCAGGGGTGGGGGCCTGGCCATGGGGGGCCGGCGAGGAGCCCAGGCTGCCAGCTTCATCCCTGGGCAGGAGCAGAGGCTCCAGCCCAGCTGCTTCTGCGAACACCCCGAGGGCAGGCACCTGGCGGCTCCCAGAGGCTCCTCAGCGGAATTACTCAATCACCCCATCACCCAGCCAGTACTTAACCAAGCCCAGCCCGGGGAGCCTGGCGAGCGTGGGGGCGAGGCCCGCAGGTTCTCTGGGCTCCCCATCCCCACACAGACCATTCAGAGGCCCCACTTGGGACACATCACCTTGAAAAGTCCTTCCCGGTCACCGTGTCTGAGGCAGACAAGGCAGCAAGACAGGCTGACGGGGGAACAGTCTCCCTTCGAGCACAAGCTGACCCTCAGGGCCAGGAAGCTGGCATGGCAGGCTCCGCCCTTGCTCCAGCTGTGGAGGGAGGACACGTGTGAGCTGTTGCGATGATGAAATCCCACAGTCCATACAGGAGCTGCAAGGGCTTGGGTTCTGAGTTCACTCTGAGTCGGAGCTCCGTCACTTGTCAGAGGGGATGTGGGGTGAGAATACTGCGGGTGAGAATACTGCAGATGACATGGCGGGGAGTGGGGGGTGGCTTGTGTCGCTGGAGCACGGAGCTGCCTGCCCCTCCTCGGAGCGCACGGAGTGTGGGAGGAGCAGGTTTTGGGGGGGGGGCAGGATCTCAGTAGCACGTGGCCTTCTGAGGTGCCCCTAGACATCTAATCGGGGACCCAGGGGTCTGGAGAGAGGCCACGCTGGAGCTGAGGCGGAGGGTCACTGGCCCAAAATGAGCCAGACCTGGCGAGAGAGGAGGCTGGTGTGGAGGAGAGAGCGGGATCAAGTGGGCGAGTGCATTTTGAAAATCTTGCCAGAGCTCTTGACCAGTTTGGCTCAGTGGATAGAGCCTTGGCCTGTGGACGTGCATTTTGAAAATCTCGCCAGAGCTCTTGACCAGTTTGGCTCAGTGAATAGAGCCTCGGCCTGTGGACTTAAGGGCTTCGGTTTAATTCTGGTCAAGGGCACACGCCTGGGTTGTGGGCTCAATCCCCAGTAGGGGCCATGCAGGAGGCAGCTGATCAATGAGTTTCATCATGGATGTTTCTCTCTCTCTCTCTCTCTCTCTCTCCCCCTCTCCCTTTCCCTGTGAAATCAATAAAATATATTATACAAATAAAAAAATGCTATACAGCACTTACAAATGCTATAGAATTATGCTAACATAGAAGTATGAGATTACGAAATAGGAGGTATAACACCAACTTGGTAAATTTACATAGGCTAGAAAAGGATCTGAGAAAAATGCGTTTTAGTTGTCTAGTAAGTGAATTAAGGGTATTCTTAGCTTGTCTGCACTGATTTTTCCCAAGGAGTTGCTTTTGTGCTTTAATTACAGACACATACACATTTCTCCCCCCTGTACCTGCCCAAACCCCCTAATTTCTGTCCCCACTTCCACACACTTTTACACACTTCTGAACATGGACTTCTACAATCAAATCTTTTCCCTTAGGCCTCCATGAGTACTAGGCACTTGGTTCTGTGCTTTAGACCTCTGATTAATCCTCATGGGAAAGGTCAAATTCCACCTGACAAGCCCAGAAAGGTGCTTGTTAACTGGTTTTTCTAGTTAACAAATTAGATTGACTTGTTTGCATCGTTATTAAAAAGTTATCTTCCTTGTCCTTTTAGGATGTCTGAATTGATGTCGTCATTCTTTCTTATAACTCAGTTCTTTGTTCAAAACTAGCTGTTGAGCCCTGGCTGGGTTGTTCGGTTGATTAGAGCATCAACCTGATACACCAAGGTTGCAGGTCTGATACCTAGTCAGGGCACATACAAAAATCAACCAATGAATGCATAGCTAAGTGGAACAACAAATCAAAGTGTATTTTTTTCTCTCAAAAACAACAAAAAACAATTTGAAAGGGCAAGAGATTTTCTTTGTAACTACTGATCCAACATTCCATCTCAAAGTAGAGCAGTGAAAAAAATATATATATTGTTTTCCTTTGAGAACAAAGGATTGAGGGTTCATTTTATCACAAAAGGATAATGCTTAAGGCAAGCAGCATCTGGAATTACTTCCATTACAATTTTCTGTAGAGAAGACAATCTTTAGGTATCAATCTATAAAAAAAATAAACCCTTATTATTTTTAAAGAAAAATGTTAGTAGTGATGAGAACAATTGAGAAACTTTGACGGTACAATTTATCACCATTTCTAGGGCTGAGGAAGTTGGATAGTACAAATGCACACTGCTGGATGGTTTAAAATTCAGTTTGTTTTTAGGTATCCCTTTAACTGGTACAAATAGGAGCTAGAGAAATCCTGGCACACACAAAAAATTGCTCAAGTGTGAGAATGCTTCACTTAATTTACATATTGGGTAACCTGCTTGGGATCCTTTCCCATGCCCCAGGGTTGCCAAAGCCCTCCTTTTGCATCTGCTTTCCTGTAGTCTCACACTTTTAAGATGTCATACCTCACCACTCCCTGTGAACTCTGGTCAAATGGTCATTTGTGCGCAGTCCTTGCAGAGATGTGATCCCCTAGGAATCCGTTTTTAAAGCATTCTTGCCTCCTACCCATCAGTCTACAGGCAAAATAACACCAAGTGTAGGGAATCTCAACTTTGCTCCAAGGCCCCCTCTTTAGCGGTAACCTTGGCAAGTGCCTTCTCTGGGCCCCGTTTTTGCATTTGTCAAATCAGCACTAGTGCCCAACACCAACCACCTCTAAAGACTATTTTGATGGCAAAATTCTAAGTCCAATATACAAGAAAGCAAATTTCAAAAATACGCAAATAGCCCTAGCCGGTTTGGCTCAGTGGATAGAGCGTCGGCCTGCGGACTGAAGGGTCCCAGGTTCGATTCCGGTTAAGGGCATGTACCTTGGTAGCGGCTCAATCCCCAGTAGGGGGTGAGGAGGCAGCTGATCCATGTTTCTCGATCATTGATGTTTCTAACTCTCTATCCCTATCCCTTCCTCTCTGTAAAAAATCAGTATTTTAAAAAAAATACGCAAATACAAATCACACCGGGCCTAGTTCTAGCCTAGTCAGTACTTACAAGCTTACTACCTGTGAATACTTATTTTGCTTCAGAGGACATTAGACTATTTCTCCATTATTGAACCAATGCAGTCACACATTTTTAAAGTACAATGTAGCCCTAACTGGTTTGGCTTAGGGGATAAAGCACCAGCCCTCAGGGTAGGTACCACCTAGGTTATAGGTTAGATTCCTGGGCCCTGCCAGGGCGCACGTAGGAGGTAATCAATTGATGTTTCTGTCTCTCCCCTCCCTTAAAAATAAAAATCAATGGAAAAATATCTTCGGGTAAGGATTAACAAAAAAGTACAATGTAGATGTGTTCAAGTAATTTATAACCCTTGTGATCAACGGGGTGAGAAATGTCGCAGCCAGATCGCCCACACATCCGAGTGCCCTCACATCCAAGTCATTTACAGTAAAATAAAATTTTGGAAGTACATGGAACTTGTTTAAATAAAATTTAAGCCAGAACTTAATCCATGTGCCTCAAATAATTCTTTCATAATTGAGATTTTATTGTTTTGAGGATCAGTACACAGACATTTCAATTTGTACACAATTCTTAACATACGTACCAAAAATGTAGTCATGTAGTTGTGATTCTTTTCTAAACAGTTATTCCAGTGACTTTCCAGCTCAAAATTTAGAGGCTAACTTTCCTTCATAGAGTATCAAGTACCAATATCTTCAAATGTTGATACGCTGTTACATCAAAGTCCCACTAATTCACAATTTAATAGCATATATACTACATAATCAAATTTTCAATCTTTCACAGCACATTGACAAAGTTACTAGGAAAACTGGACTACCACAACAAAGATGTTCCAGATGCACAAAATTCTGACAGGGAGAGCCACGATCAAGGAGTGGTTTTCTTTAGGAAACAATTGTACCAAAAACATGTGACTATAAGTAATTTAAAATGTTCAAGACATAGCAAACGCACGACTAACTCCAAATTGCCATTTAGTATGCTTTGTATTATAGGATATAAAAACTACCCCCATCTATGGAATGTTCAGCTGACACCCAAGACAATCAAAGTCTCCCATATTCAATATCCCACTATTTTCTGGTTGTACCAAAAAATAAACAACCAGCAAATGATTTCACCTCTTTAAAAAAAAAAAGCATTTACTCTTTTTAAAAAATGGGATGAGGTGGAATTCCCTCCTTCTTAAAAATGTTTCTAGTGCTACTAAAAAACTTGCATTTACAAAATAGTTGATAAAAATATTCCTCTGGATTGTACAAGAAGGGAGACAGGGACCACGGATAAGACATGGTACATGACATTAATCAGACTTGGCTTCTTTTTCTCCTGCTTCATCTGAGGTTGGACTCTGCAAATCAAAGAAAAAATAATGATTAAACATTTGGTTTCTGTGTCATTGCTATGATCTTTGAGAGTAGAATTTAACACAATGTAAGTTTTACATATATATAACTAATATATACATATAACTCTTAGGTCTTAAAAATACAGTCAATTCTTGCCCTGGCCGGTGTGGGTCAGTTGGTTGTGTTGTCCCATGCACCAAAGGGGCGCGGGTTCCATTCTCAGTAAGGGCACACATAGAAGGCAACCAACTGGTATTTCCCCACCTCTCTCCCTAGAATGAAAAAATGTATCCTCAGGTGAGGATCAAAAAAGAAAAAAAAAGTCAATCCTCATTATTTGTAATTCACCTACTCATTAAAATTTATTTGTAACCCCAAATCAATATTCATGGTGCCTCCATGATAACACCAATCATCTGTCATCTAATATGCACATTCCCAGCTGAGGTTGTGCTGCCTTCTTGTTTCAGCGCTAATACAGTAAACAAGCATCTTTTCCAAGCTCTATTTAGTGCCACA
>NW_005354584.1:252123-257343 GCF_000412655.1 Myotis brandtii
AAGTATAGTATTGTCAAGTGCAAGGATGTTGTAATGTGTCTTATGGAGAAAATACACATGGGGGGGGGGGGGATAGCTTCATTTAAGCATGAGTTACCGTGCTGTTTCTGTTGGCCCTGAGTTCAATGCTAATGTACTGACAACATATATTAAACAGAAACACAAATGAAATAGTTATAATCACTTGATTGAAGTGTTGTGATCAGTGTTAAAGGATTCTAACCCTACATTTCCCTTAACTGTTCAGTATTCACAGCAACCTCTTAAAACATAACCATCATGAGTAACAAGAATCAACTGTAGTTTGATAACATGTATTCAATACTTCCCTCATAACTAGATTAGTAATGTCTTCTTATATTACATATTTGATGCTGTGGTTAGAACTAGGAATTCAAAGTATATTGTGATTGTAAACCTTACAATTTAGAAGTAGATGATTATATTAAAATTTGATCTATAAGTAGGAAAGCTTAAAAATAAGTACCTAAATTATTTCTTTTCTAGTTTGGCCAGTATAATGTAAAAAGAGGCTTAGTTGGCTTAAGAAAAGTTATTTATCAAAACCTTGCAGTCCACTTACTATTTATTTAAAAATGTTTTTATTGATTTTAGAGAGTGGGTGAGGGAGAAAGATATAGAAAAATGAGGACACCCCCCCCACCCAGTGGGGATCAAACCAGTGATGTCTCTGCGCATGGATGTCAGTCAACCACTAAGCCACAAAATATTTAATATAAAAGATAAAGTCCGTCTTATCAGCTACATATAAGTGTAACTTATTATCTACTGTCAGAGTGAAAACCAACAACACAAACATTCCAACCTCCTCGTTTTTAGTTTCTCCGTTTTCCGCAGGTAGGTCTTCTTTAGGTTCCTGGTCAGCCACTTCCGCCTGCTTTCCCTTTGCTCCCCTTTTCCCTTTTGTTGGCACTTTCTTGTCTGCAGACTTATCCTATGAGAGACAGTATCCACAATAGTTGCACTGTGAATGTTCTGCTGCACATCAGCCTGAGTTACATGACACTTTTCACACGAGCCACCTTAAGGTCCACCACCCCCAGTAAGCAGGACAACCACGCCCACTAAGGAGAACTGTAACAGGACTTGCCTAGCAAGCCTTAATGATGTGTAAACCTAAGGCCTGAACTACACAATTTCCCCCCACACCTTCCTCATCATCCACTATTTTCTGAATTTCCACATGGCAGAACAAATGAGTTGTCTCTTTCCCCAGTAACTCTCAAACTTCTCCAAAGCATGAACAATAATCAAACAGTCAAATGTCCACTGAGCTGACAAGACAATCACCCTCACAGAAGCCCATTCACCTGAAAGATGTTGTATGGTCAGGTTGACTATCATATAATGAGTAGCTAAAAGGATCAATTTTGAGTTTATCGTTATCATTTAGGTGTTTTGAAGAATCTGAAAGCACACATATTAATTAGTATGATGATAAAATAGGTTTAAAATTTAAGCGACGTTTAAAGCACTACAGAACAATATTTTTGGATACCATCCATCAATGGGAAATTTAATAAATATTTTAACATTTCCTGTAAATGTAGCAACACCAAAATGAAATTAAATTAGGTCACCAGTAGTTGTATCAAGACCCCTATCAATAATGACCAATACCTCCAATACTTGAGTTAAATGGCCACAAAGGCAGGCATGTGGTCTCACAAACATCAATGCTAAGAGGGAAAAATCAGTGCACTGTATTCTGTACCAGTTGTGGCATTCCATACATGAACTGCTTGATGACTACTAATTCCGTACCTTTAGGATAAATACTAAATTAGGTAAACAAACATATTTGGGATAACACTGTTCCACAGGTTGCTACCATGAAGTGTTACAATAGCCTAGATTGAGATAATACCACTTTTTATTTATTTTTAAAAAATATTTTAATTGGTTTCAAAGAGGAAGGGAGAGGGGAGAAACATCAATGAGAGAATAATTGGCTGCCTCCTGCAGGCCCCCTACTGGGGATCGAGACCGCAAAGTGGGCATATGCCCTTGACCAGAATCCAACCCGAACCCTTTAGTCCGCAGACCGATGCTCTCTCTATCTGCTGAGCCAAACCAGCTAGGGCTGAAATAATACTTTTAACTATTAATAGTCAGAAAAAAAAACCAAAATAAATTAACACATTTCTCTAATGTATGCTTCTACTGTCAAAATGCTTCTAAGGAAATTATCCAAGTCAGGAGCACACGTTGGATATACATGCTTGGAAAACAGCATGTCTAACCTGTAGTATGGTAATCAATACATCAAAAGCTTTACCTTCTTTTAGGCTTTAAATGGATTAATTATGGTAACAAATAGATCGACTCTAAAACCAAAGATGTATTACATAAACGAATGGAAAAGGCCACTGACCCTCTTTTTCCTTTGGGAAAATGATCGGACAGGATTGCTCCTTAAGGAACACTGAGACGAGGACTTACCTGTTGATCTCTGAGAGGAAGAAAATAAAATGTTTATTACATGTGATGTTCCAAACTGGAGTTAAAATTGGAACTGTTTATATTAAAATAATTTTAAGGCAGACCAACATATAGACAGACATCGATAAGGAAAGAAAGAACAATTTAAAAGGTAAGTAGGCATAGTATTTCATCCAATTGGTTTATTAAAAAAGCAAAGAATAAGTAGCCAGTTTGGCTGAGCGGAGAGTGTGGGCCCGATCCCAGTAGGGTGCATGCAGGAGGCAACTGATCAATGGTTCTCTCTCATCATTGATGTTTCTCTCTTTCTCTGAAATCAATAATAATCTTAAAAAAAAAAAAGCAAAAAATAAAAGATGGATAATAGTACACTGTTCTTGTCAACATTTTGCAACATGATCCACCTTTTCTTTCTTCAGCCAAGAAAACTTCCTGGGGAACTCGAACTTTGTTTACAGAGAATTTCTGCATTATCTTATGGTGTGAGAAATTCTAAGCTAATGTACTATGTTTATACCTTCCTTGAACCCTTAAAAAAACACCACAAAGCAGAGCTATTAAAGAAAAATTAAGATTTTTACACTCAGCTCTGTACAATGTTTAAATAAACACTTTTAGAAAAGGGCTTTTTTTGGGGGGAAGAGATAGAAAATACCAAACTCTCACTTAAGTTCTGAGTGAACAGAAATTAATCACACCATGTGCTGGCCTTGAAGAACATGGAGAGCTTAGCAGAGGGTGATTTCACAGCCATATCCAAAAACAGTTACAAATGATGGACATATGTTCTGCCTTTACAGCTTAAGCTTTCACATGGACAGATCCCCAGGAACTTCCTTCAACGACCCGCAAAGTGAGCTATGCGATCGCCAATCTCTTCCAGAGCAGCAGGTGTCATGATTAACGCTGTTAGAAAAAAAATGGCCCTAGCTGGTGTGGCTCAGTGGGTAGAGTGTCAGCCCGCGGACTGACCGGTCCCAGGTTGGACTCTGGTCCCAGGTTCGACTCCGGCCAAGGGCACATGCCCTGGTTGCAGGCTCCACCCCCCAAAAAAAAAAAAGCAAAAAATAAAAGATGGATAATAGTACACTGTTCTTGTCAACATTTTGCAACATGATCCACCTTTTCTTTCTTCAGCCAAGAAAACTTTCTGGGGAACTTGAACTTTGTTTACAGAGAATTTCTGCATTATCTTCTGGTGTGAGTAATTCTAAGCTAATGTACTATGTTCATACCTTCCTTGAACCCTTAAAAAAATACCACAAAGCAGAACTTTCTCAGCTCTGTACAATGTTTAAATAAAGAAACACTTTTAGAAAAGGGCTTTTTTTGGGGGGAAGAGATAGAAAATACCAAACCCTCACTTAAGTTCTGAGTGAACAGAAATTAATCACACCATGTGCTGGCCTTGAAGAACATGGAGAGCTTAGCAGAGGGTGATTTCACAGCCATATCCAAAAACAGTTACAAATGATGGACATATGTTCTGCCTTTACAGCTTAAGCTTTCACATGGACAGATCCCCAGGAACTTCCTTCAACGACCCGCAAAGTGAGCTATGCGATCGCCAATCTCTTCCAGAGCAGCAGGTGTCATGATTAACGCTGTTAGAAAAAAAATGGCCCTAGCTGGTGTGGCTCAGTGGGTAGAGTGTCAGCCCGCGGACTGACCGGTCCCAGGTTGGACTCTGGTCCCAGGTTCGACTCCGGCCAAGGGCACATGCCCTGGTTGCAGGCTCCACCCCCCAGTAGGAGGCGTGCGGGAGGCAGCCAATCAATGAATGATTCTCTCTCATAGATGTTTCTATCTCTCTATCCCTCTCCCTTCCTCTCTGAAATAAAGACAAAAGAGTTTCGTGACTCCCTCTACACATGACTGCAAATGAAATACTTTCAGAAGAGTATGTTCTCAGAGAACGCAACTCTTGATCCACCCACACACGAAAGGTATGACCCGCTACCTCGGCTTGTAAACTTCACAGGCAAAAACGTGCACCTCCCTCTTCTCCTGGCCTCGGTCCCGGCCTCGCTATTGTTGTCAGAAGAAACACAAGCGTGCGACCGTGCACCGTGCACCAGCACCGACTACACACACGCACCCACACAAAGACGGCTTTCCTTGGCAAGCTCAGGTTAATATTTAATACTTTTAGTCATTAAGTTTCCTAAATTCTGCAGCAGCGTTAATGTGACACATTACACCTCCATAAGCCAGGACAAGTATGTCCATATTTTACTCAGGCCAGAAAGAAAAAAAGTTTACTTTAGTTATTAAAATGCAAAACTTAAAAAAAAAAATTAAGGTAAAATCCCGACATTTCAGGAGGCTGACATTTAACTTTCAAAATCAGTATCTCAGTCGCCGGCAACAGCGCTTTATTTAGGAGCAAGTCCCGCGGTCAGCAGCGCTTCGAAGACACGAGGGCCCACGAAGGTCCGTGCGAAACCCACCTTTCCCGCCGCCTTTTTGGGCTTCGCCTCCACTTTTGCAGGCGCAGGTTTCTGAAAGGAAAAGGGCGCACTGAGTCTCTCCCCTGGGCCCGACCCCACGCGGAAGGGACGGGGAGGGGGCTGCTCTACTTACGGCTGACAACCGGGCCGACCTCCTCTTCGGCTTTAGGAGAGAAAAGGAAAATGAGCGACGAGTGAAGGCTGCCGCGCCAGCGGACCCTCCCCCCACGGCCGGGAGCCGGGCCTTACCTCCTCCTTGGCCGCCCCCTCCGCAGAGCTGACCTGTGGGAGGAAGCGCACGGAGTGG
>NW_005354584.1:257945-269914 GCF_000412655.1 Myotis brandtii
CCCGCCTGCCATCTCGCGGGGCCCCAGACCCAGGCGAGGGGGGCGGGGCCTCGGAGGCCGTTCTCGCCTCACGGCAGTTTGAAGCCAAGCCGCAAAGTGCGGTCTGCCTGCCGATTGGTGGACGCCTGCCACGTGATCTGTGCGTGATCCCACCCACAGCGCTCCAAGATACTTGGGCTCTTGCCAGCTCTTTACGTGCCAAAGGACACATTCCCTTCCATCCCGGGTGAATGGCGATGAAACACTTAAAGTCTGTCTCGTAGACTGAGAAGGGAGAGAGAATGGATGCAAGTAGGATCCATCTCTCCCACCTCAGTCGGCAAGAAAGGATATCTAGGGTCTCCAGCTTCGGAGGCCGGCGGGAAGCGGGTCTCAATGCGCAGGCGCCGGAAGGGAGGCCGTGGGAAGGAAAGCGGGAGCCGGCGACTCCCGAGGCGCCACTGCGCAGGCGCAGGTCTTTGCGACGTCGGCCGACTCACGGCTGTGCGGCGGTGTTCCCCAGCCAGGTGGTTCGGAGTCCGGTCTTTCTGCGGAGCTTTTTCGTGATCATCCGTCCCTTCAGGAGTCGGGGGTGCACGGGGGTCGACTCAGAGCCTTGTGGGTTCCTGAGCCACGGTCACCCGCTAGCCCTGAAGCGAAGCGGGAAGCACACCCACTCGGTTCCTGCCTGTTTTTAACCAGTTGCTCACATAAGCACCTTTTAAAAGTGAAACAAGGGCTCCTGACTTGGGGCTCTGAGCTGGGAACCCCAGAATCAGTGAGACCGCACATTATTCTGTTGGTTATTTTTTAAAAATATATATTTTATTGATTTTTTTTTTTTTACACAGAGGAAGGGAGAGGAATAGAGAGTTAGAAACATCCATGAGAGAGAAACATCGATCAGCTGCCTCCTGCACACTCCCCACTGGGGATGTGCCCGCAACCAAGGTACATGCCCTTGACCGGAATCGAACCTGGGACCCTTGAGTCCGCAGGCTGACGCTCTATCCACTGAGCCAAACCGGCTAGGGCTGTTGGGTTATTTTTAAAATGAAGAAACAGTTACGTGTGAAAAATGGAATTGAGTTGGGTGATTATAGAATAAGGTTTTAATCGGAAAAGTGTCAGCTGGAATTCTTGGAGAGGAAGAAACAGGCTACATCGAATCCAAAAGCTTGGAAATAGACCAAATGTCGATCATTTGAGAGGCCCCGATAAACTATGGCATCTTCACATAGTGAAAACCGAGCTCTTGGAAAGAAAAATTGAGGCATCGCTTTACTAAGTGAATTTTGAAAATCATTAGACTAACTCCTGATAAATACCTCTAGTGCCTTCGCTTCTCATTCAAGAAAGCCTGAAGTCCTTAGAGTGGCCTATACAGCCCTCGGATGTGGCCCAGTTGGATGACTTTCACCACTGCTCACCCTGTTCCGCCTTCTGAACCTCGAACAGGCCCCGCACCCCTTGCTTCAGGGTCCTGTCACCTGTTGCTCGCTCAGACTACTGCAGTCCCTTCCTCACCCTCCTTCCCGGTCTTTGCACAAATGCCACCCTCTCGATGAGGCCTTTCCTTATGTCCAATCTCAACTTGCTTTTCCATAGCATCTATTGAATATATAGGTATATTGAATATGAAGTTACACACTCATTGCCTAGCTCAGGAAGAATGTAGGAGAAAGTTGCCAGTGATTGCTTCTGGAGAGAACAATGGGAGGCAGCAGGGTAATATTAAAATTGATCCTTTTTTCTCTTCTTTTCTCTTCGACCTGCATTTAAAAGAAAATGAGCAACCGGTTTGGCTTAGTGGATAGAGCCTCTGCCTGCGGACTGAAGGGCTCCAGGTTCGATTCCAGTCAAGGGCATGTATCTTGGTTGAGGGCACATCCCCAGTAGGGAATGTGCAGGAGGCAGCTGAATTGATGTTTCTCTCTCATCGATGTTTCTAACTCTCTATCTCTCTCCCTTCCTCTCTGTAAAAAAAAATCAATAAAATATATTTTTTAAAAAATAAAAAAAGAAAAGAAAATGTCACCAGAGAGGACCTGGCACAGGTATGTTCTGAATGCTAGGCATTATGCTTGGCCCTGGGGTAGAGAGACTGCAGACAGGATACCTCTTCCAAGGACTCAGTATTTGTTTAGCCAAGTCCACAGGAGAGAGAGCACACAAACGCCAGGGGGATAGCACGTTCCAAAGCATGCAGTCTCAGTGGATCCTGACAGCCCTCTGGGGCCTTCCGAGTGGCAGGGATGGAGATACGGAGAGTGGCGGTGAAGATTTAAGGGAAGAGGCAGAAAACAGTGGAACCACAGCCTACAGGCTGTGTTTGATGCCAGGCTAAGCAGTTTGGCTATTATCCAAGGAGTGGGAGACACTACAAGGTCTTAAGACATTGACACGGCTGAGATCTGAACTTAGCTCATAAAGATCTTTCTCCCTGGAGAACTGGAGATGCCTAGGCTACAGGTGACAAACTGGTGGCATACAGATTTTTAAAAAAATATATTTTATTGATTTTTTACAGAGAGGAAGGGAGAGGGACAGAGATCAGAAACATCAATGAGAGAGAAACATCAATCAGCCGCCTCCTACACACTCCCCACTGGGGATGTGCCCACAACCAAGCTACTTGCCCTTGACCAGAATGGAACCTGGGACCCTTCAGCCCACAGGCCAACACTCTATCCACTGAGCCAAACTGGTCAGGGCCAGATTTTTTTTTTTTAAGTTGCCAACACAAGCGCATGGAACAACTAGAATTCAGTAGGAAAACTGTTTGGCAGTATCTTCTTTTAACACAAATCCTTACCTGAGGAAATGCTTATTGATTTTATAGAGAGAGAGGGAAAAGGAGAGAGGAAAACATCCATCAGTTGCCTCCTGTACCTGCCCCAACCAGGGATTGGACCCGAAATTTGTGTATGTGCTCCCACTGGGGAATCGAACCAGTGACCCTTCGGTGCACTGGACAATGCTCAACCAACTGAGCCATACCAGCAAGGGCAGTACTTATAGTATTTGTTTAGCCAAGTCCGCAGGAGAATAAAGATTGGGGATGTTTTGTTCACCATCATTTTATACCCTGCAGTTAGTATAGTGTCTGACACACCCAAGGGTTTCATACCTTAACAATTTAAAAAATTTTTAAATTGTACTAAAAGACCATTGCATAAAACTCACTTGCTTTCAGTGTAAAATTCAATGATTCTTAGTAAATCTACAGAGTTTTGCAATTGTCACCACAATCCAGTTAGAGAACATATAAAACCCCTGGAAAAAATTCCTCCTGTCCATTTTCAGCCAATCTTTGTCACACTCTCAGGCCCTAGGCAATCACTGATCTGCTTTCTGTCACTATAGTTTAAAATGTTTTACTCCTCAAAGAACATTTTTAAGAGAATGAAAAGACAAGCCACAGAATGGGAGAAAATATTTGCAAAACATATACCAGATAAAGGACTTGTATCCAGAATGAACTCAAAACTCTATCCAGTTATAAGAAAATAACTCAGAAAAAAGGGGGCAAAAGATTTCAACTAATACTTCATCAAGAAAGACATGAGTGACAAATGAGCACATGAAAACCTGCTCAATATCAATAGTCATGAAGGAAATACAAATATAGCAAAATAGTCTAATGAGATACCGTTACACACCAATTAGGATGACTAAAATGTAAAAGACTGACATTGGATAGGATGTGGAGGAACTGAATTCAAAACCTGTTGGTCAGAGAGAGAGATAAACATCAATTGGTTCCCTTCCATAGGTTCCTGAGTGGCAATTGAATACACAACCATTTGATGCATGGGAGGATGCTCAACCAACTGAGGCACTCTGGGCATGCTAAGATAAAGAAAAGAAAAATGTAAAGGTTATTTGGTTCTAGCAATCATTTTTTCTTTTTTAAAATTGGTTTTAGGGAGAGAGAGAGAGAGAGAGAGAGAGAGAGAGAATGATTGTTCCACTTATTTATGCACTTATTGGTTGATTCTTTTTTTTTTAATTTTTTTATTGCTTAAAGGCTTAAAGGGGTATTACATATGTGTCCTTTTTTTCCCCGCCCTTGACAATCCCCTGGCTTCCCCTACCCCCCAGTGTCTTATGTCCATTGGTTATGCTTATATGCATGCATACAAGTCCTTCGGTTGATCTCTTACCCCCTTCCCTCCTGCCCCCCAACCCTCCCCGGCCTTCCCGCTGCAGTTTGACAATCTGTTTGAGGCAGCTCTGCCTCTGTATCTATTATTGTTCAAAAGTTTATAATGGTCTCTATTATCCATGAATGTGTGAGATCATGTGGTATTTTTCCTTCATTGACTGGCTTATTTCACTTAGCATAATGCTCTCCAGTTCCATCCATGCCATTGCAAATGGTAAGAGTTCCTTCTTTTTTACAGCAGCATAGTATTCCATCGTGTAGATGTACCACAGTTTTCTAATCCATTCATCTACTGATGGGCACTTAGGCTGTTTCCAAATCTTAGCTATGGTGAATTGTGCTGCTATGAACATATGGGTGCACATATCCTTTCTGATTGGTGTTTCTGGTTTCTTGGGATATATTCCTAGAAGTGGGATCACAGGGTCAAATGGGAGTTCCATTTCCAGTTTTTTGAGGAAACTCCATACTGTCTTCCATAGTGGCTGCACCAGTCTGCATTCCCACCAGCAGTGCACAAGTGTTCCTTTTTCTCCACATCCTCTCCAGCACTTGTCGTTTGTTGATTTGTTGATGATAGCCAGTCTGACAGGTGTGAGATGGTACCTCATTGTTGTTTTGATTTGCATCTCTCAGATGATTAGCGACTTTGAGCATGTTTTCATATGTCTCTTGGCTTTCTGAATGTCCTCTTTTGAAAGGTGTCTATTTAGGTCCTTTGCCCATTTTTTGATTGGATTGTTTATCTTCCTTTTGTTAAGTTGTATGAGTTCCCTATAAATGTTGGAGATTAGGCCCTTATCAGATATAATGTTGGCAAATATGTTCTCCCATGTAGTGGGCTTTCTTGTTGTTTTGTTGATGGTTTCTTTTGCTGTGCAGAAACTTTTTATTTTGATGTAGTCCCATTTGTTTATTTTCTCTTTAGTTTCCAATGCCCTAGGATCTGTATCGGTGAAGAAATTGCTTCGGCATATGTCTGAGATTTTGTTGCCTTTGGATTCTTCTAGTATTTTTATGGTTTCCCGTCGTATATTTAAGTCCTTTATCCATTTTGAGTTTATTTTTGTGTATGGTGTAAGTTGGTGGTCTAGTTTCATTTTCTTGCATGTATCTGTCCAATTTTCCCAGCACCATTTATTGAAGAGACTGTCTTGACTCCATTGTATGTTCTTGCCTCCTTTGTCAAATATTAATTGAGCGTATTGGTTGGGGCTGATTTCTGGGCTCTCTATTCTATTCCATTGATCTATATGTCTGTTCTTGTGCCAGTACCAGGCAGTTTTGAGAACAGTGGCTTTGTAATACAGCTTGATATCTGGTATTGAGATCCCACCTACTTTCTTCTTTCTCAGGATCGCTGCAGCTATTCGGGGTCGTTTTTTGTTCCAGATGAATTTTTGGAGAGTTCGTTCTAGGTCTGTGAAATATGCCGTTGGTATTTTAATGGGAAGTGCGTTGAATTTATAGATTGCTTTGGGCAGTATGGACATTTTAATGATGTTGATTCTACCAATCCAAGAACATGGTATGTTCTTCCATCTCTTTATGTCTTCCTCTATCTCTTTTTTCAACGTCCTGTAGTTTTCTGAGTAGAGGTCTTTTACCTCTTTAGTTAAGTTTATTCCTAGGTAGCTTAATTTTTTTGGTGAGATGGTAAATGGGATTGCTTTTTTAGTCTCTCTTTCTGCAAGTTCACTATTGGTGTATAGAAATGCCATAGATTTCTTGGCGTTAATTCTGTATCCTGCTACATTGCCGAATTCTTTTATTAAGTCTAATAGTTTTTTGATGGAGTCTTTAGGGTTTTTTAAGTATAATATCATGTCATCTGCAAATAAGGACAGTTTTACTTCCTCTTTTCCAATTTGGATGCCTTTTATTTCTTCTTCTTGTCTAATTGCAATGGCTAATACTTCCAGTACTATGTCGAACAGGAGTGGTGAGAGTGGGCATCCCTGTCTTGTTCCTGTTTTTAGGGGAAATGGTGTTAGTTTTTGTCCATTGAGTATGATGTTGGCTGTGGGTTTGTCATATATGGCTTTTATTATGTTGAGGTATGATCCTTCTATTCCCACCTTGCTGAGAGTTTTTATCAAAAATGGGTGTTGAATTTTGTCAAATGCTTTTTCTGCATCAATTGATATGACTATGTGGTTTTTTTCCTTCAATTTGTTTATGTGATGTATCACGTTGATTGATTTGCGGATATTGTACCATCCTTGCATCCCTGGGATAAATCCTACTTGGTCATGGTGTATGATCTTTCTGATGTACTGCTGGATCCGATTTGCTAAGATTTTGTTGAGGATTTTGGCATCTATGTTCATGAGGGATATTGGCCTGTAATTCTCTTTCATTGTGTTGTCTTTACCTGGTTTTGGTATTAGGGTGATGCTGGCTTCATAGAATGAGCTTGGAAGTGTTCCTTCCTCTTGGATTTTTTGTAGTAGTCTGAGGAGGATAGGTTTTAGTTCTTCCTTGAATGTTTGGTAAAACTCCCCTGTGAAGCCGTCTGGTCCTGGGCTTTTGTTTGCTGGAAGCTTTCTGATGACTGCTTCAATTTCTTCCATAGTTATTGGCCTGTTGAGATTTTTAGATTCTTCCTGATTAAGTTTTGGAATGTTGTATTTTTCTAGAAATATGTCCATTTCCTCCAGGTTGTCTAGTTTGTTGGAGTAGAGTTGTTCATAGTATTTTTTAACAATCATTTGTATTTCTGTGGGGTCTGTTGTTATTTCGCCTCTATCATTTCTGATTTGGTTTATTTGGGTCCTCTCTCTTTGCTTTTTGGTGAGCCTGGCTAGAGGTTTGTCGATCTTGTTTATCCTTTCAAAGAACCAGCTCTTGGTTTCATTGATTTTCTGTATTGTTTTTTTGGTCTCTATGTCATTTATTTCTGCTCTAATCTTTATTATCTCCTTCCTTCTGCTCACTCTGGGCTTTTCTTGTTGCTCTCTTTCTAATTCTTTGAGCTGTAGATTTAGATGATTTACTACCATTTTTTCTTGTTTGTTGAGGTAGGCCTGTAGAGCTATAAACTTCCCTCTCAGGACTGCTTTCATTGTGTCCCAAAGGTTTTGGATTGTTGTGTTTTCATTGTCATTAGTTTCCAGGATGTTTTTAATTTCTTCTTTGATCTCATTGGTAACCCAATCAATATTTAATAACATGCTATTCAGCTTCCAAGTGTTTGAGTATTTTGGGTTGTTTTTATTGTAGTTTATTTCTAATATTATGCCCTTGTGGTCTGAGAAGATGCTTGGTATGATTTCAATCTTCTTGAATTTGGGGAGACTTTGTTTGTGACCCAATATGTGGTCTATTTTTGAAGATGTCCCATGAGCACTTGAGAAGAACGTATATTTTGTTGCTTTGGGGTGAAGTGTTCTGAAGATGTCAATTAAGTCCATCTGATCTAGTGAGTCATTTAGGATTGCTGTTTCTTTGCTGATTTTTTGTCTAGCAGATTTATCCAGTGATGTCAGTGGTGTATTAAAGTCCCCTACTATGATTGTATTGTTGTCGATCTCTCCCCTGATGTCTTCCAGGAGTTTTCTTATGTATGTGGGTGCTCCTGCATTGGGTGCATATATGTTTATCAGGGTTATATCCTCTTGTTGTATTGATCCCTTTAGTATTATGAAGTGGCCTTCCTTATCTCTTGTTATGGCCTTCACTTTGAGGTCTATTTTGTCGGATATAAGTATTGCTACCCCAGCTTTTTTTTCATTTCCATTTGCCTGAAAGATATTTTTCCATCCCTTCACTTTCAGTCTGTGTGAGTCCCTTTTAATGAGGTGGGTCTCTTGTAGACAGCAAATGTATGGGTCATGTTTTTTTATCCATTCAGCCACTCGATGTCTTTTGATTGGACCATTTAGTCCATTTACGTTTAAAGTTATTATTGAAAGGTACTTGTTTGTAGCCATTTCTTTTTTTGTGTGGCTGTTTTCTTTCTGGGCTTTTTATTTCTTCTTTTTACACCAGTCCCTTTAGCATTTCTTGCATTGCTGGCTTGGTGGTGATGAACTCCCTTAGCCTTTTTTTGTCTGTGAAGCTTCTTATTTCCCCTTCAATTTTGAATGATAGCCTTGCTGGATAGAGTATTCTTGGATTCAGTCCTTTGCTTTGCATCACTTTGTAAATTTCTGTCCATTCTTTCCTGGCCTGATGTGTTTCTGTTGAGAAATCGTTTGATAATCTGATGGGGGATCCTTTGTAGGTAACTCTCTGTTTCTCTCTTGCAGCCTTTAAGATTCTCTCTTTGTCTTGTACATTTGCCATCGTTATTATGACGTGTCTTGGTGTGGGTCTTTTGGGGTTCATCTTGCCTGGGACTCTCTGTACTTGTGTAACTTTTTTCTTCCCCATATCTGGGAAGTTTTCTGTCATTATTTCTTCAAATAGATTTTCTAATCCTTGCTGCTCTTCTTGTCCCTCTTGCAGCCCTATTATGCGTATGTTACTTCGTTTCATGTTGTCCCGAAGCTCCCTTAGGCTCTCCTCCTGTTTTTTAATTTTTTTCTCCAGTTGCTGTTCAGATTGAGCTTGTTTCTCTGCCTTATCTTCTAACTCACTAATTCGGTCCTCTGCTTCTTTCAGCCTGCTGTTGAAACTTTCCATGGTGTTTTTGATTGTAGCTATATCACTTTTCATTTCTTCCTGATTCTTGCATAGGTTGTTGATTTTCTCATCCATCCGGTGAATGAATTGTACAACCATTATTCTGAATTCTTTTTCTGTCATGTTGCACGCTTCAACTTCATTAATTTCCTTTCTTGGTGATTCCTCATTGTCTTTCCTCTGGGTGTTGTGTCGTTTCTTCATTCTGCTTATCTCCCGATGGATCAAAGGTCGGGTTGCGTGGGCCTGGGCCGTGTGCAGTGGGAGCCTCCCACCACCTTAGTGTCACTGAAGAGCTCTGACACTAAGATGTGTGGTTGTTGTTGGTTGGTGGGAACCAGGCTCGCTCTGAGTCAGTGTTGCCAGCGCTCAATGTGGCCTCGTATGTGCCCTTAGAATTAGGGACCCTGCATGCACCGTGCTGAAATAGAGACCCCCCTGGAGCGTGTTGAAAACCAGAGCCCCCTAGCATGCGCCAGGAGTCAGAGTTCCCCAAGAGTCCAGTATCAGAGTCTCTGTTGCTTTGCGCGACTTCGCCTTGAGAATCAGGGTCCCTGTGTGCCCTTGCACCAGGAATTGGATTCACTGGCTCTTAGTATGAATGCACAGGGAATCAGGATCTCAGGCGCAGGTGATAAGAAACACAGTCAAGTCACTGGTGCTTGGTGCTGCCTCCTGCCCCGAGAAAAGGGATCCTTGGGCCTGTGCTAGGCAGACAAATTCCCGTTCGCGCGATTGCTCCCAGCCCAGGGCTCCAAAGCCGGCTTCACGTACAGCTGCTGTTCCTCAGACAGAGGGTGTGGTGATCAGGAGGCTGCTGTTGCTTGGATCTGCTTAGTCCTGCCAGGTATTTAGGAGAGTGTTGAATTTCCCTGTGATACACTGTTCCTCCGTGTTGTAAATCACAGTCCTGATTTTAAAGCAGGCCGTATTTGTGATCCAGACTGCCTTAGTTTGTGTTCACCTAAGAGTCAGTTTGTGGCTCAGCCTCTGGGTGGCAGTGTTTTGGGGTTGGCCTCTGAGGCTATACGGCTTCTCTACTTAAAACTGGTTTGGGGTTGGTTGATTCTTATATATGCCCTGACCTGGGATGGAACCAACAACTTTGGCTTATGGGGACAATGCTCTAACCAACTGAACTACACAGCCAGGGTGGTTCTAGCAGTTTTTAAAAATTTAGGTGAAATTTACATAACGTGCAATTAACCATTTTAAGGGTACAACTCAGGGGCATTTAGTATATTCCCAATGTTGTTCAACAACTACCTAGCAATACCTTTTTTTAAAATTTTTTTGTTCTTTTTTCTTTATTTGTACCTAGCAACATCAACAGTGCTGTCTTTACATATACTTTAACATTTTTTCATAATTTTTTAACAAGTTAAAAAACAGCAAAATAGCTCAAATTACAATGTTATATTTTTCATTCTGATTAGCTCCCCACACACCCATACACATATATACAATGCATATGTGTGTGTGCACAGAAAGGGAATACTTGAATATTCAGCTATGCTAAAATTCCATTTCCTAAGAGATCCTCATACTTCATTCATTGTTAGTTATCCTGGATCCTAAAACAGGCTGCCAACCTATGGGACTGTGACAGCTAATGAACAATACGATGGCTATAAACTTGTGCATTCAAAGTAACTCCCTGAGCTTATTTGCTGCCAGTCACCAAAATACTGCAGATTTCACTTAATTCATTCTGGAAAGGTTGTCAGTCTGCTCTTTGACTCAGCACTGTATGTGATCATCATCATCACTGTTGTTGGCGTCATCATCATTTTCATTTAGTAAAACCAAGTGGGCAACCAAAGAATAGGTAAATTCAGTTCCCACTAAATTGTTTCTTCTCGTTGTGCCCTCTGTTTTCACTATTTTGGGAATAGTTGAGGCCATCCTGTTTCACCTTGTGTTGCAGTCCTGCCTCTGGTGTGCCTGTCTTGAGAAGAATCCGCTTTGGGCTGTTTGTCCTCAGTAACTGACTCTAAGGCACTCAGTTTTGAGCACATCTCTAGTTACTAGATCTAGACTGATTTCTACTAAGATGTCTTGGTTTTCATATTTTCTTTCCACATGTTAGGAAAATTCAACCTTCCATTGTGAGTGCTTTGTTTGAGCCCTGTCCAAATGAAGCAATAGGAGAGAGCTGAGTTATTTAGGTTGGGTTGCTCCTGAAGGCCAGATCCTCTCCCATCACTGCTGCAGTCAGGGATATTTCTCTGGTGTTTTTTTTATTTGTTTGTTTTGTCAAATTCTTGCCTCACCAGGAATTGGTGAACCTCTTCCTGGGGTATGTAATAGTGGTGTATGGTGTGGTCGGGGTGGGGAACAGCTGAAACTCTCCTCGTCAGCCTGAAGGGTAGAGCAGAGGGGGAGCTGCCATCACTTTCCATGAGGTGGTTTCTCCCTGTAAATTCTTCTAAATCTCTAGTGTGTAGAGGAGCCAGTAGCCTGGCTGCAGTTGCTGGAGGGGAAGGCTATGGAGGAGAGGCAGGCTCCCAGCCTGTCTTTTGGTCAGTTCAGTGTCACCTACCAGCCAGATGTGTTTCCATGGAAAGAATTCACTCTACCATTATTAAGTAGTTTAGCTTCACATGTTTTCTTGAAACAGAAATTTGTAGAACTACAGCTCCGTGATCCATTTTAATTAGGTTTTAGTTCTCAGACTCCAATCATAGCAGAAGAGACAGCTAGACATCTTTTATTTACTATACATAACCATGAATTGGTGTTCTTTTGCTGTAATAACCCATTTTCACCTATACGTGGGTTAACTAGTTTATTACAGGCTGATTGCCAACAGTGCTTTTTAGTTAGGCGTGCAGTTTTGGAAATGGTTACAGTGTTTAGTTTTGTCACGTAAAAACCCATTTTACATATAACTACTTACAAAACAGATTTCTTTTTACAGATACCTGCTACTATAATCATGGTAGTTTTCTATTTCTAGAAAGGTTTATTTTAAACAAAATAAAGGTGAGTCAACTTAAAGAAAGGAGTACATAATAACACAAGTGGTTTGGAGATGCACCCGAACTAGAGACAGTGGGACCCGAACCACCCAAGTTTGGAAAACGGGTCTCGCGGGAGTAGAGCAGTGGGTGCGAGGGGACTACGGAAGCCCGGAAGGCCACGGAGAAGGCGTAAACCCCGACCGCGTGGGAAAGACGGCCCCGCCTCCCCGTCA
>NW_005354584.1:270222-270864 GCF_000412655.1 Myotis brandtii
GGCCGCGCGATGGCCGCATTCGGCCTGCAGAAGCGCCTTGGTCGGATCTTCTGCGTTTTAAGAAAGAAACACTCAAATCAGTAAATACAGACGTGAGAGAAATGCCTGGCAACGCTTGGCCACGCTTTCACGTGGAGCAGTGTTCAGGTTGGGCGTTCTTAGTGCCCCCCCCCCCCCATTTCCGTTATTTCTTGTCTCTGGAGGCGTCCGGCAGCCTCGGCTGCTAGGGGGACAGTGCCCGGAGCAACACGGCGCCCCCGGGTTGCCGGAGGCCTCGGCCTTCCTCGCAGGCCCCGGAGAGATGGAGCTGAGGGTGCAGGAGAAATGGGGTGGCGTGGTTGGCAGTGCGGACCCAGAACCTCAGGACCGTGTGATGCTGCCTTGACTCAGGGCTGCGCCGGGCGCCCGCCGGGGAGCGCTGTCTCAGCGGCGCTTCTTGCCCAGCGCGAGTGCGTGATCTCGTGTCCCGCTGTCACGGCTGCGGTGAGAGGTGAATGCCGCCCCATCTTCCTTTACCTCCCACAGGAGTTTGACTCACATAGTCACCCCGCTAGTGACTGTGGGGGCGGAAGTTTGATCCTTGTTTTGTGATTCTCTTACTTCTGCTCCTCCTGGAGCATGAATAGGGGCTTCGGGGCAACT
>NW_005354584.1:271024-271489 GCF_000412655.1 Myotis brandtii
AAACCCGAGCTGTTCCCTGGGGAAGGGCGCCCTCTATTGGCCCACAGTGGGAGTGAGGGGCTGTCTCACCCGGACTGAGACCTGGAACATTGGGTGCAGGGGTGGCAGCGTTATTCCGGAAACTCAGTTCTCCCTGCTTTTCTTTCCTGATATAAATTGCTGCTGGGGATGGGTATTTAAGACGAGGCAGGATTTCTACTTTTTCATGTTTTGTTCTGTCAGTATTCACTGAGTGCTTGTTTTGTGTAAAGCTCGAGGCCCTAATGTTCTGTGAGGCATAGAGACTTCTCTTTTAGCGCCCAGGCATTCCTCAGAATCTTTCCTGATGCTGCTTAGTCTTTAAGATGATGTCCCAAGTTCTTAAAATTGCATGAACGACTCTTGAAGAGCTGGCCCCTGGCCATTTTTCTTCTTTTAAAATAATTATGGTGATGCATATATATATGTGTGTGTGTGTGTGTGTGT
>NW_005354584.1:275010-278763 GCF_000412655.1 Myotis brandtii
GAGATAGAAACATCAATGATGAGAGGGAATCATTAATTGTCTGCCTCCTGCAGGCCCCCTAGTGGGAATCGAGCCTGCAACCGGGGCATGTGCCCTTAACTGGAATTGAACCCGGGACCCTTTAGTCTGCAGGCCAGTGCTCTATCCACTGAGCCAAACTGGCTAGGGTCTCAGGGGCTTTCTTATTCTGTTCTCTAAAAAGTGCTATCCGAGTGTAGACTCAGGTCTTACTCATTTTGATGTTTGCCACTGTCCATAACAGTCTGCTGTGATGACGACGATTTTCACAGGGCAGCCTGTGTGCTGAGAGCATGCACTGTGAGAGAGCTGTCTGCGTGGCTAGCAAAACAGGCAATTAGGCTCCCTTATGGATTAGTGTACAGTGTAGACCGGGGAATCAGGGAAGAACATTTAGTCCTAGTGATTGGTAAGTGCATTGTGAAAAGAATCTCTGATTTAGATGAATAGCTTTTTCTAAAAAATATATTTCATTGATTTCAGAAAGGCAGGGAGAGGGAGAGAGAGATAGACATATCAGAGATGAGAGAAAATCATTGATTGGCTGCCTTCTGCACGCCTCAGACTGGGGATCGAGCCAGCAACCTGGGCATGTGCTCTGACCGGTAATTGAACTGTGACCTCCTGGTTCATAGGTCGATGCTCAACTACTGAGCCACACCAGTGAGGCTAGATGAATAGCTTTAAGGTTTTTTGAAATTAAAGCTTCACATCTCCCAATCTGTATGTGATTCTATTTTATTTTTAATTTTTGAAAAATAATTTTATTGATTTCAGAGGGGGAAGGAGAGAGAGAGAGGTAGAAACATCAATGATGAGGGGGAATCATTGATCAGCTGCCTCCTGCACGCCCCCACACTGGGGTCAAGCCTGCAACCCGGGCTTGTTCCCTAACTGGGAATTGAACTATGACCTCCTGGTTCATAGGTTGATGCTCAACCACTGAGCCACTTTGGCTGAGCTCTATTTTAAATAATAGCATAGTGGGTGATGTAAGACATCCTATTTTATATGTACATGCATAATTAGAAAATATTTTGTGAGACAAAAGAGCACTTCTGGCCCTAGCCAGCTTGGCTCAGTGGATAAAGCGTCAGCCTGCGGACCGAAGGGTCCCAGGTTCGATTCCGGCCAAGGTCACATGCCTGGGTTTCGGGCTTGATCCCCAATGGGGGGTGTGTAGGAGGCAGCCGATCAATGATTCTCTCTCATCATTGATGTTTCTATCTCTCTCTCCTTCTCCCTTTTTCTCTGAAATCAATAAAGAAATATATTAAATAAAAAAAGAGCACTTCTGTGTATTTGAATATTTTCTTCTCCTTTCAGGGCTGATATAATCATTTCATCCTGTTTTTCCTTTCAGTGAAAGCACGGACAGCGCAGTTGGCCAAGATCAAGTGGGTTATGAGTGTTGCCTTCTACGTATTGCAGGTGAGTGTCCTGTTGTGTCACTGGGTCAGTAAAGCTGGTGATGGACTTTGCTCTACTTCGGCCCCTGGAATCCAGGCTTTTCCACCTTCAGCTGCTGTGCTGAGTGTCCTGCAAGCATGTAACTCCGAACACTCTGAATTTATAAGTTAGATGAAAAGCCTTTCTCTTGATTAGTGTCGTTAACTCTTGGGATTTTTAAGCAAATGAACGCCTAAGCAACTCCTCTGGAGTTCTTCATGTGGCCTTCACTCCAGCGCAGGTTTGGGAGGCTGGGGGTGAAGTGAGAGAAGCTTACTTAGAAATGGTGTTTTCTGAGATGGCCAGTGGTTTTGGCTGTTGCTTCCTCCATGGTCTACAGATGGGTAAGTGACTGTCTATTCTCCAGGTGGGGAACCCGTATTGTCATTCAAGTCCAGTACCACTGACTCACAACTTCCCTAGGGGGGGACTTTTACTTGCCTTACCCTGAGGTTTCGGATCTGCTATGGCTGCTTTAAATGATCTCTGAGGTTCAATGTTATGAATGATGTTGATTGGGGTAAAGGACTCAGGCTGTTTGGTTATAGTAAGTACTTTGATCCTGAGGTGCTGTCACTGATATGAGATAGGTTTTTCCAGGGACTGAAGTTAAGCCAGGGGCCCTCTTTTAATTAAAAAAAAAAAAATTTATTGATTTGAGAGAGAGAGAGAGAGAAGGAGAGAGAGACACAGACAGAGAGACAGTCAGAGACATCGACTTGTTGTTCCACTTATTTGTGTATTCATTGGTTGCTTCTTGTATGTGCCCTGACAGGGGATCGAACCCACAATCTTGGCGTATCGCAGGTGTGGGGACCTTTTCCTACCAAGGGCCATTGGGATATTTGTAACATCTTCCGGGGGCCATACACAATTATCAACTTAAAAATTAGCCTGCTGTATGTGGTCAAACATTTAACTAACTCACCCCTGATGCCTTAATAGGGCCAGACCAAATGATTTTGCTGGTCTTATATGGCCCGAGGGCTGGACGGTCCCCACCCCAGGATATCGGGACAATGCTCTAACAAACCGAGCTACCCGGCCAGCGCCAGAGGCCCTCTTTTAGGGCATATTTGAGTGACATATTCAGGGCTACAGAGGGGACAAAAGACAACTTGAGGGAATGCTGCTGGGGAAAGGAGGGGAGAGAAGAGATGCTCTCACCATTTAAACTTGCAGAGGCCCACTTCTGCATGGGAAGGCCAGCACTAGAGTGTGGATGAGAATCAACTACTTTTTGAAGGATCCAGAGGCGTAAGGTTGCTTTTGTCCCTAGTACGGTGTATTTAGCATAGTTTACTTAAAAGAGATATTCAATGAGAAAAGAACACTTGTGTTATGGGAAATCTTCATTATTTATCAGCTAATTTAATAGTGTATCTAGTTGACGCTCAAACAACATCGGTTTGAACTGCATGGGTCCACTTATATGTGGATTTTTTTTCCAATAAATATATTGGAAATTTTTTTGGAGACTTGTGACAATTTGACAAAACTCACAGGTGAACCACTGAATAGCCTAGAAATATTGACAATATTAAGAAAAAGGTGCCTAACCAATGGACACAGACAACAGGGGGGTGAGGGCATGAGTGGGGGGATGGGGGGTAATGTGGGGATAAAGAGACATATGTAATAACTTAATCAATTAAAAAAATAAAGTAGAAATAAGAAAAAAAGAGAAAAAGGTATGTCATGAATGTATAAAAGATATATTTGTATTTTCTCTTCCTTATAATTTTTTTAACATTTCTCTAGCTTAATTGTAGGAACACAGTATATGATATATATAACATAAAATATGTGCTAGTCAGCTGTTTATCAGCAGTAGGCTATTAGTAGTTATGTTTTGGAGAGTCAGAAGTTACACTGGGGTTTTTGACTGTGTGGGGTCGGTGCCCCTAACCCGCATTGTTCAAGGTCAGCTGTATATGTTACCGGCGCTGTGGGCTGCAGGGACTGGATTGATAGGGCTTGGTCGTCGCTGTGGGGTGTCCTCTTCTCTCTGAGGACTGGCCGCGGGACGGCAGGTGGTTGGCACTCAGCATAGTGTCTTCGCAGGCTGCCCTGATGGTCTCCCTCATTTGGAAGTATTATTCTGTTCCTGTGGCTGTGGTGCCCAGTAAATGGATAACTCCGCTCGACCGGCTGGTGGCGTTTCCCACTAGAGTAGCAGGTAAGAGCTTCCTGGGAAACATAGTGGGAGACTGTGGAGAGACTTAGGAGGAGGTGTGTGGTAGGTTAAGTCAACCTGACACCGTCCTCATCGTCCATTTCATGGGG
>NW_005354584.1:289620-306186 GCF_000412655.1 Myotis brandtii
AAAGTAACTGATAGTGTATTGCTTAATATCTCAGGGACTCTAATTTTCATATGCAAATTAAAGATTATAGTATCTGCCTTACGTATCTCAAAGGGAGAGATGTGAGTAACAAAAAGAGAAATATTTAAAAGTGCCTTTAACTAGAAAAGTAATCATTACACGAATGGTAGTAGTTGTAGTAATATCTGTGGGAATAGTATTAATAGAAGTAGTAGTTATTGTTAAACCACATGGGTTAGTAGTGGTGTGAAAGAGGGACAATATAGAAAATGATATATTTGTACATACATCTGTAGTATCACATATTTCTTTAATCCTTAGTATAGTCAGCTAATATTCTTTAATGCTCTCAGGTTCCTAAACTCTGGTATGTTTTGACTTGACAAAAGATTTGCCAGGAAAATGATTATATTGTGAAAATATGAAAATATTTTATTCAATATTAACAATATAATATTAAATTAGGAGAGAGATTTGCTGCCCTATTTCACATTATATGGTCTATTCATTTACTAAATGTTAATGCAAATTTCTCCCAAACTTTAACCTTTTTCATAAAAATTGTGTTATTCATCAAATTCTGGAACTTGGGAAGGTAATTGAAAGTTGATTTCTTGCTCCACCTCTAACTTGTCCAAACTCAATGAAGTTTTCTTTCATTGTTGATTTAACATCCTTTCTACTCAGGTCCACTTGCTCCTTGTGTTGTTTTGCTTTAGACTGGCTGCTTTCTGTCCTTAATCTTCTGCTTCTTCTCGCTTGCCTACATTGACTGACAAGGGGTTGGTTTAACTGTCTCTCCAAGTGATTGGGAAACAGTTTTCACACACTGTTAAATTTTAGACCTGTCAAGTAATCTTGTTGCTGCAAATTGAATTTTTAATCTTGGACTAATATTGAGACGATGACCTTTGGTTGAGCATAGGTCCGCTTAAGCAAACTTAAGGTAGGGTTCTCTATTAGTATTTCTCAAACTTAGATCATTTGCTTCAGAATCAGTTGGAGTATTTAGGCCCTAAGACCTCCCGAGTCAGAATCTGCATTTTTAACAAGCTCTCCCTGTGATCCTTGTGTGCAAACTAAAATTCAATAATCATTGTTGTCAGTGTTGGAATCATCAAAGTAGTATGCTTACTTCTAAAGCAGCAACAATACTTTTGTATGTGATTAACATATGAAATCATACCAGACTGTGAGCTCTTCTAGAGCAGCAGACATAGCTTATTTATTTGTGCCCAAAGTAGGTGCTCAATGAATATTTTATACATGAATATTAGACTAAATCTACCAAGGAATTCCTCAGGCAACCCTTAGATCCAGCTTTGTCAATAGGGAGATGAAATGGTTAGAAAGCAGACCGGTCTGCTTAGTAGTCTTATTGTCTTACAATAATCATGGAGCTAAGAAAATAATTATGAAGTACTAGAGGCCTGGTGTATGAATTTGTGCATGGGTGGGGTCTGGCTGGCCCACCCCAATTGTGGCCTATCAGGCCAGGCTGGCCAAGGGGAGGGGCCGCAGGTGGTTGGCTGGCTGGCCCTGCCCCCTGGTTAAAGGGATAATTTGTATATTATTAGCCTTTTATTATATAGGATAATCATTTTAATAGTTTTTTAGGTGTAAAGTTCAGTGGCACTAAGTCCATTCACATTGTTGCGCAGCTGTCACCACCACCCATCTCCAGAAGTTTTTCATCTTCCTAAACTGAACCTGTACCCATTAAACACTAACTCCTTATTCTCTCTCTTCCTGGCACCCACCGTTCTACTGTCCGTCTCTATGAATTTGACGACTCGAAGTACCTCATATACATGAAATAGTGCAGTATTTGTCATTTTGTGACTGGCTTGTTCTGCGTATCATAATGTCTTTAGGGTTCGTCCTTGTAGTGAGTGTCAGGATTGCATTCCTTGTTAAGGCTGAATATTAGTCCATTATATGTATGTCCTACGTTGTGTCTACCTGTTCATCTTTAGATGGACATCTGGGTTGTTTTCACCTTTTGGCTATTGTGAGTAGTGCTGGTAGAACATTGGTGTACACATATCTGTGCGAGTCTCTGTTTTCAATTCTTTTGGGTAAATACCCAGAAATGGAATTGCTGGATCATATGATAGCTCCACATGTAATTTTTTTGAGAAACTGCCATTCTATTTTTCACAGCAGCTGCACCATTTACATTCTCACCAGCACTGCACAAGAGTTGCAATTTCTCCACATTCTCCACCACTTGTCATGTTAGGTTGTTGCTTTGAGAATTGCCATCCCAATAGGTGCAAAATGGCATATCATTGTGGTTTTGATTTACATTTTTCCTTATGATTAGTGATATTGGACATCATTTCTTGAGCTTATTGGCCATTTGTATCTCTTCTTTAGAGAAATGTCTATGCCATTTCTTATGCCATTTTTAAATTGAGCACCAGGAGCTGTCCCCAGGGGCAGAGCACCCTCCGTAGGCCCACAGCAGGAGGGAGGGGCTGTTTGTTTTTCTGTTGTTGAATTAGGAGTACTTTATATATTCTGGATACGAACTCTATTCCACGTGATTTGCAGATGCTGTCTTCCATTTTGTGGGGTTACTGTCCATCTTGCATTCTTCCTCCATTCTTCCTATGTACCCCACCCCATTTCACCTCATGTTGGAGCCACATGCAACTAATCTCAGTTCTCAGAGGCTGTGTTTTGCATTCCTCTATGAATTGTTTGTGATTTCTCCTTAGCTGAGGGGGGAGTTGGAGTGTGTGTGTGGGGTATGCCAGCAGCTGTGAATAAGACCGGTCATGTCAGGCTTCTTCACCACGCCTACACCAAACACTGTCACAGAGGTTATTGCTGCAGTCTAGACGCGGGTGAGCTGCTGCCCTGTATGAGTGACTGTTCATCATTTAGATCAGTGGTTCTCAACCTTCCTAATGCCGCGACCCTTTAATACAGTTCCTCATGTTGTGGTGACCCCCAATTTCATTGTTACAAATTGAACATAATTAAAGCATAGTGATTAATCACAAAAACAATATGTAATTATATATGTGTTTTCCTATGGTCTTAGGTGACCCCTGTGAAAGGGTCGTTCGACCCCCAAAAGGGTCTCGACCCACAGGTTGAGAACCGCTGATTTAGATGAAAGAGGATTTGGTTTGACCTTGGACTTGTGTCACATCTATGCTGCTTCTTACAGGCTCCATAACCTTTCTAAACCCAAACCAGTTAGCTTTCCTAAATCTCTGTCCCTTGGTTGCAGCACTGTTTGTCGGGATTGTTAGCCAGGTTCGGGTTTTCTTAGTGTACGCCCTGTTGTTCCACCTGGTCACTGGGTTGGTGCTGAGGGTCAGTGAAAAGCTGTAAGGAACGTCCTGGTCCCATGGAGGTAAAGTGCTGCCCACCACAGGCCCTGATTTTAGGACCCAAGTGGGCAAGGCTCCGAGGAGGGAAAGAGTTTGGGAATGGGCCACACCCTTGCACTTCAGATCATAACCTTCTTGCAATGTTTCTGGTTTCCGTTCAGCCAGAAGCAAGGGAGGGGTGCACCATCCCACTAGCCGAGCAGCTGGCTGGCCCCCTGGCCTGAGCCCGTGAGGAATACTAATGCCAGGAATCCTCTGCCCAGCAAAGCCTTGCAAGGTCTCGGGTGGGGATCTCGGCTGAATATTGGGATGGGATGCGTGCTTGGATAAGGACACCCCAGTCCCTGCTGTTGACTTGGCATTTTCCTGAGAGCTCTTGCTCTTTCCCCTTTCAGCTGGTCACAGGACACATGGATGAGGGAACCTTGTTCATTTTGCAGGACTTCTTTAGTCAAAGGCGGCCGAGGAGGAGGGGGACTTCTAGACTCCACCCAGTCTGCGTGGGCGCAGGAGGAGCACTGCGCAGGCGCCCCAGGACTGACACAGTGGAGGGCAGTGTGAGGGACTTTATTTGACGAATCCTTTATAACTACTCTCCCACTGCCACCCCCTGTCAAGCATGGATGCCACTTGGGCTCTGCGAGTGTTTGGCTGGGTACCTCCTCTTACCACTATGTGCCCCTTACCCTGCTCCTCCTCTGACTCCCACATCAGGCTACCCTTTCTGGAGACACCCATATCACTACGCTTGGCTCTGACCCCCCTCCCCGGCCCCCTCTTGCCAGGGTGCCCCTTGGCAGGAATGCCCTCATCACTGGTACTCTGCACCCGCATCCTGCTCTGCCTACCTAACTTAGGATTGGATTCTTCAGGGCGGGCAGGAGATGCCTGGTCCGCGTACCTGAATGACAGCTCTGGAATGGAAACAGTTTCTATTTTATAATTCCAATTTTATAGTTATAGTGAAAGACACACATATTTGTACCATAGCAATCCGTTGGCATGTCTTCAAAAGGAAAAATACAATGTGAATAGCGATTCAAATCAGAGGGAGGTTTTCTATTTTTTAAATATATTTTTATTGATTTCAGAGAGGAAGGGAGAGGGAGAGAGAGAGAAATATCAATGATGAGCGAATCATTGATCGGCTGCCTCCTGCATGCCCCCACAACCCAGGCATGTGCCCTGACCAGGAATCGAACCCTGACCTCCTAGTTCATATGTGGACTCTCAAACACTGAGCCACGCGGGCTGGGCCGAAGGGAGGTTTTATATTTGCAGTTTTACGGAGCAGGACCAGGACCAGGCAGCAGAGGCTGGCCATCTAGGTAAGGGGCAGCCTGCCCAGGCGAGAGAGGCAGCAGGCAGGATGGTGGAGGCGAGGAGAATTGTACCCCAAGTGGAAAGGCACTGACCCCCGCTGTCTGCTCCACCAGATGTCCAGGGTGCTGCAGAAGGATGCAGAGCAGGAGTCTCAGATGAGAGCAGAGATCCAGGACATGAAGCAGGAGCTCTCCACTGTCAACATGATGGACGAGTTCGCCAGATACGCCAGGCTGGAAAGAAAGATCAACAAGATGACAGATAAGCTCAAAACTCATGGTGCAGTTTTTTATTTTTTGTTTTGAATTTTTATAAGAGTTTATTTGAGCCAAACTGATGACATTGCCGGGAAGCAAGACCTCAAATGCTCCCCTCATGGTACTGTTTTCATTTGTAGTTTTTGGAAAGCTTCATAAGAGCTGATTCATAGAAAAACCTTTTCTGTGATGATTTGTAGAACACACGCACTGATTCTTGGATGTTTAAAGGTTGATATAAACCTTGAAGTTGTCTAGGAGAAACCCAATAATAATAATTACATTACTTTCTCTTTATTTTGCTGGTGAACCTTTGCTTTCTAACAGAAACATTCAGGATACTCTTAGAGTCTCTTCAGAGCCAACTTGAGAGGTTGTCATTTTCAAATTCAACTTTTCTGAGAGAAGCCTAGAAAAGAATCTCACAGTGAATTCTCAGGGGCTTTCTTTTTCCTTTTTCTTTTTTTTTTTTAAAAATATTTTTATTGATTTCACAGAAGAAGGTAGAGGGAGAGAGAGATAGAAACATCAATGATGAGAGGGAATCATTAATTGTCTGCCTCCTGCAGGCCCCCTAGTGGGAATCGAGCCTGCAACCGGGGCATGTGCCCTTAACTGGAATTGAACCCGGGACCCTTTAGTCTGCAGGCCAGTGCTCTATCCACTGAGCCAAACTGGCTAGGGTCTCAGGGGCTTTCTTATTCTGTTCTCTAAAAAGTGCTATCCGAGTGTAGACTCAGGTCTTACTCATTTTGATGTTTGCCACTGTCCATAACAGTCTGCTGTGATGACGACGATTTTCACAGGGCAGCCTGTGTGCTGAGAGCATGCACTGTGAGAGAGCTGTCTGCGTGGCTAGCAAAACAGGCAATTAGGCTCCCTTATGGATTAGTGTACAGTGTAGACCGGGGAATCAGGGAAGAACATTTAGTCCTAGTGATTGGTAAGTGCATTGTGAAAAGAATCTCTGATTTAGATGAATAGCTTTTTCTAAAAAATATATTTCATTGATTTCAGAAAGGCAGGGAGAGGGAGAGAGAGATAGACATATCAGAGATGAGAGAAAATCATTGATTGGCTGCCTTCTGCACGCCTCAGACTGGGGATCGAGCCAGCAACCTGGGCATGTGCTCTGACCGGTAATTGAACTGTGACCTCCTGGTTCATAGGTCGATGCTCAACTACTGAGCCACACCAGTGAGGCTAGATGAATAGCTTTAAGGTTTTTTGAAATTAAAGCTTCACATCTCCCAATCTGTATGTGATTCTATTTTATTTTTAATTTTTGAAAAATAATTTTATTGATTTCAGAGGGGGAAGGAGAGAGAGAGAGGTAGAAACATCAATGATGAGGGGGAATCATTGATCAGCTGCCTCCTGCACGCCCCCACACTGGGGTCAAGCCTGCAACCCGGGCTTGTTCCCTAACTGGGAATTGAACTATGACCTCCTGGTTCATAGGTTGATGCTCAACCACTGAGCCACTTTGGCTGAGCTCTATTTTAAATAATAGCATAGTGGGTGATGTAAGACATCCTATTTTATATGTACATGCATAATTAGAAAATATTTTGTGAGACAAAAGAGCACTTCTGGCCCTAGCCAGCTTGGCTCAGTGGATAAAGCGTCAGCCTGCGGACCGAAGGGTCCCAGGTTCGATTCCGGCCAAGGTCACATGCCTGGGTTTCGGGCTTGATCCCCAATGGGGGGTGTGTAGGAGGCAGCCGATCAATGATTCTCTCTCATCATTGATGTTTCTATCTCTCTCTCCTTCTCCCTTTTTCTCTGAAATCAATAAAGAAATATATTAAATAAAAAAAGAGCACTTCTGTGTATTTGAATATTTTCTTCTCCTTTCAGGGCTGATATAATCATTTCATCCTGTTTTTCCTTTCAGTGAAAGCACGGACAGCGCAGTTGGCCAAGATCAAGTGGGTTATGAGTGTTGCCTTCTACGTATTGCAGGTGAGTGTCCTGTTGTGTCACTGGGTCAGTAAAGCTGGTGATGGACTTTGCTCTACTTCGGCCCCTGGAATCCAGGCTTTTCCACCTTCAGCTGCTGTGCTGAGTGTCCTGCAAGCATGTAACTCCGAACACTCTGAATTTATAAGTTAGATGAAAAGCCTTTCTCTTGATTAGTGTCGTTAACTCTTGGGATTTTTAAGCAAATGAACGCCTAAGCAACTCCTCTGGAGTTCTTCATGTGGCCTTCACTCCAGCGCAGGTTTGGGAGGCTGGGGGTGAAGTGAGAGAAGCTTACTTAGAAATGGTGTTTTCTGAGATGGCCAGTGGTTTTGGCTGTTGCTTCCTCCATGGTCTACAGATGGGTAAGTGACTGTCTATTCTCCAGGTGGGGAACCCGTATTGTCATTCAAGTCCAGTACCACTGACTCACAACTTCCCTAGGGGGGGACTTTTACTTGCCTTACCCTGAGGTTGCGGATCTGCTATGGCTGCTTTAAATGATCTCTGAGGTTCAATGTTATGAATGATGTTGATTGGGGTAAAGGACTCAGGCTGTTTGGTTATAGTAAGTACTTTGATCCTGAGGTGCTGTCACTGATATGAGATAGGTTTTTCCAGGGACTGAAGTTAAGCCAGGGGCCCTCTTTTAATTAAAAAAAAAAAATTTATTGATTTGAGAGAGAGAGAGAGAGAAGGAGAGAGAGACACAGACAGAGAGACAGTCAGAGACATCGACTTGTTGTTCCACTTATTTGTGTATTCATTGGTTGCTTCTTGTATGTGCCCTGACAGGGGATCGAACCCACAATCTTGGCGTATCGCAGGTGTGGGGACCTTTTCCTACCAAGGGCCATTGGGATATTTGTAACATCTTCCGGGGGCCATACACAATTATCAACTTAAAAATTAGCCTGCTGTATGTGGTCAAACATTTAACTAACTCACCCCTGATGCCTTAATAGGGCCAGACCAAATGATTTTGCTGGTCTTATATGGCCCGAGGGCTGGACGGTCCCCACCCCAGGATATCGGGACAATGCTCTAACAAACCGAGCTACCCGGCCAGCGCCAGAGGCCCTCTTTTAGGGCATATTTGAGTGACATATTCAGGGCTACAGAGGGGACAAAAGACAACTTGAGGGAATGCTGCTGGGGAAAGGAGGGGAGAGAAGAGATGCTCTCACCATTTAAACTTGCAGAGGCCCACTTCTGCATGGGAAGGCCAGCACTAGAGTGTGGATGAGAATCAACTACTTTTTGAAGGATCCAGAGGCGTAAGGTTGCTTTTGTCCCTAGTACGGTGTATTTAGCATAGTTTACTTAAAAGAGATATTCAATGAGAAAAGAACACTTGTGTTATGGGAAATCTTCATTATTTATCAGCTAATTTAATAGTGTATCTAGTTGACGCTCAAACAACATCGGTTTGAACTGCATGGGTCCACTTATATGTGGATTTTTTTTCCAATAAATATATTGGAAATTTTTTTGGAGACTTGTGACAATTTGACAAAACTCACAGGTGAACCACTGAATAGCCTAGAAATATTGACAATATTAAGAAAAAGGTGCCTAACCAATGGACACAGACAACAGGGGGGTGAGGGCATGAGTGGGGGGATGGGGGGTAATGTGGGGATAAAGAGACATATGTAATAACTTAATCAATTAAAAAAATAAAGTAGAAATAAGAAAAAAAGAGAAAAAGGTATGTCATGAATGTATAAAAGATATATTTGTATTTTCTCTTCCTTATAATTTTTTTAACATTTCTCTAGCTTAATTGTAGGAACACAGTATATGATATATATAACATAAAATATGTGCTAGTCAGCTGTTTATCAGCAGTAGGCTATTAGTAGTTATGTTTTGGGGAGTCAGAAGTTACACTGGGGTTTTTGACTGTGTGGGGTCGGTGCCCCTAACCCGCATTGTTCAAGGTCAGCTGTATATGTTACCGGCGCTGTGGGCTGCAGGGACTGGATTGATAGGGCTTGGTCGTCGCTGTGGGGTGTCCTCTTCTCTCTGAGGACTGGCCGCGGGACGGCAGGTGGTTGGCACTCAGCATAGTGTCTTCGCAGGCTGCCCTGATGGTCTCCCTCATTTGGAAGTATTATTCTGTTCCTGTGGCTGTGGTGCCCGGGGTTTGCGTCTCAGCCTCGAAGGCTGGCTGTGAGGAAACGCAGATCCAGAGAAGTTCCTTACCTTGTCCGCTGTCACCGAAATGTTAAGTAGCAGAGCTAGAACTCAAGCCACGTCTGCTTCTGGACTCTAAGCCCATCCCTGCAGTCGACAGCCTGCTTATTCAAACACTACTTCCAGTTCTCAGATTCTGCAGTCCCTTTTCAGTTCTAGGCATAGCGAGGGCATTTATGGCTCTCGGCCATTTTTTTATATGTGAATGATAATTTCTTTTGGATGTTAAAAGTAGTACATGTCATTGTGGGATGACTAAAAATAAAAGAAAAATGAAAGAAAACTCATTAGCTATGGATAACCTCTTAGACTGTGCTATATTTTTCCAGTCTTTTTTTTCCTATTTATTTTTATACAGGGGTGGGCAAAAGTAGGTGTACAGTTATGATTACATGAAACACAGTTTATTCTTGTATTATTATTTATTCTTGTATTATATATTCCATTCGAACAACTGTAGACTTACTTTTGCCCACCCTTGTATAGTTAAGGTTGTCTAGCTTTTTGTCCCTTTTTACTTTATATTGTAAGCCTTCTCCCATATCAATAAACTTTTCTTTATTAAGGAGTTTTGAATAGCTGTTCTTCATTTGGATGTGTCATAATTTACTAATTTTCCTGTTAAAAATTAGGTCCTAATTTTTTCTACCAAGAATAATGCTATAGCACACCTCCTTTCAGCCAGTTTTTGGTTGTGATTTGTGATCATGCTGGAGGTGAATTACTAAATTAAAAGGAATGACTATTTCAATTTAACCACTTCCCTCCCCCACCCCCTTTGTGGGACTCAGCCTTGAGGGCAGTACTGGTGCAAGAGGCCACTCTTCCCGGCAGCCAGCAGGCCACTGGCCACTCTTGCAGCCTGTCTTCCTGTCTCTCATTGACCAGTGGGACAGGAACGGTGTGGGTAAACATTGCTTCATTCGTGACGCTCTTTGAGGAGGGAAAACCAAATAGTGTCACCGAGTGGTCTTGCAGCCTACGAATATTGTAAATAATAAAGCCTATTTCTCGGTAGAGAAGGGGAATTCAAACCAGCGCTCATGGTTCTGTATAATTCCTGCTTAGTAAGGAAGGCAGCCCTGTGAATTAATCGAAAGTCTGATGCATTGGAACCCACGAAATACAAACTTTGTCTTAGGCCAGCACTGCTCCAAAAGAATGGAACTACTCTTACTTCCTCTAAGACAGTGGTTCCCAACCTTTTTTTGGCCACGCCCCACCTAAGCATCTCTAAAATCCTGATGCCCCCACCCCCCCGTGACATATAATTCTTTTTTTTTCTTTTTTTAAAGATTTTTCTTTCTTTCTTTCTTTTTTTATTAGTTAAGGTATTACAAATGTGTCCTCATCCCCCCCATTAACCCCCAACCTCCCCCCATATAATTCTTATTATTCAAAAAGTGAACTCCTATTCATGTGGAGGAAGCCCAAAAGGCCATTAACTTGGTCTAAACAAGCTTCCAAAGAACATGGCATCCATAAAGAGAAAAATAAAAGAACAAAAGAAGTTGAAGTCCTGAGGAAGAAATCACTAAGAAATTGTTAAAACAATAATAATATGAAGTGATATGAAAAAATAGCAAAGTTTCAAAACATATAATAGAGAACTGGCATAAATGTCACAGTATGTATTTATATATTGTATATGAGGCCCCTAGAACCATAAGAAATGCAAAAGGTTCATTGTTAATAACTTATTCTCGAATTGCCCCCCTGTGGGGCGTGTGCCCCACGTTGGGAACAACTGCTCTAAGATGAAGGTAGCAGAGGCAGGGAATGTGGGCAGAACTCTTGCTGTGCTCTCACTTTGAATTTCTTTATTTTTAGGTGGTGTTGGAATCACCTGTTGGATTTTAGTCTGTAACAAAGTTGTGGCTATTATGCTTCATCCTTTCAGCTGAAAAAGAAAATGAATACAGCTCTGAGACTTTGAAAAATGAATTTTCACTTAGGTTAAAAATCTGACTTAAACTGTTTTATTGTCTTTAATTTGTTTAAGAAACAAAAGAGTGCAGGTTAGTTCTTTTGATGAACCTGCTTGTTCTTGGATTTTATGTGAGATTCTTATAAGAATTAAATTTGTACACTTGTCATTGAGGCAGAGAGGTCTGTCACGCCTCTATACTGGCCAGCAAAGCAGCAGATTTGTGATAAGAAATGGGACATTACAGGCATCTACATGTTGTTACTTGTGATTTGCACACTTGGCATATTTTAAGTATGCTTTTTAAAAATTGATTTCAGAGATGTGAAGGGAAAGGGAGGGAGAGAGAGAAACATCAATGCTGAGAGAAAATTATCGATTGGCTGCCTCTCATGCACGAACCCTATTGGAGATCAAGCCTGAAACCTGGGCATGTGCCCTGGCCAGAAATCGAACTGTGACCTGGTTCATGGGTTGACGCTCAACCACTGAGGCACACTGGCTGGGCATTCTCTTGGCATATTTTAAAGGTCACATTGCCAATTGGAAAGTCAACATTTTCTCATAATTTAAGTACTTTAAAGACTTCATACTACTTTTAATCCAGATTAGAAAGCAATTTAATATCACTACTAGAATTTGAAAATTTGTTTTTTAATCTCATGCAGCACCACTAAGAATAACACTAACTGACATTGCCTGTGCTTATCTTTGGTTTAAAATGTCATCTGTTGAGCAAGCCTTTGTGGAGTATTATCTCCTTATTTGAAGCTGTTATTTTTTCATTTCCGAGTTTTAGAAATGTATTTGTGAGATCATTACACATTGTTTTGTGCTTGAATTATGTGTTTTGTACTTAAAGCATTTCAAATGCAATGTATTTATAAGCATTTAATATTTATGCTCCATAGAACGGAACAAAGTTAAAGTAGGAAGCCTGATTAAATTAATTTAAATGGATACATGTTTGGCCCATAACGTATAATGCTGCTAAATATTTTTAAAACACTTCTTTACTAATTAAAATCTTTGCAAGTGCTTGTATGACTTCCTTCCTTACAGCCACTCATTTGCTATGACCAGTCTGTAACTGACAAGTGGCAGAGGGCTTTAACCATTAACTACGTCGGCTGCAGCACCTTAAAGCCAGATTCCATCACTAGTTTTGAAAAGATCATGTTCTTGTGTTCCTTAATGACCCAGGAGGGAGCTCACTGTGCTTTCTGCTAGTTGTACCATGAAATGACAAGGCGCTGTGTTACTTCAGTTTATTGGACTGGAGTGGTCTCAGGTTCCCTGATCATTCAGACTTACCTGGCAGCAGGTTGACGTGGCTTTGAGGAAGGATGCAGAGCCAGGAGCACAGCTGTTTCTACAGACAGCATCGTGCGAGCTCCGACTCCAGCTTCCACTGTCAGTCACCACAGGGCACACGTGGCCACAAGGGTGAGATGCCAACCTGACGGGGGGAGATGGCAGCAGCACAAGGAGGTTGCAGGGTCCAGGGTCCGTAGAGGCCACAGTCTGATGCCCACCTGTAGTGAGCTGCAGGCAGCTGGACGGGTTGCGTAGTCTCGATCGAGCGGCCAGGTGCACATGCCCAGGGATGTCCTTGGGACACTAAGCCGTTTCAAGCCTCCCTGACAAGACCTTTATTTATCTCCTAAGGATATATTCTCTCAGTTAGTACTGCAATTATGACAGATTTCACTGAGGCTAGAGGAAGAGATTTACATTTCACAGCTGTTAACGCTTTCCATATACATTAATAGTTAGTGAAGATTAAATAGGGGAAGTTTAAATGTTCGTCATATTTCACATAATTGTTTTTAAATAGATAATAAACTTGGTATTGCCCTAGCCAGTGTTGATCAATGGTTAGATCATTGGCCCGTGGACCTAAGGGTTTTGGGTTCAATTCCTAGTCAAGGGCATGTACCTGGGTTGCAGGTTCGTTCCCTAGGCCCAGTTGGGGTGGGTGCAGGGGGGCACCAATTGATGTGTCCCTCTCACCTTGATGTTTCTCTCTCTATCTCTACCTCTCCCCCTCCTCCCTCCCTTTCACTTTCTCTAAAAAAAAATCAATGGAAAAATATCCTCAGATGAGGATTAAAAAAAACAAACATGGTACTGAATTTAAAACAGAAAAGGATACATTTAAAAGTTCATTGGGGGCGGGTGTGGCATGGAGAGGGTCAATGGGGAAACAAGGGGGACATTGTAATACTTTCAACAATAAAGATAAATAAAAAACCCAAAAACATCTCCTGACCCTTTTACTGTTGTGTCACCCAATTTTCCTCTGTTACCAGTTTCTTATGATTCTTCCAATGATCCCATACATTTATGGATATTGATATGTGTGGTTTTAAAATAAAAATTTTAAATTATAAAAGTAGTACCTAAAAAAATAACTGGTGCTTTTTTTTTTTTTTTTTTTAAATCCTATTTGAAGAGTCCAGAAAAGGAATGAGGAAGCAAGGTCTCCCATGATTCCACAGAACGGGGATTACTGGTATTAATGTTTGTATATTTATGTATACTTATGGATAGCTATAGGTTTGTGTTTCTATTAAAAAATACTGGGTATAGATAGTTTCTAGCTTTAGATGAGACATCTTTTTGATTTAAAGTATCTAAAGCTCTCTTCATGCCAATTGGGTTTCCTGTATAGTAGTATTTATGGTAAATCAAGCAGGGAAATATTTCTATATACAAATCCACAATCTTTTTTTTTTATCCTCACCTGAGGATATTTTTCATTGATTTTTAGGGAGAGTGTAAGGGAGGGGGAGAGACAGACACATTGATTGGTTGCCTCCTGAACACACGCTGACCGGGGCTGGGGATCGAGCCTGCAACCACAGTACGTGCCCTTGACTGGCAAACTGTGACTCTTCAGTCCGCAGGCCAACGCTCTATCTGCTGAGCCAAACCAGCCAGGGTGAAACAGATGCTTGTTAAACCTTTTCACTCTATTCATGTCTACTAACCTATTTCCTGTCTCTGTGCTTTGATATTGATCAGTGCTTCAGATATTTTACTCTCTTCATTCTGGTCTCCTCTGCTGTTAAGCCTGTTTGTTGAGTTAATTTAAATTATTATATGTCTTCTGAGTTGTCACAGATGCTGAATTCTTATTCTTTTTAATTCATATTTTCAAAAACTTTTATTTCTTCAGACATTTGTTTTCTGTGTATAATTCCAATAGGTGAAGTCTTTGCAGATCTGGTCCTTATATGTTATTCCTCTTGGTTCTCTTAGCACTTTGTTCTTTTTGTTTAACTCTGTAGGAATTTCCTGAGGCCTGAGTTGAAGATAGGTTCTTCCAGCCCGGCCGGTGTGGCTCAGTGGTGGAGCATCGACCTATGAACCAGAAGGTCACAGTTCGATTCCCGGTCAGGGCACATGGCTGGGTTGCTGGCTCAGTCCCTGGTGTGGGGCATGTGGGAGGCAGCTGATCAATAATTCTCATCAATGAGGTTTCTATCTCCCTTCTTCTCTGAAATTTATATATAAAGGAAAACAAAAAGATAGGCTCTTGCAGAAAGGATTTGTATTTCTACTGCTCTGGGGCTACTACCAGCCTAGATCTCTTTAAACTTTACTTTTAGGTTCTATCATCCAATCCAGTTTCAGTCTGTCAAACAGGGTGAGGGTGGACTGGCCACAGTCTCTGAGTTTAAGACAGTTTTCTCAGCTTATTGAGGCTCGAGGCCTGGCTGGCCAGGGTTCGTGGGAGGGACCTTCTCTTAGGTTTCTACTTGGGCTGATGGATGTTGTTCTTTGGGTTTGGCTCTGGAGGCTTTTCTGATGTTCAGTTCTGTAGTTTTGGCAAATGCCCTTTAGGCCAAAGCTGACTTCAGAGAGACAGCCTCCCTGGGGGCCTCCTTTCACTTAGTGTTCACCAGCTGAACTGATTAAAGACATGTTTGTTCTAGAAAGGAAACCTTTGGAGCAGCGCTTGTCAACCGGTGGCACGGACCACTGGTGGTCCATGAGGTCCGAAAGGTTGGCGACCTCCGTTCTAGTTAATATAGCATTTTTAGCTTTTCTATAGCAGGAGCGCCAAAGTACCTTGTCTACCAGAGTACAGGAAATGAATTTCTTCTTAAGGAATATTTTTAAAATATGTTTTAATTCTCAGTGAACAGACTAAAAGGAATTTGAAATCTTAAGAACTTCTATTAGTGAAATTTTTCCCGTTTAAAATATACTGGAACTTAAAATGTTTTGTGGACCAATTCAGTCAGTCTCTTTTCTTAGTGATGCTAAGTGTTGAAAACGGGAGATTTAATCAGATTCTTGTTGCTCTCAGTAGCAGTAAAGTAAAATTGTACTTTATTCTCCAGCACTTTCTACACCCAAGTGTCTAAAATATTTCATTTAAAGTGGTTATTATTTCCATAAGCCAAATGCTGTTTATAGGTTAACATTGTTTTCTAACAATCAAATATTAACATTTATGCTTTGGTACTTGACTTAAAAATATTTATTATAAAAAATATGTTTTTATTGATTCAGAGAGAGAAAGGAAGGGAGAGGGAGAGAGAGATAGAAACATCCATGAGAGAAATATCATCAAATAGTTGCCTCCTGCACACTCCCTGCTGGGGATGGAGTCTGAAACCCGGCTTGTGTCCTGACCGGGAATTGAACCAGTGACCTCCTGGTGCATGGGTCGACACTCAACCACTGAGCGACACTGGCCAGGATGGATCGCTTTTTATTTAAAACATCTTTCCCTCCTGATTATACAGCTATGTTCAGTATAGAAAATCATAGAAAATAAATACACTGAAAATAAATTAAAAATTGACCACAATCTCCTTCCTTAGAGATAGAAGTTAGCATTTTATTATCTACTAGAGGCCCAGTGCATGAAATTTGTGCATTGGTGGGGGGGGTCCCCTCAGCCCAGCCCACACCCTCTCCAATCTGGGACATCCCTCTCACAATCCTGGACTGCTGGCTTCTAATCGCTCACCTGCCTGCTGGCCTGATTGCCCCTCACTGCCTCTGCATGCTGGCCTGATTGCCCCTAACTGTCCCCCCTGCCGGCCTGGTCACCCCTAATTGCACCCCACTGCTGGCCAGGTTACCCCCAGCTGCCCCCTCCCTGATAGCCTGGTCACTCCTTACTGCCCCCCCTGCTGGCCAGGTCGCTCCTCAACTGTCCCCCTCTGCCCACCTGGTCGCCCCCAACTTCACCCCCCGCTGACCAGGTTGCCTCTTACTGCCCCCCTGCCAGCCTGGTTGCCCCCAACTGCCCCCCTCTGCCAGCCTGGTCACCCCTAACTGTCATTTGGTCATCCCTCACTAACCCCCCCTGCCAGCCTGGTCACCCCACGCAGCTTGCTGTTCAGTCGTTTGGTCATTCCTCACTAACCCCCCCTGCTGGCCTGGTCACCCCATGCAGCCTGCTTGTTCAGTCGTTTGGTTGTCCCTCACTAACCTCCCTGCTGGCCTGGTCGTAGGCAGCCATCTTGTGAGGGTTAATTTACATATTACCTCTTTATTATATAGGACTAGAGGCCCGGTGCACAAAAAT
>NW_005354584.1:307557-314229 GCF_000412655.1 Myotis brandtii
GGGGAACGTTGGAGTCCTCCGTCACTGAAGCAAGCAAGCCTCATGTTCGCTTCAAGCTGCCTGGCTGCCGGCCGCCATCTTGGCTGGCAGTTAATTTGCATATTGCCCTGATTAGCCAATGGGAAGGGTATCGGAGTGACACCAATTTGCATGTTTCTCTTTTATTAGTGTAGATAATAAAAGTGTAATATGCTAATTAGACCAGACAGCCAAACGACCTTCAAGATGTCCTTCCAGATGAAGCCGGGGCTGCGAGGGCTGAGGCAAGCTGCTGTGGCTGCAAGGGCCGAGCCCCTTGCATGAATTTCATGCATCGGGCCTCTAGTCTTATGCATATATCTTTAAAATAATCTTAATTAGATGACTAGAAAGTAACAAGCTTAGATTATATTTTTATTAAATAGTGCCCTACAGAAGCACTTTTAGGTAGTTCTGATTTAATGTTATGATTGTGCTTTTGTTGTGGGTAGGCATAAGGAAAGATCCCCTGAAAAATTCTCCATCTGCTCTAAAGCTGGAGTAGACATTGTAATATTGTACTATTACACCATTTCTAAGAATCATTTTAGTAAATTTCTCCAGAATTTAGGGCTAGTCAATTATGTCATTTCATGTGCATTTGCATAGTCCCCTGTGAAAGCTATGAGAATTCTAAGTGTTCTCTCTCTGCCCTCCACCGTCTCTCCTTCCTTCTGTTTTCCCCACTGTAGTTTTCATAAAGGTCAAAGCTTATGCCATTTGTAGTCTTTATCTTTGGTTTTAAATACAATTCTTTTCCCATCATAACTTATACTCCCCCCCCCTTTTTACACTCCCTTTTAAAAGTTTATTTTTTATTTTCAATTTTTAAAAGTGTTAATATTACACACCAACCCATAAACATCCTTGGAAATACTGTGGTCTAAATCTATATATATAAAAGCCTAAGTGACCATTTGACTGTTTGACCCATAGCTATGACGTGCACTGACCACCAGGGGGCAGACACTCTGACTGGTAGGTTACCTTGCTGTTGGGGTCCGGCCAATCAGGACTGGGTGAGTGGGGCTGGACACACCCTGAAGCCCTCCCGCAGTCCCTCCCCTGTCCCGGTCATGCATCGGTGGTTTCCCTCAGCCTGGCCTGTGCCCTCTCACAATCCGGGACCCCTCAGGGGTCCATGCACTGGGCCTCTAGTTATAAATAAGTTGCTCTTATAACTATATGAATGCAGCCCTGGCCAGATATCTCAGTTGGTTACAGTGTCCACCAATGAGCCAAGGTTGAGGGTTCAGTTCCCATTCAGGGCACATGCAGGAAGTAACCAATGAATGGCATAAATAAGTGAAACAATAAATTGATGTTTCTCTCTCTTAAAATATATAATCTAAAAAAAATGAATGAAGGCAAGTTAACTGATGAACATTGAGAGTATAGCCCTTTTTGTATAGTCCTAAAATAAAATATTCTAGGTGTAAAGAATACATTAATCAGGACTGAGCAGCTAACTTGTGGACACTATATCCATATGCTTTTTAAAAATATATATCTTTATTGATTTCAGAAAGAAATCAATAAAAGAGAGAGAGATAGAAACATCAATGATGAGAATCATTGATCAGCTGTTTCCTGCATGCCCCCTACTGGGGATCGAGTCCGCAACCTGGGCATGTGCCCTTGACCAGAATTGAACCCAGGACCCTTCACTCCACAGGCTGACGCTCTATCCACTGAGCAAAACCAGCTAGGGCCCCATATACTATTTTGAAAGAACAAGATTAACAGAAAAAAAGGTCAAGGTGCAGGTATGCAACGAATATATTTAAAAATGCTGAATCCTAGGTGTACATGGGAAAGTGTTGCCCACAAAGGCAGGATATTAGATGCCCAGTTTAGCTGAATAAGACAACACTCAAAAAATAATTTTTAAAAAGTATTATTGATTTTAGAGAGAGGAAGGGAGAGACTGAAAAACATAAATGTGAGAGAGAAACATTGATTGGCTGCCTCCCAGTGCACCCCTACCTGGGATGGAACCAGCAACCTGGGCATGTGCCCTCACCAGGAATTGAACCATTTACCCTTCGGTGTATGGGATGACACTCCAACCAACTGAGCCACACCAGCCAGGGCTCAAAAATAATTTTCATAAAACCAAGCTTGGTGATCACTGCTGTGTTTGTGGTTTTTAAAAAATATAGAGACCTCTGATCATATTTTATCTTTCAAAGCTGCTTCATGCTTTTAAAGTTACAATGCAATTTGATTTTTGATAAAATTGTTATATGAATGAGATATGTATATCTTGGGTGGACTTGAGCAATGGAGTCCCATAGAATATGAAAACCATAATAAATGAGTCATCCAAAAGATAATGGACGTCTCAGTTATAGGAAAAATAAGGTGTCATTAGAAATGTTGTCATTGTCTAATACAAAATGGAATTTTAAAATTAGGTTAGCAATAAAACAAAACCTTAATTATCCAAAGTCAATTTATGTACTGAACACACACACACACACACACACACACACACACACACACACACAGTGCAAAATTAAAGGCACAAAAGAACCAGAATAGCAGACCAGACTGTATTAGAATATCGATTTTATTTAAATAATTATTTTCATTTTTCCTTCTGTAGGTGACGAGGACTGCACAGAATTCACCACAGTTACTTTAGAATCTCCAAAAGCATTGCTGGCAGAGGCCTGACTAGAGGGTGGCTGCTGCATCTTACTTTTCCAAGTCTCCTCAGACCCTTCAGGAGCAGGACTTGCTTGGTCATTTTTAAAGACACAGCCTGATCCAAAGAGTTCCTCCATGAGATTGCTCTTCTTTGCTCTGAAAGTTGCGTCTTTTGCTTTTGTTCTGGAAGACTTACCAAAAGAGGGCTCGTACCCGCCCCCCGAGTGCCTGGGCTTCAGTTCTTTGGCGCCCCCGCGCTGTTTGCCTGTGCTGTGGCTGCATCTCCAGGCACCCGGTTTGGCTGGCCCACCTGAAGCAGGAAGCCCATGATGCAGGTTTTCCGTGGCTTCTGTGAATAAATAATGCTTTCTTTGTCGGAGGTGTATTTTGGTATTGTGGGCATTTTTATTTGGTACCTCATCCATGTCGCTTTTTGGGACACTTTTTTTAAGCTCTTCTTTTGCTGCATCATTTTCCTGTTGGCTTCCCTGTTCAGACTGAATGACTTGGATTCTTTTTGATGGTAGTTCTTGTTCTTTTTCTAAAGTGGTTTTCTTCTCTTGATCTGCTTTTCTCTCTCTCTGTCTTCCAGGATTCTCCAGAGCTGCTGGTACTTTCAGGTGCTCCTCTTCCTTTGATAAATCTGTATTAGAAAAATAGTCAATTTGGCGATCTTTAAAATAATGGGCTTTTATTTCAAGATGGCATGCATGTTTGCCACACTCATTTCCACCTCCTGACAAGCACATTAAAATGACATAAAGGTGAGGCAGTAAGAGCACACAACGTCCGAATACGGAAAGGTGCTATTAGTGGCAGGGATGTGGCACTCTCCTAATCATACCAAATGAGAGAGATATGAAACCAAAAGAAAAATGATATTCCTAAGAGAACTAGAAGTTTCCAATAGGTTATTACCAAAGGTTCAAACACCACTAGCTGGAGGTAGTGCCTGTTGAAACAATAAGGACATTTTTACCCAATTGGCAATCATTTTGAGTTGGTGAGACTATCGGGAAATTGGAACTCTTGTTCCCAACGAGTGGGTGTGTAACTTGGTATAGCTTTATCTGGGTGGCAGTTTGGCAGTACTGATTACAATTTTGAGTGAACATATTCATAGCCTCAACAACTTCCCTTCTAGGACCAAGCCCTACAAACACACACACTGGCATGTCGGGTAAGGATGTTACTGAGCATGGGTAGGTCACAGTGGCACGTCCTAAATGCCTGTCAGAGGGTCAAGGTTAAATACACGATGGCATGTGCAGCCTGTGGGATTCTGGGCATTTGTGATAGAGACGACGGGGATGGACGTGCCCTGACAGGAGAGATTTCAGTTGTTAGTGAAGCAGCCACGGGGAGAAGGGCTGCCCTTTCCCGTCCTCGCCAGGCAGCAGGGAGCCTGCCGTCAGCCCTCCCCTCCCCGGGGGGCGGGGGGGGGGGAAGGCCTGTTGCAGGCACAGACGTGCACAGACCCGCAGCCACGACCAACGAGCTGGTCAGAGGAGGCCACCATTTAGCAGGCAGAATGGCAGTCATTGTGAGGGAGAGTGGGACAGCACTGGACGTGCAGAGAGCTGGGAAATTTCCTCACATATTCCACACATTCTGAAATGAAACTATTCACTATACTCTAAAATAATAAAAAAGGAATTCTAGCAAGAGACGAAATATGTTTCAACAATTAGTGGTGAGCAAAGAAGCAGCAAGATGTATAGTTGATGCTAAGTAATATTATGCCCTGCTGATACTTAATGCAAATGTTAAACTTTGCTAACAGGAGACATTGCTTATTTCCCACCTCCACTGCTGCCAGCCCCAGTCCGGACCACCAGCCTCTGCCTGGGTCACGGCACCGGCTGCGGCCTGGCCTCCCTGCCCCGCCCTTCCTTCTCCGCAGTCGGAAGAGGCACCTCTGTTCCCGCTGGTGAAGGCGAAGCCGGATGATGGCTGCACCCCAGAGGCAGAGGGCCACCAGTCTGTTGTGCTTTTAAAAATATATATATATTTTTATTGATTTCAGATAGGAAGGGAGAGGGAGAGATAGAAGCAGCAGTGAGAGAATCATCGATCTGCTGCCTCCTGCACGCCCCACACTGAGAATCCAGCCTGCAGCCTGGGCATGTGCCCTTGACGGATATTGAACCCGGGACCCTTCAGTCTGCAGGCCGACATTCTATCCACTAAGCCAGCGGTTCTCAACCTGTGGGTCGCGACCCCTTTGGGGGTCGAACGACCCTTTCACAGGGGTTGCCTAAGACCATCCTGCATATCAGATATTTACATTACGATTCATAACAGTAGCAACATTACAGTTATGAAGTAGCAGCGAAAATAATTTTATGGTTGGGTCACAGCATGAGGAACTGTATTTAAAGGGCCAGAAGGTTGAGAACCACTGCACTATGCTACCCGGCCAGGGCAAGGCCACCAGTCTGGTAGTAAAGAGGCTTGAGCATTAAGGGCTGGTGTCACCCGGACCCCTGCTCCTCTGTACCTCTCTGCAGCGATGCCAGGTGAGCCGGTCCTGGCCGTCTGGCCCACCGCCTGCTGGAGACGGCGCCCTGTCCCTGTGCTGCAGCCGGGTCGGCTGAGGGCTCCCATTTCACCCCCAGCGTGTTCTGCTCCGACCTCCTCCCAGCGCTGGAGGTGAGCCCTGGGCTCTTACAACGGGAGGCTCTGAGCAGCCTGTTCCACCCGAACCTCTCCCAGGCCCGCAGAGCAGCCCTGCCGGAGGCCGTGCGCAGTGGGTTCTCTGTGCCAGGACGGTGCAGGACCTCGCCCTGACGGGCCCTTGTACATTCGGGCCCAGAAGCCAGAGTCTGCCGGCCGACCCCTCCCTGGAAGCCTTCGGTTGGTCTCATTAGTGGCCGTGTTGCCCTTTACTCAGCTGGGCTTGTCTGCCGCTCAGTTTGTCAGAGTGAACATCATGTTTAAGGGGACACGCAAGGACAGGGAAGTGAGAGGCAACGCAAGGGAATGAATGCGGCGTCAGAGTGAAGACTGGTTGTTTCTGGCGGGCAGGGAGGGGATGTGGTTAGGAAGGGCCCACAGTGTGTTCTGGGGACTAACGTTCTATTTGTTAGGGCTGGTGGCTACACAGTGTTAAATTCTATAGTCATTCTTTGAACAGTATATATGTCTTATGTATACTTTTATACATGGACATACAGAATTCACAACTTACAAAAAGAAAAAAAAAGAATAAATATGACTTAAAAGTTGCTAAGTCACCTTCATATTTTCTCTTGGACTCCTCTTGGCTTGGTAGTTTACTGCTGCAGTGAGGAATTACATGGACTATTCCAGTGGATTTTTCTTTATGACCAGTGTTTCCTGTTATCTTTTTACTCTGGAATTCAGAAAAGCAGCAAAAGCTCATCTTTTGGGTACAGATAATTTTAAATTATACTTAATTCAATGAATACAAATACTTTTTTGTATAGATCAAACTACTGTAGCCTATTTTGTAAAGACTAGTAGCTCTGCCCACAAATCCGTGTGCTCGTAGCTCGCTGCCCCGCCCTCCTGTAGCTCTCGGCCGCTTGTAGATCTGTCATCATGTTACGGCATCCTGTCTAATTTGCATATTCCTCTATTATTATATTAGATATGTTTAATTAGATGTTGCAAGATTTCAAATTTGCTGTACCTTAGTCATCAAAGATGGCATGTCTTCTGATTTTTGGGTCCCCTGTTGTCTTGTACTTGTAAATGGAACATTTTTCCTGTCTGTCTGCACTGATTTTGTTGAAGAAACTGCAGAACAAGTACATTACATATAAGAAACATGTCTGACATTTGGAAGCAATATTGATTGTAAATATAAAATAACTGACACTTTGCTCCCCTGCTGGCCCAGTTGCCCCCAACTGCCCTCTCCTGCAGGTCTGGTCCCCCCACAACTGCCCTCCCCTGCCGGCCTGGTTCCCCCCCCCAACTGCCCTCTCCTGCTGTCCTGGTCCCCCCAACTGCCCTCTCCTGCAGGCCTGGTCCCCC
>NW_005354584.1:314408-319856 GCF_000412655.1 Myotis brandtii
CCAACTGCCCTCCCCTGCTGGCCTGATCGCCCACAACTGCCCTGCCCTGCCAGCCATCTTGTGGTGGCCATCTTGTGACGACATGGGGGCGGCCAGCTTGTGCAAGGGTGTGATGGTCAATTTGCATATTACCCCTTTATTACATAGGATTATTTATTTTTAAAATATATTTTTATTGATTTCAGAGAGGAAGGAAGAGGCGGGGAGAGATAGAAACATCAATGATGAGAGAGAATCATTGATTGGCTGCCTCCTGCACACCCCACACTGGGGATTGAGCCTGCAACCCTGGCATGTGCCCTGACCAGGAATTGAACTGTGGTTCATAGGTCAATGCTCAACCATTGAGCATACTGGCCAGGCTAAAGTTGAGTTTTAAATCCACACTCTGGCTAATATTCTTAGCAAGTTCAACATTTGGCAGCCACTTTGCTTCAAGCTGCAAAATCCTCCTTTCACTCCACCTGAAGTAACATGCAGGACTGAGCAGAGGGTGGGAAGACAGGAACAAATTGCTATTCTTTTCTAGTTGTTGCAACCATAGCACAGTTTTATTATTTTCCTAGAAACACAAGATGTGTTTCAATGCCTAATAAAATGATTTTTTAAACATCTATTATTTTGGTGATATAAGGAAAATCTGACTAGATACTTACGAATAGATTTTTGCCCTGACCGGTTTGGCTCAGTGGATAGAGCATCGGCCTGTGGACTCAAGGGTCCCAGGTTTGCTTCCGGTCAAGGGCATGTACCTTGGTTGTGGGTACAGTCCCAGTGGAGGGTGTGCAGGAGGCAGCTGATCGATGTTTCTCTCTTCTCTCTCATTGTTTCTGACTCTCTATTCCTCTCCCTTCCTCTCTGTAAAAAATCAATAAAATATATATTTTTTAAAAAAGAATAGATTTTGAGGAAAAATAGTTAAAACATACCTATTGGATAATCTTCTTTGTCATGTAAATTTTTCGCTATCCGATTAGTATAGATGTTTTTAATGTCAAGCTCTCGATCTTTCTCCTAAAAAGAACCACAAAACCAATTTTTCTATAAGTATTTGTTTTTTATCAACCTTGATTTCTTCTAAAAAACAATTTGAGTTCAGTATTTTTTTTAGAGCATATCTTTTTTACTTTATATTATTATTATTTTTTTATTTTAGAGAGGAAGGAAGAGAGAGAAAAATCAATGTGAGAGAGATACATCAATCTGTAGCCTCCATATGTGCCCCAACGGGGATCAAACCTCAGCCTAGGTATGTGCCCTGACTGGGAATTGAACCGGCGACCTTCTGGTGCACGGGACAATGCTCCAACCAACTGAGCCACACTGGCCAGGGCAAGTTCAGAATTCTTTGAATAAAATCTGTATTTCTAGCAGAAATAGAAATAGGCTATAGCACTGGTCGGCAAACTCAGTCAACAGAGCCAAATATCAACAGTACAACGACTGAAATTTCTTTTGAGAGCCAAATTTTTTAAACTTAAACTATATAGGTAGGTACATTGTTATTAACTTAATTAGGGTCCTCCTAAGGCTTAGGAAGAGTCGCACTCAAGGGGCCAAAGAGCCGCATGTGGCTCGCGGGCCGCAGTTTGCCGACCACGGGGCTATAGCATTACATATCATTCCTGACATAAAAACCCCACTTTTTAACAGAGTGACATATTATTATTATGATGGGACAACGTTTTTGAAAAATTTCTGAGCTGGCTTCTTTCACTTGTTCCCATTCCCTATGTTTCTTATTCTTTTGCATGGCGCAATATAGTGGCCACTAGCCATTTAAACTAGTTAAACTGATTTAAACTAATTAAAAAACATAAAAAGGAATGAAATCTTACCATTTGTGTCACATGGATGGACCTAAAGGGTATTATGTTAAGTGACAAATACCATAGATTTCACTTATATGTAAAATCGAAAGAAAATAAACAAACAAACAAAATAGGAACAGACTCATATAGACACAGAGGGGAGGGGGATGGGAGAACTGGGTGAAAGGACTGAGAAGTACAGATGTGTAGTTACAAAACAGTCATGGGGGCATAAGGTACAACAGAAAATATAGTCAATAACATTGCATGGTGCCAAGTGGGTATTGGAAATTTGGGGGGACACTTTGTAAAGTTTCTGGGTGTCTAACCACTATGTTGTACACCTGCAACCAATACAAAATAATATTGAAAGTAAACTGTAATTGAAAAATAAAAATAAACCAATTAAACTAAACTAAACTAAAAAATTCAGTCCTCAGTCACACTATCCATATTTGGAGTGCTCGGTAGCTTTGAATCCCAATATTCTTTTAAAAGTCTCAGCGAAATAAAAGGTTTGAAATCCTGGCTTGTTGAGGAAAAAAAAAGGCTCAATGCAATGCTGAACAGTGCTTCTTACACATACAGCCAGAGGCACGCCTGTTAGAATCAGGACCACTGAGGTGGGCCTGTGGATTAAGGAAGTCTCCCACGTCTGATTAGGGAGGAAAGCCCAGGAAGAAAGGGCCCAGGGATGGGGAGTGAAAAGAGACAAAAAAGATCTTGATGTTTAGAGGGGCTGGTTTTGATTATCTGGAAAACGCGGTTATATCTTTTTATTTGAGGGTCAGCATGTACGTCAGCAGCGGAGAAAAGGAAGGGGCAGGTCAAGAGCTGCTGACTGACAGGGGCAGGATGGCCGGGTCAATGGGAAGGAACGTGAAGGACCTTCCTCCTTCATGCTTGGAACCAAGGTTTAAGTCGGTACCCACCACAGAGCGGGCCCAGAGTGGAAGACCACGGGGTCAGAACACAATCCTGATACTTGTGTGGGTGTGTTCCATTGGTTAATCAAGAGAAACAATAAGAAAGAAAATCCGTATCTCGGAACGCTCATGGAATGCTTGTTGACTGTTCGTAGGGAAGAGGAGCCCTGACAATTGGGAAGCAGAATGTCACCAATGTTGTTGCGTTTGGCTTTAAAGAAGTACCTTCAGTTTTAGCTGGAGGAGTTTGACTTCCGTCTGCAGGGTCTCCTTGGCGGTCTGGGCGGCCAGCGTCTTCTGGTTCTCGATGGCCAGCTGCCGGCTGAAGGCTTTGTTGTTCAACCGCAGCTGCTTCTCCAAGTTCTGGAAACAGCGCATGTTTCAATGCTCGTAACCAGGTTTTATCAAAACCTCTGACTTTAATGGACTCATTATACTTATGAGAGGTGCAAATTTTTAATACAATATTAGTGATGGCTTGTATAGGGGACATTTTCTAGAACTAAGTAGAACCACAAAGAGACAAAATCCTGAGCACGACTCTAGAGAATAAATATGTTTTGAGCTGAATGTTTTTTACATTCTGGAATTTGATAAACATTTTTTTGAACAGGTTCTGAAAATCAATAGATATAATCACTGTCACACTTTAAGCCCAAGTAGGTCTGTTATGTGAAGTATTCTGCTAACGCCCTGCTAATAACTCCTCACCTAATGTGGTCAACAGATTCTTGGAAACTGACTTTAAGTGAACGATGTATAACAAAACCAATGCTACCGTGGGCTGATGGATATAAATTAGATTAAGTTCCTATGGCATATTTCTGTCATAAAAAACCACCAAACCTCTAAATAAAGACCTGGAACATTCTGATATTAAACACGGAAATAAAGGCGAGCTCTACACACATTTAAGACAGATGAATAAAAGCAAGCTAATTCTTTCCAACCTGCGGATTCCAGCTCAGGGCTGTGGGTGGCCGGATCCTCTCCTGGCAGCTCAGGGCGCCAGGCGGGATCCACCTGGACCGGACACCCTGCAGCACAGGCAACTCCCACCCACAGCCCCTCAGGCAGGGACAAGGCAGCCACACTGCTGCCCCGCACGTGCACACCTCTGGACCGTGGGAGGAAACCAGAGTCCCAGGGCAAACCCACGCAGACGTGGGGAGCCAATGCCAACTCCTCAGGGACAGGCCCCGGCCAGGAATCCATGTTTTTCCTCACTGATGCTATGATGACATGACGCTGAACGAAACAAGGTCATTCGAGGACCTGCTGTCTTCTTCAAAAACCCCTCAGCCTCTCTTCCTAAAGTCGCCCAGCCTCATGGAGCCCCTTGTGGCCTGCGGTCCAGCTGCCTGGACAGCAGGGCTCCTGGTCTCACGGGCCCCACGCAGACAGGAAGCGGCCGCTGAGCACGGCCACGGCCACGGCCAGCTCAGGACTCGCTGCTGCAGCTCACCTCCCAGGACGGGAACTCTGTCACTGGAGATGTTTGGTCTGGACTCTGACAGAGGCTTGGCCAAACCTCTTTCTTTCTTTTTCTTTCTTTTTTCCTTTTCTTTCCTTTTCTTTTCTTTTCTTTTCTTTTCTTTTCTTTTCTATCTTCCTTCCTTCCTTCCTTCCTTCCTTCCTTCCTTCCTTCCATCCTTCCTTCCTTCTTTCTTTTCTTTCTTTTCTTTCTTTTCTTTCTTTTCTTTCTTTTCTTTCTTCCTTTCTTCCTTTCTTCCTTTCCCCCATAAAGTATGGTTTCCCCCATGAAAACATTAAGACTTTCTCATTAAAAGAAAGTGGGAAGTATGGTATGTAAAAGGGTGATATAACCACTAAAACCCTCACTCCCTAAAATATTAACACTAAAAAATACTTACAATGTTTTGGCCCACAAACCTCTCCCCCCACAAAATGCCCTACAACCTAACGGAATTTCCCATGTAACCAAGTGCTTCTGATGGGAAAATACTCAATTACTTCTTGAATTCTTGTTTTGTTTATTGATATAAAAACATGCAGATGTAAAGATATGTAGATGAGATAAAAATACAGTTACTTTTACATGACAGACACGTGCTGAGATGGACCTAATGTTGCCTAACAGCCACACGAGAGAACTTCGGTCTCCTAGTTGCACGAGTGTAACGAGGTGGCTCATTATTTTCTGTAGCTCACATATCCACTGTAGGTGAGAAAATTCTCTTTGAAAATAGAGGAGGATTTTACCAAAGAAGAAATAACTGAGATTAAAAAAGCGGATTGAAACGAATTGATATTTTCTAATTATTTCAAGATTGTAAAATATACTTGTCTCTCATCATCACATACTAAGGAATTAAACAGTAAATCAATTCCATTTGTTTATGCTCAATGTCATCCAGTGCTCTCCCCACTCATCCCTTCAATGGGATCCCCACACTCTGGAAGCCACACATCATCAGGGAAACCAACCCATTAATTTCTCCAGTTGCTTTAGTTCCGTTTCCCTCTGTGCTCGCAGGAGTAGTATCGGGGAAAATGTCCATTTCTAAAATACCAAAATCTATGTGTAGTGACTGGACAAACGGATGAGGGAGCAGGCAGGGGAAGGGACTGAAGACACGCGCTGTGAGGTCTTCAGGGAAGTAGCCTTTTAATAAAGAGTTTGAAGTAGAGGTTTGCTTTCTAAGACAGTTGCACACCACACACACCACACCCCACCCCACCCCACCCCA
>NW_005354584.1:319879-337950 GCF_000412655.1 Myotis brandtii
ACACACCACACACACCACACACACCACACTACACCACACACACCACACACACCACACCACATACCACATCACACCACACCACACCCCAGCCACACCAGCCACACCACACCTGACAACACCCCACCCCACCCCACACCATCTTTTCAGCACGTACACAGTCTCCCCTAACAAGAGAACCATCCTTTCCAGATCAAGAGCCTGTGCTCGCTCACTGTGACAGAAGAGCGATTTCCAGATCTGGGCTGTTTCTCTTTCCTTTGAGCACCCCCTCCCCTGGCCCCTGCCCCCTGTGGACACAGCATCAGTGTGAAGGCCTGCAGAGGGAGGCACTTGGGCGAGGACGCACGCGCACCCTTCTGTGTTAACTCTGGACCCTTAACACGCCTAGGCCGTGAAATACAGACCTGTATCTGCTTGTCATTGGCCTCCATTTTGGTGGTCAGGGCAGCCAGTCTTTCGGTAAGCTCCTCCCTCTCTGCAAGACTCCTGTCTTCACACAGTGTCTGCAGGGCCTGCAAGGCATCTTTGGTCTTCAGCAATTTGCTGTCCGTTTCTTTCAGTTTCCGAGATACAATTCTTTCCTTTTCTTTGGATTTCTTAAGTAGCTGCCTTAAATTTTTAACTTCATTCTGATGTTTAGCCATAATCTGAGGTACATTATTTTGTGAAGTCTCATATCTTCCTATAGCTTTCAAGTGCCTAATCTCAAGCTGTTTCAATAATTGGTTTTCTAAGGCCGTGGCTTCCATCTTACGATGTATATCAGTTAATTCGTTTTTCAATTCTTTAATCTTATGGAGCCTTGCTGAGAGCACGCGCTGAGTTATGGCATCTCTTCTCTGGGTAATCATATTGATTTTAGAACTTAAAAGTGATGCATTCCACTTCTGCTTTTTTTCAACTGAGATTTCCTTCTGACCTGTTAAGCAGATAATTCAGTTAGTTACTAGATACAAACATATATATATAGATATATCTATATCTATATCTATAGATATAGATAGATATAATATGCTAAGTGTCCCTCCCTCTGTCTGACTGGTCGCTATGATGTGCACTGATCACCAGGGGGCAGATGCTCAATGCAGGAGCTGCTGTGACATGCACAGAGAAATGGCACTGCGGACCTGGCACCCACAAAGTAACACTCAGCTTCCCCTATATATCTATATATATATCTGCAGGTATGCAAATATGTACACCCCCCTCTCCTGCACAGATGTACATATTCATGAGAGCTAGAAAGGGAAAGAACTAAGATTGAATGAATATCCATGCTTAGGATAGGCACTTTATATATAGCTACCTCATTTAATGCAGTTCTTTAAGGTCAGTAATAGTCTATTTTATAGCTAGACTTTTTTAGTTGTTTGTCCAAGGTTACATAACCACGAAGTGACAGAGTGGATTGAAAGCCAGGTCTTCTTTGACTTTGAAACCTGTACTTATATCTTTTATAAAGCTAAACTAAAGCTCATGAAAATAGGTAACATTTATTAAGTGCTATTATATGTCAGACATTGAACTACTGTTTTATACAGATCAGATGTAATCCTTTTAACAATATCTTATGGGGCAATTAGAGTGTAACATTAAAGCCCAATGTAATATGTGAATATCTCATATGTTCAAAAACCCATTTAAAAACCATCACACTGCTTAGACAATATATACAGATATTCAATTTTTCAATACATCCAACAAAGACCCTTTTTCTTCCATTACTTTGGCTGGGCACCAAATAAAGTAGTCAGGGGGCTTGTGTACAGGAGTTTACTTAAAACAAAATGTTTCCAAACAATGTTATAGCAAACTTATAAGCACCAAGCTTACATAATTGAATTTGAGTATGTCAAATGTATGTGCAATATCACTTACTGTCATCCTATTTTAAAGATGAACAAACTGATGCTTAGCGATGTCACTTGTCAATAGGCACAAGTTGGGAGACAGAACCCAGGTCTGTGTGCCTACACCACTGCCTCATATCTATATTCTTTTGTATGATGTATATGTTTACATGTATATAGTATATGTATGTGTGCATCTGTGTATGTAAACAAATGTGTGTGCATGTGTACATATTAGTATATTTGTATTGAGAGAGACTGAGTCTGGATTCTAGAATCTAAAATATCTGGTCCTCATCCTGGAGAGAGAGGGAATGTCATGGCCAAGGTCACTGGTGTCCTAACCTTAGGCTCCTGGCCAAGTGTGGACACATCCTCTGAGACATGGCTTAGTATGTTTGGTATGGGAAAGGCGATTTGGCCTGGGATAGAAACAATGAGCCAAAAGAAACAGCCGGTGCTTTCTGGGGATACAACAGTTGAATCCTGGCTGTGAAAGACCACATGGATTTGACCACCGTTAGTGTCTGTATACATCAATTATAGATGAACTGTCTTTACAACTGTGCCGCCAATGGCATTTATTTTCCCACTGGCGACAACGGAGTAGGGCTGAGGTTGAATATTGAGTATTCTGGAATCAGCTTTTGAGTACATTGAAAACTGGAAAGCACAGCAGACCAGTCTGTGACACCTATGAGAAGGGCAGTGAGCAGGTGCTTGTGGTTGTGTCGAGGCCACTTGAATAGCCTGGGCAGTGGCTAGGGGAACCCCAAACCCAGGCCATGTGGATCAGGCTGGATTAAAACAGGGGTGGGTGGCGGTGTCACGTTCTATGCCATGCCCACCATGACTGAACTTGACCTCGAACTTGTACTCTCTTCCAGCTCTTGGGTGACATGACCCTGAACAGGAGAGGGAGTTCTCCGAGACTAGAAGGGTGAGGGGTGGTGGGTCACGTGGGCATTGAGGCTTGTATCCCTGACTCACATGTATTCAAGTGACTGGAGGGTGGGCAGTCAGAATGAGTGGGCGCCTGGGGACTAATCCCACAGCCCTGGCCAAGGCCATAGGTGGGGATGTATATAGAGGGCCTGGGTGCTTTGAAAAGAGGAGGTGTCAGCCTTTGAAAGATCACATGGGCCCCACTGGTGTGACTCAGTGGTTGAGCATCGACCTATGAACCAGGAGGTCTTAGTTTGGTTCTTGGTCAGGGCACATCCCTGGGGTTGCGGGCTTGATTCCCAGAAGTGAGTGTGCAGGAGGCAGCCAAACAGTGATTCTCTCTCATCATTGATGTTTCTATCTCTCCCTCTCCCTTCCTTTCTGAAATCAAGAAAAAAAAATCACATAGGCTTGGACAAGAACACATAAGTGATAAAAATAAAGGACCAGAGGCTCTTCTGAAAATCTTCTTGTCTGTGAAAGGTCTTCCATATGCCCTCTACTCCCCAAACACCTGAGATTACATTTCTTGCCTACCCTACTGGGCGGGCCCGAGAGAATAAGCCAGTTTGCTTCAGAAAGGTAAATATATCACTTGCTATTGGAGTGGTAGAGAACAATTTCATATTCTACACATCATGCATACTTATATAACTATAAAGCTGTAGAAAATGAAAATAGGGTTTAATCCTTAATGCTTTTATACCTCATTATCCTAACCTACACATAATAAGGGTAAAACTTACAATTTCTATCCCACTTCACACAATTAAGGCAGATTTAGCTTAATGATTAAACTACTCTTGGGATATTTAATTTTAAACCACTGAGCTAAGACACTCAAATTAAGTTAATTCATCAAAAAACATGTACATTTAAGTCCATAGTTAACCAAAAAGGCGCTCATCACATTACATACAAGGCAACGTGCTCTTCTGAACATTACAAGAATGTGCCCCACTCACGCTTCCCCGTGCCTGCCTCCTCCTTCCCGGGTCACCCTACCTTCCTGTCTAGGAGCCATTGTCTTCCATCCCCACCCCCGTTTCCCCTCGGCCTCTTCTGGTCTCTTCCTCTTTGTTTCAGTGTCTCGTTCTATCATCAAGGCCTTCCACGCCCTCAGTCTGGTTCTGCTCCTTATCCTGAGCTATGTTCCCATCACTCCTGCGGGCCTGCCCTCCACCAGGTTCTCTCTCTTCCAGGTAACGCTATATTTCACCTCGATAGAGATGCCCACCTCCGCCAAGGACCAGGGTAAGAAGAGGGTCAAAGGAAGGGCCCTTTCCCTTTCTGTTCTCCACAGTTCCCGCTGTTAGTCTGTAGGTGAGGGTCTCCAACACTGCCTTCATCTACCACCTGCACCTGACCAGACCACAGGGCCAAAGGCGTGCTGGCGATCGCATGCAGTGAAATAACTTCTTTTTCGGTATACCCATGTTTTGAATGACTATCACATATTTTGGCACTGTATTAGCAAACACATCAAAGAAGAATATACGGGTGGGGCAAAAGTAGGTTTATAGTCATGAGTGCGTGAAACACAGTTATTCTCGTATTACTATTTATTAATTATTGTATTATTTTCCATATGAACAACTATAAACCTACTTTGGCCCTCCCCTGTATAATTGAAAGAGTGCTGAAAGTACATTTTCTAGAAAAGATACAGTTTTTAAAAATTAAATTGTAGATATACCGTATATTGCTTGCTATTATTTACATTGGTTTAGGTAAATCTCTTAATACTTGACCAAAGCAAAAATCCTATCAAACTGAAGTCCTCATTTCATCCTTATAATTTTTCTCTAGGAAATATCTTTCGGCCATAAGCTTTGCTTTTCTAAGCTGGGACTTGAACATGATCTCTGATGTTATTATTCTTTAGTGAATCCCAGGTCTCCATTGGTGGTTCCTAATCCAGTGTTCCCAGCCCCTGAAGGTCAGCCATCGACTCTCAATGTGTAAGAATGATGAGCAGATGCTGACCATCCACGGAGAAGGGGCTGCACTGGCGAAAACATTAAGCCTCTTAGCTTTGGGTTAGAATTATATCAATTACTTGCTGCTGAAATTTCTTTGGCAGATACTTGCAAAACATGAGCTGTAAGGGAACAAAAGAATACAAGGATAAACCTAGGAAACACGTTATCATTCTATGACAAAGTTTGATGTGACAAGTATTTTAAGTTCCTGATGCACTGGTACAAGGGTCCTCAGGGGCATGTAATTTGAGTTAAAGATGCACCCAATATTTAAAACAATTTCAGAGTATTCATACACAAAAGTGCCCTTCAGAATTTGAGTGTACTGTCAGGTGACTGAATTAATTTAGCTTACTCCCAGTTTATGGACAAGTATCTTGTACAAAACACATAATAAATATCTGTGGAACAAATAAATGAAGAATCAGTTTTAAATAGTTAAATCATAAGGTGCTTAGAACTCAAAATGCAGTTCATTTCTCATAGAAAGTTTTACAAATGCTAACAGCCTTCCCACAGTCCCACAAAAGCGTAGAGTCCAGTGGTTCTCAATCTGTGGGTCGCGACCCCTGAAAATACATCCTGCATATCAGACATTTACATTACGATTCATAACAGTAGCAAAATTACAGTTATGAGGTAGCAACAAAAATAATTTTATGGTTGGGGGTCACCACAACATGAGGAACTGTATTAAAGGGTCGCGGCATTAGGAAGGTTGAGAACCACTGGGTAGACTCAATATACAATGCAGTAGATAGATCCATGGTCCCTTGTCATAACCCTTGGGGGCTATGCTGTTTCTAAACTTGGGGGTCTTGTTTTTTAAGGTGCATGTATGGTATTTTCCACAGTGCTTCCATCCTAGTAGGGTTGGGGACAGCATACTTTAATCAAATAATATTTTTAGGTGAAATAGATTTAACTATCCACACTAAGTGAAATAAAGATCAGTCTCATGTCAGTTCAAATCAGGTTTGTTTTTTTAACGTAAATTTCATGCCCAGCCGGCCTGGCTCAGTGGTTGAATGTCCACCCATGAACCAGGAAGTCATGGTTTGATTCCTGGTCAGGGCACATGCCTGGGTTGTGGGCTCGATCCCCAGTGTGGGATTTGCAGAAGGCAGCTGATCAATGGTTCTTCCTCATCAGTGATGTTTCTCTCTTTCCCTCTCCCGCCCTTCCTCTTTGAAATCAATTAAAAATATATTATAAAACACATAAATTTCACATATACTTCATGTGTATAATATATGTGAGAATCCACTACAAACCTAAAAAAATTTTATTGATTGATTTTGAGAGAGAGAGAGAGAGAGAGAGAGAGAAACATTGATTTTGTTGTTCCACTTATTTATATATTCACTGTTTGGTTCTTGTATGTGCCATGACTGAGGACCAAACCTGCAACCTTGGCGTATCAGGATGATGCTCTAACCAACTGAGCTACCTGGCCACAGCCCAAATCAGGTTTTTGTTGCTAAAGTAGTTTTGGTGCCAAACATATGAAAAATGTTTGGTTATCAGAGCTTCCTAAGTGTCCAATGCAGCTAAGGGATCGTGTAACCATGGAAGCTGACTGCGATGCATGTTCTGGTGTGCTAACCGCTTCCGAATGCCGGAGTCCCACTGTGAGGGAGGTGCTGGGCTTTCCGTCTTCTGCCCCAGGCCTTCCCAGTGGGTCTGGGACTCCCACCTTCTAGAAAAGGGGCTTCTAACCTCCTGAGAATCTGCTGAAAGCTGTGGTCCCTTCTCCCTAGAAGAGTTCACAAACGGAACTCTGCATAGAAGTTCATGGGGTTCACAGGCAAGGGTCTTAGGTTAGGAGCCCCTGCTCTCTAGCTAGGAAGAGGGGGAGCTGGAGATTCTAGACGACACAGACATGGCACAGAGTCCTAGTCAGGCTGTGGTGACAGCTATTGGGTAAATGTGACAGACGTGCCCCACACTTACAGGCTGTTACTTTCCACCTGTTGACTCATGGCAGTTCTCATGGTCACAGTGGAAAAGTCCCGGCTATTTCTCACATAAACAATCTTTATAAGCCCAGGATTGCCTGCAATGGGAGGGGGTGATTGCAGTCTGGGCAGGGAGGCAGGAAGTGAGGAGGTCAGGCCATCACCAGGCTAATTCCAATTTAGACAGTTAGGAGTTGAAGGTGTTGGCACTTCTAAAATCCACAAGGAAATGACATAGTCAACAGCCTTTTGCCATCTCTGTTTCAAAAGATTATCTTTGTCATATGCCTCACCAGAGTTGGAGAACATCTTTTCGGGCTGTTGAGACAGGAATTGGTATTTCATTGGTGATTCACACCAGAATTTTCCAGCTGAGATGTAAGGCAAGAAGCCACTGAGATCCAAGCACCGTGGTGCTCTGTGACAAGGCCACCTGTTAACTAGAAAGGGAACCAGCCTCACTGCGGGCTCCAGCAGGTGAACGTGCAGAGGGCTGGCACGGCATTGTCAATCTAACTCTCGGTTATTCTGTAATTATTCTTTTTTTTCTTTTGTCATCAAACACCTATTGAGGGTATGACCATTTTTGGCTGGTTTCTTCTTCTGAATACAAAAAGTGAATTTAAAAATAAGTCATCTGGGAAAATAGACTAAATTCCAAGTCTGCAAGTTCTGCACCAAGTACAGACCCTCCTGCTCGTGGGAAAAGTAACCAGCAAAGCACAGCCGTCCGTAATTATTCTTAATTTCTCTACTTCCAAACTCCTTCTGTAAAACTTCACTTATAATACATGTGGACAATATAAAAAGGTAATAAAAGTGAATGTGGCCACTTCAAATATTAGTGCCTTAAATAATGATGTCAGTGTGAGCAGACCCTGGGTCTCGGTTGGGACATTTTGCTTACCTTTAGGTTGGAAGAGTTCAGAAACGTAGTTTTTCTTCTCCTTTTTTTCCTTTATCACAGGCTTCTCTAAATAGTGTCCATTAGCGGCTGTTTCTGAACGTTCAGAGAGAAAGTCTTCTGAGTAATCATAGTAAGAAATTAAGCTGCAGGAGCACTGAGATCTGCTGTAGTCCACGCTCTTATCGGAGGCGTTGCCATCCCCGGGAAGGTCGGCCGGGCTGGGGCTGCCCCTGGGCTCCTTGGGTAGCTGGTTGCTTCCCAGGGCCACGGCGGGGAAGTGCTCATCACCATGGTTGCCTGCTGCGCCAGCCAAAGACATAGCACACCTGATGGAAGAAAGGGGCTTTTAGATCCATAGCCATTGACATTAAAATGGACCTGTGTGTTATTACATTGAACTATCTCTATATATAAAAGCCCAGCAACCGGAATGGCAGAATGACCAGAACGACTGATCCAGTCTGATCCAGGCCCCAATTGGCCCCCAACACCTCAATCAGGGGCAGGGCCGGCTGCCAACCACCCACGGCCCCTCCCCGCTGCCAGCCCAGCCTAATGGGCCCCCATTATGGTGGGCCGGCCGGACCCCTTGAGGGTATGACCATTTTTGGCTGGTTTCTTCTTCTGAATACAAAAAGTGAATTTAAAAATAAGTCATCTGGGAAAGTAGACTAAATTCCAAGTCTGCAAGTTCTGCACCAAGTACAGCCCATCCCGCTCGCGGGAAAAGTAACCAGCAAAGCACAGCCCTTCGTAATTATTCTTAATTTCTCTACCTCCAAACTCCTTCCGTAAAACTTCACTTATAATACATGTGGACAATATGAAAAGGTAATAAAAGTGAATGTGGCCACTTCAAATATTAGTGCCTTAAATAATGATGTCAGTGTGAGCAGACCCTGGGTCTCGGTTGGGACATTTTGCTTACCTTTAGGTTGGAAGAGTTCAGAAACGTAGTTTTTCTTCTCCTTTTTTTCCTTTATCACAGGCTTCTCTAAATAGTGTCCATTAGCGGCTGTTTCTGAACGTTCAGAGAGAAAGTCTTCTGAGTAGTCATAGTAAGAAATTAAGCTGCAGGAGCACTGAGATCTGCTGTAGTCCACGCTCTTATCGGAGGCGTTGCCATCCCCGGGAAGGTCGGCCGGGCTGGGGCTGCCCCTGGGCTCCTTGGGTAGCTGGTTGCTTCCCAGGGCCACGGCGGGGAAGTGCTCATCACCATGGTTGCCTGCTGCGCCAGCCAAAGACATAGCACACCTGATGGAAGAAAGGGGCTTTTAGATCCATAGCCATTGACATTAAAATGGACCTGTGTGTTATTACATTGAACTATCTCTATATATAAAAGCCCAGCAACCGGAATGGCAGAATGACCAGAACGACTGATCCAGTCTGATCCAGGCCCCAATTGGCCCCCAACACCTCAATCAGGGGCAGGGCCGGCTGCTACCCACCCACAGCCCCGCCCCGCTGCCAGCCCAGCCTAATGGGCCCCCATTATGGTGGGCCGGCCGGACCCCACCCATGCACGAATTTGTGCCCCAGGCCTCTAGTAATGGATAAGTAAGAATTCTGAAGTATTTTCTGGAACCATTTCAGTTTGGTTTTTATAATTTTCTACATAAACTATAAGAACCCTGAGACCAGACTTTGGTGAAATTATATTCACAGGTAATATAAGATAAAGTTCCTACCAGATAGAATCAATGTCAACAATTTACCAATCAGTGAATTGTACTCTTGCTCTCCAAAGCCTATCTGCTTGTTGGGATTTTTTTTTTTTTTTTTTTTTTTTTTTTTTGCCTTGCTCAGAACTGAAGAAAGTGATTGCATTTGCTCGGTCTGGAAGGCTCATATAAAATGCAACGCTTACGAAACCCAGACATATTTGCCCAAATGTATACACTTTTCTTTACTAACAATGAATCACATACTTTTAAGATTAAAGATACAGATCAGAATTAATCTATTTGATCCATAATTATATTTTAATTCAGGAAATTTGCATTCCTTTTTATGTGTTACTTAGACTACTATAACATGAACATCATTTCCCTGATTATATTCTACATGATGACAGAAGAAGCAATAAAAAAAAATGCTGGTTTGCATAAGAAGATCATCCAGGGATCGGAATCCTTTTGAAGAAAATGCACTGAGTGGGAAATTTACATTTGTTTAGCAAATAACTAACCATATTTTCAGCTGTACAAAACCCAAACTTTTATAAAGAATGGATTTGGGCCCTAACCGGTTTGGCTCAGTGGATAGAGTGTCGGCCTGCAGACTGAAGGGTCCCAGGTTCGATTCTGGTCAAGGGCATGTGCCTTGGTTGTGGGCACATCCCCAGTAGGGGGTGTGCAGGAGGCAACTGATCGATGTTTCTCTCTCATCGATGTTTCTCACTCTCTATCCCTCTCCCTTCCTCTCTGTAAAAAATCTATATATATATAATGGATTTGGGAAAAAATCAAACTAAGTTTGTCTAGTTATTATACAGTTAACTCTTCAATGTAAAAAATAAAAATATTATTTGGGAACTAAAGAATGGTACAGTAGACTTCAAATAAATATATTTAAAAGATAAAAAAAAATAATGAGTCCTGGTTGGTGTGGCTCAGTTGGTTGGAGCATTGTCCTGTGCACCAAGGGGTTGTGGGTTTAATTCCCAGTTAGGGCACATACCCAGGTTTCAGGTTTGATCCCCAGTTGGGGCACATACGGCAGGCAACCAATCAATGTTTTTTTCTCTCTCTTGTTCTCTCTCCCTTTACCTTCCTCTCTCTCCACTTAATATAAATTTATGTTGCTATGAGAAAAGCTCCAAGATTTATTGAATTTTGAGTCCCACCTATGGTTGTCTTGGCAGGGCCAGACCAAATGAATTTGCGGGCCTTATACAGCCCATGGGCTGGTCGTTTCTCACCCCTGCCTTAGAGTTTTGCCTGTCCTTGTGCCTCCCCACCTCTTCTTACTCATGACCTTGGCTCCTAATTTCCTCCCCATGCATCTTGACAAATCCAGATTGCCTGAACATGGTTGCTAACCCACAACAATAATTTGGCTTTTACCAGTTGTTCCTGCCACAAGCTAAACTTTGACCTCTCCTCTTCACCCCCAACTCAGAACACGCCTTTGAAAAATTGCCTCCTGGGCACTGTGGGACAAAGGCTTCTTTCAAGGGTGCTTTTCATGTTACAGTCACAGGTTGTCCGGCTGCCACCAACCTGGGTGTGTGACAAAGTAGGTGACAGACAATTTGCAGGCTGACCAACTTGGGTTTGAATCTGGGTCAGTCACTTAGCTAAGTGATCTTGGCTATTTGTAAATGTAAGAACACCAACGTTACAGGGGGAAATGAGTCTAAAATACCTATCCCAGGACTTGTCACACAGTCAGCAATCAACACACAGTAGGCTCCCTTCCTGGAAGGGTAATTCTGGGACCAGACCAGGACTGTCAGGGACGCCACTGGAGTCTGCACGTGATGGATGTGAGTTGGTCGGTTTCCCATCACTTGTTTTACCTGGAACAACTCCTTGGGTAATCTCATTAGACTGAAATGCCCTGAAGACAGACTCTGTCTTTTTTTTTTTTTTTAATATATTTTTATTGATTTCAGAGAGGAAGGGAGAGGGAGATAGAAACATCAATGATGAGAGAGAATCATTGATTGGCTGCCTCCTGCACGCCCCCTACTGGGGATCAAGTCCACAACCCAGGCATGTGCCCTTGACCAAAATCGAACTTGGGACCCTTCAGTCTGCAGACCGACACTCTATCCACTGTGACTAAGCCAAACCAGCTAGGGCGACAGACTCTGTCTTGTTCCGGTTGTAGCTTCAGGCCTAGCGTGGTGCTGCCACCCAACCACTACTGTAAATGCCTGAATGGTGATCATACCACCACCTACTGTGTGCCAAGTACGGAGGGAGGCGCTTACATATGTTAGCTTACTTAAGTATGATGATATTGCCGAGAAAGTGGCATCATTAACCCTATTTTACAGATGAGCAAATTAAAGCGCAGAACGGTTAAGTAACTTGTCCAAGGTCACTAAGCTGGTGAGTGGAAGCCCTGAGTTTTGAATCCAGGTCTATCTGCCTTTAAAGTTCTTTTCACTGTGCCACACTGCTTGACCCAAAATGGACATCATCAGGCTCAACTCACTTATTACTACAACCTTAAAATGTCAGAGTCTGTGAAAACCTGCAGTAAGCCTGTGGGAACTGCATGCTATTCAGCTTCCATTATTTTACCTCTAGTCTAGAGTTCAAAATCTTAGACTATATAGAAAATAACTTCTTATCCCTTAACCTTTTAGATTAATCAGTATAACTCACTCTGAATCTGATGTGATAGGAACAGTGAGACGATAAGCAGGTTAGGTGGAGGGGTGATCTCCTCCCTGCCTAAAGCAGAACAATGAGATTTGAGGATGTGGCCGTACCACCTCCATTGTTTTAGATTCCCTCTGAGTCACATGCTCACAAAGGGCTAACTCGTGATTGGGTTGCCCCGTGTGTGATACAGTACAGAATGGCATCCTGCTGCCTTAGTTCAATAAGCATTGGTCAAACATGGGGGGAAAAAAGCAGCTCTCTGGAAGATTCTGTTTGTTAAATATCAGTTTTCTCATTGATCTGATAAAATTTGATCGATTACTAGTACCAGACCTGTAACTACACTTTTAAGTTGATTACATTGTTTTAGACTGTCTTTGTATTAATATAAATAGGCTATACTTCACCACTGTTATCAGTAAAAACATATATGGATTTCTGAGTATGTGGTGCATTATTGAAAAAATCCAGGTCCTAGGCCAACTACCTCATGTTCTTCTTAATGAACTGAATAAATAATTAAAAGTTTAGTCAAAGAACATGTATTAATGTCTGCTGGGCACAAACTTCTGCCTTCAAGGATTTGAAAACAAGCAAAGTTAGTAATCATGTAATGCTTGTTATAGTTAGCACACTAGATTTTGATATATGAAACTTATGGTAGCACATAGTTCAGGTTTGACAGCATTTATACTTTGAACCAGCAGTGTTTCCAGTATAACACTGCCTGTTGTACTGCACTTGAGGCATAATTTCACTATGTCTCTATCATTATAGGGTTCATAGTAGTTTCTTTACTGTTATGACTCAGAAATACAACCCACAATTAAAAAGCAGGTGGGGAGGGTAGTAAAGGGAAAGGGGGGCCAAATATATGGGGATGGAAGATGCTGGGACTGTGGGTGTTGGCACACAATGCAATATACAGATCATGTATCACAGAAATGCACACTTGGAACCTATATGATCCTATAACCAGTGTCACCCCAATAAATTTAATAAAAACAACAACAACGATGCCCTAGACTGTTTGGCTCAGTGGACAGAGCATTGGCCTGTGGACTGAAAGGTCCTAGATTTGATTCTGGTCAAGGGCACATGCCTGGGTTGTAGGCTTGATCCCCAGTATGGGGCGTTCAGGAGGCAGCCAATCAATGATTCTCTCTCATCATTGATGTTTCTATCCCTTCCTCTCTGAAATCAATAAAAAAAAAAATATATATATACTGGGGATGTGCCTGCAACCAAAGTACATGCCCTTGACCAGAATCGAACCTGGGACCCTTCAGTCCGCAGGCCGACGCTCTATCCACTGAGCCAAACTGGTTAGGGCAATAAAACTATATTTTAAAAAAGTAAAAAAAAAATTCTAAAACAAAACAAAACAACAACAATGAAAACACTGTTCTAAATTAAAAAAATGTGATCCAGTTGATCATGCTTTTCTGGAACACCCCATGGTGAAGGAGTAACTACATGTGACAATAATAAATTTGTACAGCATGTTCATTTAATTACAGAATTAGAAATAAGAATGTTCAAGGTCAAGAAATACATCTGGGTCATTCTGAATACTACATTCAGTTGTCTTCAGTCCTGCTTTTGCAACAAGGCAGACAAAAGAATGAACACATGCTAGAAAGTTTAAGACGAATGAACGCATACCTGCCACTCTTTATCCACCTTGCCTAAGATGTAGGAAGATCGGCTGTGTGTTGGAGCGGAGGGTTCCTCACACTGCAGTATTTATTTATGGGGTTTCCAAGGTAGTATTTTTGGACATGTTTTGGCCTCTTTTTAAACAAAGAATATATTTCAAAAAACCTAGAATGATATTACAGAAAGAAAATGTTAAGATCTCACAAATTAATATGGAAACTCGGTGTAAGATAAAGGTGAAGAAAGTGGGGAGAGACGGGCTAGGACCTGGTCTGGAACTCAGAACAAAAGTGAATCCTTATTTCATTCCTCACAGTGAAATAAATATAATTAAAGATGTAAATGTTAAAAACAAATCTTAAAAGAAAACAAGGAGTGTGGTAAGAAATAAAGCCCAGAGGCCACATAGGAAACAATTAGTAAAAATGGCTGCATAAAAAATTTAAATTTCTGTGTAACAACAACAAAAAAAATCAAGTTAAAAGGCACATCAGAAACTGGGTAAACTATTTTCAATATATAAAAAAGAGCTAATTTCCTTAATGTACAAAGGACCCATAATAATCCATTAGTAAAATGGGCAAAGGGTATGAACACATTACATAAAAAGCACATTACAGAAACATAGACAACCAATATGTAAGATGTTCAGACTTACTCTAAATTAATTAAATGCAAATTAAGACAATTAGATTCCAGTTTCATCTATCAGAATGACAAAAATTAAAGAATTGGATGAAACACCGTCATTGTAACTATGATGAACAGTAATACTGATTCTGCATAATCGTTTAAGAACTCAAAGAATGAAGTATATCTCTGTTGATGTGTAAATGCAGAGATCTCCAAGACACGTTCATTTGCTAATCAGCGTTTACATGTAGTTCATTACGCATTATAATAAAAGGATTTAAAATCCCACTTTTAAGATTTGAGACTTGCTTGGCCATATAAAAGAACAAAGTCTTACTATTTGTGACGGCATGGATGGACATGCTAAGTGAAATAAGTCGGACAGAGAAAGACAAATACCATATAATTTCATTCGTGTGTGAAATCTAAAGAGTAAAATAAATGAACAAACAGGACAGAAATGAGCTCATAGATACAGAAAACAGACTGAGGGTTGCAAGAGGGGAGGGAGTTTGGGAAACTGGGTGAAAAAGGCGAAAGGGTTGAGAAGTACAAATTGGGAATTACAAAATAGTCATAGGGATGTAAAGTACAGTTTAGGAAATATCCTTTATAATAAAAGGGTAATATGCAAATTGACCCTAATGGCAGGACAACTGGTCGCTATGATGTGCACTGACCACCAAGGGGCAGACGCTCAATGCAGGAGCTGCCCACTGGTGGTCAGTGTGCTCCCACAGCAGGAGTTCTGCTGAGTCACAAGCCTGGCTGACGGCTGCCAGTGCAGCGGCGGTGGCAGGAGCCTCTCCCACCTCCTCGGCAGCACTAAGGATGTCCGACTGTGGTTTGTGAATTTTCGTGCACTGGGCCTCTAGTATTCAATAATGCAATAACCAGTATGGTGTCAGATGGGTAGTGAAAATATCAGGGGGAACACTCTGTAAAGCAAATGATTATCTAACCACTATGCCGTATACCTGAAATTAATACAAAATAATATTAAATGCAAACTGTAATTGAAACATAAAGTAAAAAAAAGGAAAAAAAGATTTAAGACTTGCATTTGGTAGTGTGGTAGGCTGATTACCACCCCCAGGACGTCCACATCCTAGTTCCCGGGATTTGTGAATCCCCAGACCCTGGGAACAGAACCTGTCATGTTATTTAGCAAAAGGGACTTTGCAGAGTGATGGATGGATGGATCTCAAGGTGAGATTATCCTGGATTATCCACGTGGGGCCTGATGTAATCACAGATGCTTTTCTTTATAAGAGGGACACAGGCGTCAGAAGATGGCACTGTGATGAGGGACGCAGGTCAGAGAAAGAATGCTGACTATAGAGGTGGAGGAAGGGGTCACAGGCCAAATGCAGGCTGTTCTGTAAATTGGAGAAGGCACGGAAATGGATTTCCCCTGGAGCCTTCAGAAGGAGCCAGAGTGAGACTCATTCCAGACGTCTGACCTCCAGAACAGTAAGAGAATAAATTTGGGTTGTTTTAAGCCAGAGTTTGTGGTAATTTCTTTTTACAGCAGCAATAGGAAACTAATACAGGTTACCTTGAAAAACCTCAACAATCAAAATGAGACCAAAAGCAGGCTATTGAAATGTAAGTGAAATGCATTATTATAAACTAGAAGCCCAGTGCACAAAAATTCATGCACTGGTGGGGGGGTGGTCCCTCAGCCCGGCCTGTGCCCTCCCGCAGTCTGGGAGCCCTCAGGGGATGTCCGACTGATGGCTCCCATAGGGAGCGGGCCTAAGCTGCAGTCTGGCCTCCCTCTGCAAGTGGTGCCTGGCAGGCCAATCAGGGGATGAGGCCGGCAAGCGGCTGGCCCCACCCTCCGATCGCCCCTCTGCAGCTACTGGTCGCCGCTGGCCCCAATTGCCGTCCCCTCCCTTTGCCCATTGGCTATCACCTTGGCTGGCCTGGCGCTGCCCACTTGTGGGCCCTGCCCCCCGCTGGCCAGTTGTTCCACTGTTTGGTCGATTTGCATTTTATTATAAAGGCTTTTATTATAAAGGATGTCAAGAAGTCAAAGAAGAGGTTGAGTTCAAAGGCTTTGGGGAAAGACCTTCATGCTTCCAGAACCCGTCACCTGGACTACATCTGGGAACACAACGCCAACCCTGGGAGCTGGTGGGACTGTTAGCTTTGGAGAAACCAGCAGGACTGAACAGCAGACTCTCCTGGCAGCATCTGGATGGAGAGTCAGAACAAAGCCAGAAGGCATGGTGGAGGCACGCCAGGAGGCTGAGGAAGCCATGTGGGGAGGGGGAGACTTGGGGAGGAAAAGGTGGTGACAAAGGTGACAGGGAGCTGACGAGGTCAGGATATTAATTACACAGAGCACATAAGTCAGGAAATAATATACTTAGACTCATGGAGGCCAAGTTTCTTGGTGCCTGAAAGGGTTTTATTTACATAGAAACAGGGAAGGCTGAAAGAATCTGAGGTATTGGACCAGAATAGGAAATATTGGGTTAATATAGATATCTATGTATCTATATAGATACATATATAGATATAGAAGTATAGTTGTGTGTGTGTGTGTGTGTGTGTGTGTGTGTATGTGTGTGTGTGTGTGTGTGTGTATGCAGGTATCACTGTGTGTGTATTTTTCCTACCTCTGCTCTCTGAGAAGGCCTAGAAGCAATGACACTCCAGTAACAATGAGCACCACGCCCCACTAAAAGGACTCAGTGTTCCTTGCAGCAGTGGATGATTCAGGGCTGGGGCAGGTGAAGAACAAGATAAGGCTGGTGTGTGTCCTTCAAATCTAGGACATTCGAGTATCCAAATAAATGAGGGGTGTGTGAGAGGACAATCTACTAAATCAAACAAGAATCCATGAGTTCATACTGATATAAATGAGTGAGAATGGAAGAGGAAGCCCTTCCTTACGGTAGAATAACAACTAATAAATACACAAAGAATGGTAGAAATAGACAATGGCTATTTGGCAACTACCCTGGAGGTAGTTGAAACAGGCAGGAGTTGTCAATAGATGCTAAAGACCAGTGAATGTAAATTTGATAAGGGACAGGATTTGGCACAATACTAACCAAAGGGGAAGAAGGTGACTTTGTAGAGAAAGAAACCTGGAAGACACCACCACCTTGATCAGGTCATCAAGGTTCATCACCAGTGGTGGGACAGGTGGACCTCATGTGCCTCCCTGTGAAGAAAAAGGGCTCTGGGTCATTTCTGTGGTCTTCCTGCCAGGAGCTCAGCCTGTGTCACATCAGGAAACTCCAGCCGGACCCAGGCTGAGGGTCTTCCCACAGAATGAAAGGCCTGAACTTAAAGTTAAGCAGGATGTTAAATGAACAGAAACACTCTCCCCTTAGCTTATAAAAACAGTATTACATAGACAAGATGATCACATACCCCAGGGGTTCAGGAACACTATTTCAAACATGCATCCACTTTTGAGATTATATCTCCCAATTTTTTGCTTCATAAACTTGGTCACTGTCATATTGAAGACAAGTTTAAGAATGAACACATTGAGAAGAGAGGGAGTATGCTATACAAGGAAAAATGCTTGTGTGGAAAGACATCTGAGTTATATATAGTACCAGCTCTGCCAGGATAACTAGTGTTTGTCCTCAGTTGTTTAGTGTATGATATTAGCTGAATGGACTTCTAAAGTCCCATCCAGCACGAAAATCTGTAAATTAAACCTACCTATATAGATCAGAAATCTTAAGCTTTATCTGATTACATGGAAATGTACTATGTTCAAAGTTTGGATGGTTATAGACAAGTTATGTAGGTTTAGATAATTTAACAAT
>NW_005354585.1:0-746 GCF_000412655.1 Myotis brandtii
GAAAGCTATCCTATCTAATAAAAGAGTAATATGGAAAGTAACCGTCACTCTGACACAAAGATGATGGCGCCCATAGCCACAAGATGGCGGCACCCAGTCTTCTCAGCCCCGCTGGAGTCCTCCAGTCCCGGGGCCAGCCACTGAGAGCAGGGCCTACTTGGCCGTCACCATGGCGACCCAGGAGTGGCCAAGCAGGCCCCACAGACAGCAGAGAACCACACGGAGTGGGCCTAAGCCATCAGTAGGACATCCCCTGAGGGCTCCCGAATTGGAGAGGGTGCAGGTCGGGCTGAGGGACACCCCTCCCCACCCCCTGTGAAGGATTTTCTTGCACCAGGCCTCTAGTTAATACATAATTATAGAGGAGTGGGACATGGACAGTTTACCAGGATACTCCTGATAAAGAGCTACTGCCAACTCTATGAAGGGAGGACTTAGTGTCACAAATAAGCTCAAAATTGTTGAAATGCTGATTTGAGGAATCGAGTAAATCCATTTAACAGTACCTATTTTGATATTTTGTTTTTAAAATAACCCTCTTGGGCCTGGCTGGTGTAGCTCAGTGGTTGAGCATTGACCCAGGAACCTAGAGATCTCTGTTTGATTACCGGTCAGGGGACATGACTCCATTGCGGGCTCAGTCCCCAGAAAGGGGGTGCAGGAGGCAGATGATTGATGTTTCTCTCTCATCAATATTTTTGTCACTCTACCCTCTCCCTTCCTCTCTCTAAAAATCAATAAAAACA
>NW_005354586.1:0-8979 GCF_000412655.1 Myotis brandtii
CTTACTTGAAACTTTTGAAAGTTATTAATTTAAATGTATTGTAGATTACTTTTCCTACGTAGACTCCTTACTCTGCCAGCTAGCTCCCCAGGTATCCTTTCATCTTTCTACAGTGGGGAACCTAGTCTGTTGAAATAGTTGATCAATCAGACCATCTACTTCTTAACCAATTAGGAAAGTTTCTTTTTTAACTTCTCTGTCTATGTTTTAGAAATTAGGGAAATTCTATCCTTATGGTAGAGCGTTTACATATTATCAGGGGCACATTCATGAGCTTGTATACTCCCATATGGTTGTGCCCCATGTTGTAAAATAAAAATCAAGTCAGTAAATAATTGAGTGCCTCAGTTTCCTTGTCTGTAAATTGGCGATTTTACTCTCCAGGACTCTTGTGAGTATGACATAAAGCATTTTAAAGTGGCCAGATTAAAATGGTTGTCTTATAAAGAGGACAATGATTTATCATCCAAATGTGGGCTTGTCTTAGGTATACACGCCTCTCTTCTCTTACAGTTTGGCCAAGACAGACTTACAAAAGCAACTTTACTTATAAGTAAAGGAAAAAAGAAGCCCCAAATAAGTTGCAAAAGTATAGTTTCAGAGAAATTTTTAGATGGCCCACTCTTTGCTGTCATGTAACTTAAGTGTGGTCACAGTTTAGCTTAGCTGGGCATGCTCATGGCCTTGTAAGTTTTTTTCTCTCATATTTGCCTGGGTTGGTTGGCTGAAGGCCGATGTCACCAGCTGGCTATGAGTAGCCACCCCAGCAGCCACATTGCTACCTTGGAGAGGGAGCCCTTGGCAGATTAGGGTCTTCTGGGTTTCATGCAGCTCCCTATGCATGGCTGCCCAGTCACTGTTGCCCTTTTGTCTTCTAGAAACTTGGTCCTCCTCATGTTTTTGTTACAAAATGCTTGTGATTCTAGGCTCTATTAATACCCACTGAATCAGAATCGGTGAAGATTGAGTGTATTAAAAGGTTTTAGCTAATCCCCCAACTGAGTTTAGATGATTCTGATGCAAAGTCAGATTTGGGATTGGGTCACTAAGCCACCAAGCTGAAGCAGGTGTCAAGATACTTCTTCACTTGCTGAATGAGATGAGTGCAGTAGCTAAGGATAGTGGGTTGAACAGATTTGGTAACCTGAGTCTTCTTGCTACTGCTCGCTCCCCAGATATTTTAAAATCTTACCTACTAAACCAGCCTAGTCCCCTGGGTACCCCAAAACTTTTTGAAATTGAGACTTTGTGACACAAGGATATCAAATACATATCACACAAAAGACTCCTTTTTTGTGCCTGTGTCAGACATTGAGAGCTATCACACTGTCTTTTCCATTCAGCTCTGCTGTGTCACACACATTGCTGGGAAGGAGTGTTTAATGTCTGATTTCCTGGGCCCTGGTCTTTGTTCTGTTTCTTCATCCTGTAGAGCTTGGAGTTGACCTTCATCAAGTTCCAGCCTCCCATTTCTCTCCCAAATTCCCTTCATCACCCACAACCCACAGTGTGTATACCCTCAAAGTTCTGAGGACTTCACAACGGGGGAGGTCCTGGCTTCTCTCTCTCCTTCTGGGATGACAGCCTTCCTTACCCTCCTGCCTCTGAGGCCAGCTGGGCTGAGTCTTCTCCCAGGTCTTGGGATTAAGGGTGAGGATAGTTTGAAAGCCTTTATTGGAAGGGTCATCAGAGAACCCAATTAGCTTCTTTCCTGGGCGGTTGCTAGGTGGTTAACATTCCATTTGAATCTCTATCCTTGTTTGCTGCTGTCTTCCTGCAAGCCCCTTCTTGTAGCCATAAGCTAATAGAAGCATCTGCCTGGAGAAAAGGCACCTGCTATTGCTCATAAGTAGAAAAGGAATTTATAAAGGAGGGATCGGTTGCTTATTTTTTATCATCATCACCAGTAAATGGTGTTGAACTGTTCCTTTGGGTAGGATAATGAGAGACAAGAGGCAAAAGCATTTGGGCTTAGCTACAGTGTATTTTAAAGGATAACTTAGGATAAGGCTGTTAATGTTATGTGTGAGCTGAGGGTTATAGGAAGAAACAAAGGCCACAGGAGCCCAGGTCTGGACCTTGTGTCTTTGGCTCACTAGAGACAATTATGTGAAAGAGGTGAGACGTAAGTTGGGAAGAAAGGTTAGGATTTAGAAACAGCCAGTACATTTCAAACTCAAAAAACACACAACACAAAGCAGTAATTGGCAACATATAAACCATGAAGTTAGAACTCTGTTGTTGACTACCTACCTCCCGGAGGTACCCTTGTGGGTTTCCTTGAACCTGTAGAGCATGCTGGGAGTTGGAAGACTGCTAAGATGAGTGTAGAGTTGGGCCAAGGGCCTTCTAAGCTGAGGGAAGAACTTAGGAAAGACTCAGTGCAAACTTCCCAAGTTCAAGGCAGGCACGTGGCAATGGAAATGAGTGGGATTGTCTTGATATAAGAGAATCAGGAGTTACAGGTATTGATGGGTTAAGTGCATTCTGTCTTATGGGTATAGCTGCTCAGCTCCAGCTGATGTTATATGGAAATGTAGATTCTGGTAAACATGTAGACTGATTTTTATGAAGTCAGAGATACAGATTTTTATGTGGAAGTCTTTTAAAAAAATATTTTTATTGATTTCAGAGGGGAAGGGAGAGGGAGAGAGAGATAGAAACATCAATGATGAGAGAGAATTATTGATCAGCTGCCTCCTTCATGCCCCATACTGGGGACCAAGTCTGCAACCCAAGCATGTGCCTTGACCAGAATTGATCCCGGGACCCTTCAGTCCGCAGGCTGACGCTCTGTCCACTGAGCCAAACCAGCGAGGGCTATGTGGAAGTCTTAAATACACTATCCAGGCCGAACAGAACACCTGCGGGCCACCTTTTTGTCACCTCTGGCATAGAGGCCTGAGCATGTGACATCTTGGTGAGAAGTCACCCCATGTGGCTGGAGGGCCCTGGACTTGTGCAGAGTGGGAAGTGAGGTTATAAGTCTATTTGGGGCCAGGTTGGGGTGGGCTTTGACTACCTTGCTGAGGAATCTGAAATCTGAGTCCCAAGGATTCTTTGAGGAAGTAGTGACTAGTCTGATGTGTGTTTTGAAAGGTATTCTGACGCAGTTGGTGAATAGATTCGAGGGGTCGCATGTCAAGCTAGGGAGAGCATTAGGTTTAGATAGATGATTGAGTTTAAGGGCTTGGTCTGCAAAACAAAGGTAAAGTGAAACAATTATTGAGTTTAGCTTTTCAGCCTTTTGCCCAGAATTTGTCTGGCTATGCATTTGTGTCACTGGGTAACTTTTAGCCCACCATTTTTGCTATAACCGGAACAGCACAATTTTTTTTTTTATTGTGGTAAAATATACATACCATATTTACCACTTTAACCATTTCTAAATGGATGATGCAGTGCCATTGAGTACATTGACATTGTTGTTCAGTCATCACCAGCATTCATCTCAACAACTTTTCATCATCTCACACTGAAACTCTCCCTCCCCCAGCCTTGCTCACCTCTATTTTACTGTCTCATATAAGAGTAATCCTAGAATATTTGTCATTTTGTATCTGGCTTATTTTACTTAGAGAACAGCACAGTTTCATAACTTACATTTTCATGATTTGAAGTTAGATTATTTGAAAGATAGGGTGTATACTTAAAAATTTTTTGAAAATCGCCCCAGCCGGTTTGGCTCAGTGGATAGAGCCTCAGTCTGTGAACTGAATAGTCCCGGGTTCGATTCTGATCTAGGGCACATGCCTGGGTTGTGGGCTCGATCCCCAGTAGGGGGCATGCGGGAGGCAGCCAATCAATGATTCTCTCTCATCATTGATGTTTCTGTTGTTCTCTCCTCTCCCTTCCTCTCTGATATCAATAAAAATGTATTTAAAAGAAAAAAGATTTTTTGAAAACTGCTGATTTTCTAAATTATAATCATTCTCAGGGTTCACCCTTGTTTCTAGGATCCCTCACTGGGGACACTCATGTCATTTCTTACTTGCCTGTCTCTAGAGCAGTGGTTCTCAACCTTCTGGCCCTTTAAATACAGTTCCTCATGTTGTGACCCAACCATAAAATTATTTTCATTGCTACTTCATAACTGTAATGCTGCTACTGTTATGAATGGTCATGTAAATATCTGATATGCAGGATGGTCTTAGGCGACCCCTGTGAAAGGGTCGTTCTACCACCATAGGGGTCGTGACCCACAGGTTGAGAACCGCTGCTCTAGAGCATTAAGCATAGGGCTTGATGAATAAATGAAGCTAAGAAATAACAGAGCAGGCTAATTCTCAAAGTCACTCATGCATTGCTTTGGTAGGATTGTGGGAAAAGGTAATTTTTTTGAGGCAGAGCTGTGTTTGTGAGGTTTGTACTGGTGCGCAGGAGAAGTCTGAGCGAGACCTGGAGTAAATGTTCTTGATGGATACTGGCAGTCACAGGAAGTGCCTCTAAACCTAACGACGCAGGTTTCTGAGATCGGACTGCGTTCTGGTGGGGAACAAGAGTGTGATCTGGTTTAGAGCTTTTGGATTGAAATTGCTGAGTGGGGCCTTAAGTCTTTTTTTAAATCAAGAATGTAAATGGGATATTTGCGCTTTCCCCCCTGTCCTTTTTTTAAATGGAGTCCAAATAAGAAAAAAAAATTCCTCCAGTTTAATGTAATTTTTCTGAAAAGAGTAGTCCAGTATTGTTTCAGATACTAGAGTTGGGAAATAGGAACCTATGTCTGGTTCATTGGCGCAGTTGTCAAAGCTTGTTTCGGCTAATGCTAACGTAATACTCAGGGACTTTGGAAGTTCATCCTCTAAGCCTCAGTGTTCGGACTGCAGGGGTAGTTAGGAAATTTTAACATGCTACCTGTAAAGCATTTAGCATTATGAGAATATATATAATAGATGTTCAGTAAAGATGTCAGAATAGTGACTGTTAATATTAAGTGAGGGTATGTTCAAAAGAGTGAAGAGTAAGGATGGCAAGTGGACTCAAACCTGAAACTGGGGATGGTTAGCACAGAGGAAAAATAAAATTTAGAAGGGTAGGCATGGTATGTATCATTAACTCTTGGAGAACAGTCAGATCGTAGTAGAATAATAGGATTTTTTTCTGGGTCTTATTGGTGTTAAGAATAAAAAGTTACTGTGGAGAGATTGTAGCTCCAAATTAGTACGAACATCCTAATACTTAGAATAACATTAAACGAAATCGGCTGCATTGGAATGTAAAGAAGAGTCTCATATTCATCATGGTTAATGATGGAACTGCAATAAAAGTCTTAATTACAAGGAACTTTCATCCCACTTTACAGATATTTTTAAAAAAATATATTTTATTGATTTTTTACAGAGAGGAAGGGAGAGGGATAGAGAATTAGAAACATCGATGAGAGAGAAACATCAATCATCTGCCTCACACCCCCTATTGGGGATGTGCCCACAACCAAGGTACATGCCCTTGACCGGAATCGAACCCGGGACCCCTCAGTCCACAGGTCGATGCTCTATCCACTGAGCCAAACTGGCCAGGGCCAGATATTTTTTGAGAGCAGAGGCTAAATTGTCCACTAGACTGATGCCCAGGCAGCCTGCCACCTGCCGGGTTCTTACTGATTTTCCATGAATGAACTTAAAATGTTTTAAAACACCAGATTTGCATTTATCCTGCTATCCAATTTGCATTGAGTAATATGTGCATCTAACTTTTTAAAAAAATGTTCATTCTTTTTGTTGGAAAAAAAATTGTTATGTCTAAAACAATATTATGCCCTTGCCTCAATTTTTTTTTGTTCTTTCTTTATCTCATGGATTGTTGTGAAATGCTTACATTCTGTGTCAGCGTATTAGTTGTAGCCTTTTATTGCTGTTGATATCTATAAGCACGTTAAGTAAATCTTCATTTTGCTGACCTCTTTGAGGATGCATGGCATCAGCAGATTCTCTTTTTCAGTGGACAGGTGAGAGATTAGCAGGATCAAGTCAATCTTTCCCCTTTTTGCTTTGTTTTCCACAGAGCAGCAAGATTCATTGTCCAGCAAGAAGGAAACTGTGTTAAATGGCAGAATTTGTCTTCCAGTTAATGGTTTAAAGAGTGGATATAAATTATACAGCTTGTTTGCCCAGTGTCTGATAGGTACCACTCCAGGGGAATTCTTTTGTAAATGTTGTTTAAGCAAGACAATCATTTTGACTCAACCAGATGAATAGCATAATAATTAATAGCACAAGAGCTTTTCAGTAGAAAAATTGGCTTGTAGATATTTTGAGATGGCAGTTTTCCTCTTCCTTTCTGAGATGGGTAAGGCTGCTTTGCCAGAGCGATTTGCATTTTTAGCAAGAGAAGAGCCTTCCGCTTCCTCACATGACAATTTGTTAACCTCCTGACCACTTGAAGGAGGTCAGCAGGAACTGGATTTGTGAGGCCCCCGAGTAACCATCTCAGTCCCGTGGGGTGTGGAGAAGTAGGAGGTCTGTGAGCGTTGGACCATGTGGAGTCCTTTACATTGTATTTGCAGATACCTCCAGAAAAGGGCAGGTGGATATTGGTGGGGACATAAGAACTCTTTTCCCTGGAAAATATTTTTTTATTATTTGTCATTATTCTGACCATTTCCCCCCTCTTTGCTTTGTAGGAAACCGTGTCTCTTGAAGAATCTACCGATGAGTCTGAGGTAAGGTGGTGATTCAGGAGCCTGGGGATTTCTAGCTAACCAACCGGGTTATCATGAACTTGTTCTGCAGTGCTAATAAATACAGCCTTTCCAAGGCTCGGGTGGTAAAGTAGGGCCATAGGTAATTGAGCCTTGGGGAGGAACAGGCCAGTCGTCTTTAAAAAATTTTAATGGATTAGTTTAAAAAACAAACAGGAAAAGGAACAAAAAGTTTTCTTCTAATCTTGAACAGTATTGTAACCTGAAGCATGTTGGCAGTGGGAAAATTGATGGAAAGTTTTACAAACGAATCTTGACATTCAAAAAACCTATATAAAAAAATAACCGCTGTAGGTTCTGCAATATTTATTCTTTTATCATTCTTTTAATAAATATTGCGTGCTCATTGGTATAATTTCTGAGTCATTGAAATTATAGTTTATTTTATAAATCCAAAGGGAAGTAGTTACCTTAAAAGCTGCTGGGAGCTAAGTTGTATTAAAGATTTCATTTTAAGGAGAAAAAAAGTGATATATAAGGAAGGGTTTTTAAACAATTCCTTTTCAAGGTGAAGAAACAGTGTTTAGTTAACTTGCCCATGGTCACTGGGCTGGTAAAATGAATTTGAACCCAGTGATCTGACTTTAAACCTTGCTCTTCGAACTTCTTGTTCAACTACTGCCTCCAACTTCATTGTGCTCTCTCTAATTTTATGCCAGACTCTTCCTCTATGTATTTTTGTATAAGTGGACAGGGTTAAAAAAAAAACCCAAAAACTTCCTTTGAACTCCTGCTGATGTATAAGATGATATTTTGGGTGATGTTACAGTTTGACTTACTCAACTAGTAGAGAAAGTAGTATCAATTTCAGAATCTTTGAACTTTGATTTCTTTTATGGAGAAGAGATAATTGTCTAGTTAATTTATATACAACATTAATAATTTTATTAAAATTTCTGTTTTACCATAAGATAAAGTTATTTATTTAGAAAATAATGATTATAAACATATTTAAAATAGTTAATTAGAAAATAGTATTCGTTACAACTTTGTTTATAATATAAAAATTTAGAACAGGCTAACTATCCAGAAATAAGGAGTTATATTATATTTTTAATTGAAAAAAGCTTTTTACAAAAATTCTGTGTAGAGCAGGGGCTGGCAAGCTTTTTCTATAAAGGTCAAGAGGATATTGTGTAGGTTTATAAACATAAAAATATAAAAATCCACTGGAAGGCTGTACTAAAATGTGTGTTTGGCTGGATTTGACTGTGGCTGTAATTTGCTGATTCCTGATTTAGAATGTAATCTAATCTAGCTTCTTTCCACCCTCCAAAATCCACATGTAAGCTTAGAAAAAAATGGCCATAAGACGATATTATTACTGGGTTTTGTGATTCTTATTTTATTTATTCTCATTATCTGCCTTTGTTTTCTAAATTTTCCATAACAAGTATGCATTGCTTATATACTTAGCAAAACAATTCAATTATTATTTTTTAACAAAACACAATATTCTCTGTATGTTTTATAGTAGTGTTTTGTGTTGATGTTACAGAACTTGTGGGTTGCAGAGCTATGGAACCCAGACTGAAACCACATGTCCTTTCTTCCCACCTCAGCTTCTAACAAGGGATTTAGGGAGAAGGTGTGGTTTATTTCTTAGCCTCTTTCGTTTATCCAAGATTTTAAATAAGCCAGAATTGTTTTTACTCTAATATACTACATTTTTTCTTGAGATTTTTTAAAAAGTTTTTTATTTTGAGATAATTGTAGATTCACATGCTGTTGTAAGAAAACATGCAGAGAGATTCTGTATACCCTTCACCCAGTTCCCAAAGGGTAACATCTTGCATATTCCTAGTACATCAGAACTAGGAAGTTGATATTGATATAATCTACAGACTTATTCTTATCTCACCCGTTTTATATCCATTAATTTGTGTTTTTGTGTGTGTGTGTGTTTAGTTCTGTGCACTTCCATCACATGTGGAGATTCATGTGACCTCCACCGTATTCAAAATACAGAACAGTTCATCATCAGGTTCTCTGCTACCCTGTATAGTCATGGCCACTCTGTCCCCACATTCATCCCCTGGCAACCACTGATCTGTTCTCCATCTCTATAATTTTTAGTGTATTACTTCTTTTTTTTTTTTAAATTAGTCTCACTAGTTTTTTTTTAATATATATATATTTTATTGATTTTTTTACAGAGAGAAAGGGGGAGGAATAGAGAGTTAGAAACATCGATGAGAGAGAAACATCGATCAGCTGCCTGCTGCACACCCCCCACTGGGGATGTGCCTACAACCAAGGTACATGCCCTTGACCGGAAT
>NW_005354586.1:9392-11413 GCF_000412655.1 Myotis brandtii
CAGTGGAGCAGGGCCAGTGGGCCAACCTCCCGTGGCCCCTCTCCCCAACCCCCCTGGCCGGCCCTGCCCTCAATCACCCCCCACCCCAATTGGGGGTGGGGCTGGCCAGCCAACCTCCCAGGGCCCCGCCCCCTGGTCAGTCCCGCCATGATCAGCTGCAACCCACCCATGCAGGAATTCGTGCACTGGTCCTCTAGTATATACATAATTTATCAGAGTGTTTGGTATCCATGATATTTTACCACTTCTTATCAAGTATAAAAACTTTACTTCCATGTATGTCCCTTTACCCTCCCCACGTTTTAAACACAGTTGTCCTAAATATTTACATTCATTGAGCACATCATTTGGTAATAAACATTTTGCTTCACCTATCAAATATGATTTAAGAAACTCATGGAAAGGATAATTTACTATATGTACCCCTTTTCATCTATTCTTATATTCTTTTTGAAGTTCTAAGTCTTCTTTTGTTATCTATCTTTTGTTTCTTTCTGTTTAGAAAACTTTAGCCATTCTTTTAGGAAAAGGTTTACAAGCCACAAATTCTCTTAGTTTTTGTTCATCAGAGAATGTTTTTTTATTTCCCTTTTATTTTTGAGGGATATTTTCACCAGATACAGCATTTGCAATTGATAGTTCTTTTCTTTCAGATTCTGAGAAATGCTGTGCCACTTACTTCTGGCCTCTTATTCAAATGAGAAATGCATTGTCATTTGAGTTGGTGCTCCTTCATAAGTAATGTGTCACATTTCCCTGGCTGCTTTCAAGTGTGTGTGTGTGTGTGTGTGTGTGTGTGTGTGTGTGTGTGTATGAGTGTGTAAGTGTGTGAGTTTAATCTTCACCCGAGGATATTTTTTCCATTGATTTCTAGGGAGAGTGGAAGGGAGGGAGGAGAGGGAGAGAGAAACATCATGTGAGAGTGACATCTAAACTGGTTGCCTCCTGCACATGCCCCGATAGAAAGGGACCTGCACCTAAGGTATGTGCCCTTGAGCAGGAATTGAACCTGCAACTCTTTGGTCAGTGGGCTGATGCTCTAACCACTTATCTAAACCAGCCAGGGCTGTGTGTGTGTTTTTACTTAAGTTTTCAGAAGTTTAATTATAATATCTCTTGGTGTGAATTTCTTTGATTTGTCTTTTTGGGAGTTTGCTCAGCTTCTTGAATCTGTAGGGTTATGTCCATCACCAAATTTGGAGAGTTTTGAGCCATTATTTCTTTGTTTGCATAAATTTTCACTTCCACTCTTTCTTCTCCTGCTGGGACTTTTAGTATGAATGTTAACTCTTTTGTTATTGTCCCACAGATCCCTGAAGCTCTATTAATTTTTTTTAGTCACTTTCTCTCTATTGTTCAGATTGGGTAAATTCTATTGATCTGTTCTCAAGTTCATTGGTTCTTTCCCCTGTCATCTCCACTCTGCTATTGAGCCCATCCAGTCAGTTATTTCTTTTGGTTATTATACTATACTTCTCAGTTAGAAATTTTTCATTTTTAGTAACTTCTATTTCTTTGCAGAGATATCCTAGTGCTTCACTTATTTCAAGGATATTTATAATTGCTTGTTGAAACACTTTTATGATGGCTGCTTTAAAATCCTTGCCAGGTAATTCTAATATCTGATTCATTCTTGTGTATTTTAGAGGAAAACAATATTTAAGTAATGAAGAATCATCACTTACTTCAATTTTTCAGGTCCACTTACTATGTGCTATGGGTTGTGCTGAGTGCTTTATATGGATTATCTCATTTAATACAAACCACAAGTTATCAGGTACTGTATAAGGCAGGAGAGGCTATCTATGCTGCAGTAACAAACAGTTCCAAAATTGTAGTGGTTTAACATATCATAGATTTATTTCTGAGTGGATTCAGTGGTGCAGGGAGAGGAAATTGTGGTATCAATAATACAGAAATGTCATCATTTTCCATAGGGTGTTTCCTATTTATGTATGGACCAGTGTGCTGTGGAGTACTTGGTGGTCATACAGCTGGAAACAGAAGCAGCTCTGTTTCAT
>NW_005354586.1:11638-34539 GCF_000412655.1 Myotis brandtii
AGAGGAATGTACTTAATGGAAATCAATTTGTAATAAGGTCTGCTTTGTACCAGGTATGGGTTCCAGTGACTTTTTGTTGTTTGTGAAAGCAGCTGGATAGTTAAACTAAGGATTATTCTGTTTATAGTGTGTTCCTTTGTAACAAAGATTGCATATAAATGATATCACCCCTTGCCTGAGCCATGGCATGTAATGACAGAGAGTTAATTAATGCCACCTCTGTCTTTACAACGTTTGTTATCATTATTAACAAACATACTCCCTAAATAGATGTCCATTCAGATCTGGCTTAGTTCTTGCAAATATCACAATTAGGAGGCCTTGAACATGTTACACATATTAACTGTGGACTGACAAATAGCTATTTAAAATAAACCAACATGCAATTTTTGTTGACTGAGAAACTAATATTAAAATAAAATGCAACTTCTAGATGTATCAGCCAATGGAGAGTTCTTTTTCAGATTTGTTAAAATAAAAATCAGTCATGAGAAATCAAGAGATAGATTTTTTAAAGTCAGGAAATGCATCACACAAAAATTATTTATTTATTTTACCTGGTGAGTGGAACATTGTGAATAATTTATTAAAATATAAATTGATTCTTTACATGTATTAATTATAATAAACAAATTTATAGTAACTAAAATGGTAATGCACCTTGTTATGAGATTGATTGCTGAGAAAAATGAAGCATGGGATTATAATAGATCCTTCCAAATTGCCTTTGAATTTAAAATTTGCTCTTCCATTTAATGAGCTATTAATATTAACAGGTTCTGCTGACTATTGCATCATTCATACAGGCATGGATAAACATTCCCTTTGAAGCATATATTATAAAAATTATGTTTGGAAACTTAGTAGAAACTTTCTGGATGCAAATACAGATTGTGAACCTATATTTCTGCCACTTGTTAGAGATCGGAAAGATAAACATAACTCTAGCGTAATATGTCTTTGAACAGAATTTATAATTTCACTACCTAGGAGAAAAATTATTTTAGGCAGTCCAAGATAGACTGATTGATCATGTATTCAGTTAGCAAATTTTTATTGAGTACTTTTGTTTTCTGGGTGCTAACATACACCAGTATTTGATGAAGGAGGGAGACAGTAAGCAAAAACATATATATCAGGTGGTAATAAACATTAAAGATAAAAAAGATAACATTGGGTTAAGAGGACTATGGCATGGACTGAGGTGTTGATTTGTCTTGGTCAGGAAAGGCCTCTCTAAGGAGATGAAATGTGAGTAAATACCTGGGGGAAAGGTCTTGTAGGTAAAAGCAAGAGCAAATGCAGTCTGGTCAGGTGGGGTCATGCTAGACATCTTCAAGGATGTGGGTGGGGTGGAGCTGTGTGGTAGCAAATGAAGTAATGAGTGGCCAAGAACATAGAGCCTGTAAGTCAATGTATGGACTCTGGTTTTTACTGTAAGATGGGAAGCCATTGGAGAGTCATTGTTGTTGTTTTTATTAATATATTTTTATTGATTTCAGAGAGGGAGGGAGAGGGAGAGAGAGATAGAAACATTGGCGATGAGGATCATTGATTGGCTGCTTCCTGCATGCCCCACACTGGGGATCAAGCCCACAACCCAGGCATGTGCCCTGACCAGGAATCGAACCATGACCTCTTGGTTCATAGGTGGATGCTCAACCACTGAGCCACCACAGCCTGGCAGGAGAGTCATTGTTTTTTAATCAATCAATCAAATTTTACTGTTGGAAGTATTACAGATATTCCCCCTTTTTCCCCCATTGACCTCACCCTGCCCATGCTCCCCACCAGGCCTCCATTACACATTATTGTCTGTGTCCATGGGTTATGCATAAAGTTCTCTGGTTAATCTCTCCTTCACTCTCCCTGCCTTCCTTCTGAGATTCATCATTCTGTTCAATGCTTTTATGTCTCTGGATCTATTTTGTCCATCAGTTTATTTTGTTAATTAGATTCCACGTATGAGTGAGATCATGTGATTCTTGTCTTTCTCTGACTGGCTTATTTCGCTTAGTATAATACTCTCCAGGTCCCTCCATGCTGTCTCAAAGTGTAAGAGCCCCTTCTTTTATACAGCTGCATAGTATTTCATGGTGTATATATACCACATCTTTCTTATCCACTCATCTACTGATGGGCACTTGGGCTGTACTCTCCAGGTCCCTCCATGCTGCTGCAAAGTGTAAGAGCTTCTTTTATACAGCTGCATAGTATTTCATGGTGTAAATGTACCACATCTTTCTTATCCACTCATCTACTGATGGACACTTGGGCTATTTCCAGATCTTAGCTGTTGTAAATAGCACTGCTATGAACATAGGAATGTATCTATTCTTTGTGAATGGTGTTTTAGGATTCTTAGGATGTATTCCTAGAAGTGGGATCACTGGGTCAAATGGCAGTTACATTTTTAGTTTTGTGAGGAAACTCCATACTGTTTTCCACAGTGGTTGTACCAGTCTGCATTCCCACCAGCAGTGTACTAAGGTTCCCTTTTCTCCACATCCTTGCCAGCATTTGTCATTTGTTGGTTTGTTGATGGTTGCCATTCTGGTGGGTATGAGGTGATATCTCATTGTCATTTTAATTTGCATTTCTCTGATGATTAGTGCCTTTGAGCATGTTTTCATATGTCCCTTGGACATCAGTATGTCCACTTTGGAGAAATGTCTATTTAGATCCTTTGCCCATTTTTTAATTGGATTATTTGTTTTCCTTTTGTTAAGTTGTTTAAGTTCCTTATATATTTTGGAAATTAACTACTTAGCAGATGTAGCATTGGCAAATATGTTCTGGGCTCCCTTTTCATTTTGTTGATGGTTTCTTTTGCTGTGCAGAAGCTTTGTTTTAGTAAGATTATTCTAGATGCTGCTTGAAAAAATTCTGGGGTAGTGGTGTGTAGCAAGTAGGAAGCAGCAAGATTAGCTGTGAGGCTTTGGAAACTCTTATTAGAGGCGAAAAAGGACTTGGGTATTTTTGAAGTAGAGCCAGGATATTTGCTGACTAGGATTTGCAGGTGTAAGTGAAAGAGGAGTGAGGTTGAACAACTAGATAGGTAGATTATTCCAGGGGACAATAAATGCACAGTCCGTAAGGCAGTAAAGAGATTAGTGAGTTCAAGAAATGAAAGGAGTCCAGAGAAGATGGAGTGTAATGGTCTAGAGTAGTGGTCGGCAAACTCATTAGTCAACAGAGCCAAATATCAACAGTACAATGATTGAAATTTCTTTTTAGAGCCAAATTTTTAAAACTTAAACTATATAGGTAGGTATATTGTTATTAACTTAATTAGGGTACTCCTAAGGCTTAGGAAGAGCCACACTCAAGGGGCCAAAGAGCTGCATGTGGTTAACGAGCCGCAGATTGCCGACCATGGTCCTAGACCATCGATAATGCACTGCCCAGCTGTTATGGGCTGTGGTCTCTGCTGGTAGAAGAAGGATGTAGACAGTTGGTGGCCAGGGCTGGAAACCTTGGTGTGGAGAAACAATGGCCCATGGTCACCTCCTTTTGGAGGACAAGTTCTAAGGGGTGAGGAGGGTGTCTGCTTGGTCTAGAGGAGCAGGCTCCGAGTCGTGGGCATGGAGGGCTGGTGGGATTGCTGAAAGCATCTTTCTACCTTTTGGTCAGGTAGTTTATGCTTTCATCAAACAAGTCAAGGTGTGTCATGAATTGTAATTCATATTAAAGATAAGTATTAGCTTTCCCCTTGATTTTGATAATCATTTATCTTAATTTTTAATGTTATTGTAAGTTTTTATCTTCATAAAAACATTTGATAAGCTGTCAGAGACTTTGATGGGGGTAGCTAGCAGGGTGCTTCTTTGCAATCTCCTCTAAAATATAAGATAATCCCAAGAACTGTAGCATATTCCTTTTTATATAAGAATAAACATAAATTATAAATAAATGTAATTTTCATGAAAATTTAGTTGGCAGGACCTCTTTAGTACTGTTGTTAGATGGTGATACAGCTTCATTTCTATATATTTGTCTATAATTATAATTTATACTGTTTCAGAATAGCCACCCTGTCTGTAAATTAATACATAGCTTAGATGATCTCTGAGGTTCCTTTTGGCTGATAGTGTATGATTTGGCTTTTCCTGTCTGGAAATCTCAACGAGAATGTCTTAAAAAAGCTTCTTTCTAAACTCAGTCTTCTGTTACTACATACTTTTGTTTTCACTGTTCTTTATTAGGTACCTATAGTCATGCTAGCTGCATGACTGTACACACAGTTTTGGTAGGTGAAGTTCAGAACAATGAAAAGGCATAAACCCTGCTTCTAAGGAGGGAAGAAAGGAAAAGAGGGTTATGTTGGCTTTAGTGGTGGGAATTGTCCACCTGAATGTCATATCTTGAAGATTGGTAAGGTTATTCCATGTGGCTGGAAAGAAATGAAAAGCTTATTTGCTTTTTTCATTTTTGGTCCTCCCCTATATATTCTTATCGCTTTCCCAATATAAAGTAAATGATGGGATTTGAACCTGTTTATGGTGTTTGGCTTAGGGCATGAGAACTTTCACCTTATTTTTTTCCTTCTTCACTTGAACATGAAATTCTGATACTACAGGGCAAAGGAGAGACCAGGGTTTATGAAGACTGCATATCTCGTGAATCTTAAGAAGAGCTCTTCAATTATTAGAGGCTCAATTTTTTCTCACTTTTCCATAGTGCTATGATAAGGAAAGCAGCTTTCAGAGATAAGCATCTTAGTTCAGTAAATACAAAGTTTTGAAGAGGATGTTGAACAATGGCTTTAAAATATTACTTATTTTTGTCGTATACTTATTTTTTTAATATATATTTTTATTGATTTTAGAGAGGAAGGGAGAGGGAGAGAGAGATAGAAACATCAATGATGAGAGAGAATCATTGATTGGCTGCCTCCTGCGTGCCCCAGCCTGCAACCCGGGCATGTGCCCTTGACCAGAATCAAACCTGGGACCCTAGCCAAACCAACTAGGGCTGTCATATACTTATTTCTGTAGTAAATTTAATACATGTTTATTTTGGAAAATTTAGAAAATATTGGTAACAGCTCATTAGGGATTTTTATTTTCTGTTTTCTGGAATGATGACAGCAGCCCTGTGATATGGGTCCTATTGTCACTTCCGTTCTATAGATGAAGAGACTGAAGCACAGGACGGTTACTGTTTCCGTGGCTATTATTCTGGTCCCCTTTTCCCCATGTGTGTGTATAAATTTCTTCAGTAAAATTTGGATCATGCAAAGCAGATTTTATGACCTATTTTTTCACCTAATACAATGTTTTGAGAACATTTCTCTTCGTTATTAGTCTTTAAAAATAGATTTTAATGTTTATACAGTAGTCTTTTGAAATTTATTTAACCCAGGATTTCTCAACCTTAACATTATTGGCCAAATAATTTTTTGTTCTGGGAGATTGTCCTGAACATTGTAGGATGTTTAGCATCATCCCTGGTTCTACCCACTAGATACCAGTAGCACCATCTCCTCCCACTCAGATGTGATAACAAAAATGTCCTAGACATTGCCAAATAAATAAATGTCCTAGGAGCACAGAATCACATCCTGTTGAAGACCACTTATTTAACCATATGCGTTTTACATTTTTATACAGTATTTCTCATCATAGTACTTTTTTTCTGGAAAGGCTCAAGATTGGTATAGCATATTTGGAGATGTCCTGTATTGTCCATGTACATTTATTGATACCATTATAGTTTCATATAAATGTATAATTATATTTGATTTATACAATGATATGTAGTTTTTTGAGTATGTTACTTTGGTGATAATATATAGTGAATAGATCTCTTAAAAATTTTGTTAGTTGTGTTTTTGAGACTCAAATTGTATGCTTTGATTGACTTACAGTATAATTTCAGTTATGCTTTAAAAAAAAGTCTTATTTGTATTTGACACCAACTGTGGTTTTTGTTGTTGTTTTTTTGTTCTCCCTCTATCTTTTCTAATAGTAATAAAAATAAATATTTTAATATAGGCTATGATTTATGAAGAGAGAATTATTTAAAATGTAAATTTTCTAAAATTGAAATGTTCTGACATTAGATTTTGATAGCTTCTTTGTATCTTAAACTTAGAAGGTTGACTTACCAGTTTTGAATATTTCAGTTCTTAAGGTAATTAGAATTCTATAGAGAATGTTCTAGAGGAAAGACTTTCTTTTATACCTTTCTATTGATGGTTGATTATTAATTTGCTTTTTATTAATACTTGCTTTTTCAGTGTGGAAGTTTAAATTGCATTTTTTAACAATATTTTTTTTTTGAGTATGTGAGTGTTCCCTATTATGTCTAGCTTTAAAACACTGGATATTTATTAAAAGGATTTGTCCCTGGTCAGATGTAGTTTATGGCCTGAGACCAAGGAAACCAGTCAATCACCTTCTTAAAGTTCCTAGAGGTTCAGCTGAGATCTTTCTCATAGGTGAAGCTGGGTGGGATAAAGGCCATCTCCATAGAGTGAGATTGTGAATTGTCTAGGAATGCTCAACTGGTGGTATTTTTCACTAACTTAACTTGGACTTTGTATCTTACCTCTCCTCTTCAGTCTATCTAGTGCAATTTTATTTTGTGGGGTGGAAAAAAATAAAACAAGACAAAACTGGATTTTAATAAATAGTATCCAGAAATAAAATTTTAAGTTCTATATATTAATAGTAACAACAGAAAAGGTAGTGATCTTTCTGTTAACCTCCAGAATTCATGTAACACACATTTAAAAAAAATAAAATCCAAGTCTTCATTTGGACTGTAATGGTTTATAAAATGTACCAGTGTGTGAAGATATGGATAAAATTAAAACAGCATGAAAAGTTGGTTGACACACCAAAAAATTTCTTATACCCAAGTTTGAAATTATCAGGTGAAAGGGCTGTATTCTCATTGGTATCTATGTTAGGTGACAGGACTCCCACCATGCAAATTTACCTTTAATGTTAGTAATAAAATAAGAGGCTTGCCTTAATTTGTTATCCCAAAAGTTGTCTTTTCTTTTTTTTTTGCTTTTAAGTTCAAAATTCAGTAAGAATGACTGTGATATGAAATTTATTTTTGGAGTGTTCTAGAATCCTGTACAATGGTTTAAAGGACTTGTCTTGAATTAAAAGTGCTATACACTGAGTGAAAATCCATGTTAGTTGAAGAATTGATTCTTTTTAAAGGAAAGCTGCAAATTTTTCTTGTATGGGTAAATGTCACTCTCTTCATATCTCTGCTTAGCTGCATTTCAGGACTTGTACTATTCCACTGGGTTGTCATAGAAACGCAGTTAACTGTCATCTCAACACACTGTTGATGGTTTTATTTGTAGGTTTGCCTGATTATGAAAATTTCACAAAAATTTTGATTTGCTTCTTATTAACACTGGATGGTTTTCCTTGGAAGTTCAAGTTGTACAGAAGCCTTTTTGGTGTTTAAATTTTTAAAAAAGTGAAACTCTATATTAAATCTGCTTGATTTTTTAAAAAATTGTTTTTTATTTAGAATGTGATATATAGTCTGCAGCAGTAGAATAACCTCTGTGAATTGTATTTTTGAATCACTTTCTATTTTCTTTGTTTACAGCAAGCAGAAAAAAAAAACTTAAAAATTCACCGTTAGCTTGCTTTTAGCTTAACATAAAAGATACCTGTCAGAAAAGTGTGAAATGCTACATCAAGTGCCTAATATTGGAGTTTTCATTTTATTTATGGTTTTTGAAGCCTGGCACGAATGCTCCAGTGAACTGTGTTGTGAAAGTATTTATTTTTATATATTTATGTGAGAGGAATTATTTAGTTTTCACTTATAAATAAGACAGGCAAACCTTATTTACAGTAACTTTATCTAATGGTCCGTGGATGAGTGCTTTTATGCAAAATAGTCTAGAGGCTAGAATTAACTTTTCACGTTGGATGCACATTTGATGTCCAGACTTGAGCAACATGTGGCATCTTATTATAGAGACTACCATTCAGGATTCAATTTGTATTTAACACATTTACTTCAGAATGCACACATCATTTTTGCCACATTTGATGTTAACTTTGTAATGATTTCTGTTTCTTGCTTGTGAGTACATAAGTAGAAGTGTTTACTTGTGGCTTTGTTTGCGATTTTCCTTTTTCTAGGTTCTTTATACTTGGTTAATGAGCTATTTCATATTTTATTTTAGTAACAGGTCACTTCTTGACATGTAACAGCTCCTTGGGTTGGGTTGATTATCATTAGCTACTTTTTAAAAGAAGTATTGGTCTTTTAGATAACTGTGCTTATTATATGTCCATTTGTTGCTATTAGTTCTTAAAGTTATTCTTGCAAATAGTAGTTAACATTGCCTTTGATTTTAACACTGTTACTAAATAAACAACTACTAGTCTGTATATACTTGGGGAAGAAAATTTGACAGCTCATCATATGCGTGGAATGCTGATTTCTTAAAACCAGGTTTATTGCTTTCAAAATATAATCGCTACTCTGTAGCTAGACCACACGATGGCCTCCGATGATCCTCACCTCCTATTATTCCTGCGCTTGTGCCCTCCCTTCCCACTCTGAATCATGACTGACCTGTACGATCAGTAGAATACTGCTGAAGTGTCAGTGTACGCCCTCTGAGGCTAGGGTAGGCCATATGCAGCATTGAAGCTCAGTTTGCTTTCTCTTGGATCACTTCCTCTGGGGGAAGTCACCTTTCATGTCCCGAGGAGAGGTCCATGAGACAAGGAACTATAAAGCCTCCTGCCAACAGCTAGCACCAGCTTGCCAACCGTTTGAGTGAGTCATTCTGGAAGCAGACACTCTCACCCCATTTTAACCTTCAGATGGTCACAACCTAAGCTGACATCTTACCTGCAGTCTATGAGTAGATTATTTTTGTGAACTTCTGATTTGTCCAGCTTTATCCTATCACAAGTATTGATATATGCACATTGTTTGGTTTCTCGTTACATACCAATGCAGTAAAATAAAATATTTTTCAGAATCACTGTAGTAATTTTTATATCTATCCTTGATTTATTAATTAATGGCCATTATAGTCATTAGAGATTTCCTAACTTAACTATGAGGATTAAGGATATCTTGTGATGCTGTTTCAACACTGAGGTTAAACATATAAAGTTAGTAATATTACCTATAAATGATTAAGACATTTATTTTATTGTGTTATTGTTAATCCTCACCTGAGGGGATTTATTTATTTAAATATATTTTTATTGATTTTTAGAGAGGAAGGGAGAAAGATAGAGAGAGAAGCACCAGTGAGGGAGAAACATTGATGGGCTGCCCTCTGTAGGTCCCTACTAGGGATTGAGCCTACAACCCGGGCATGTGCCTGGACTGGGAATCGAACCAGTGACCTCTTAGTTCATGGGTTGACACTCAACCACTAAGCCACCAGCCACGGCTGATTAAGAAATTTTCATGCATATGTAGGTTTATTTATATAAGAGTAAACAAATATTTTCTAACATAAACTAAATAAATAACCTGTAGGTCCCTACTAGGGATTGAGCCTACGACCCGGGCATGTGCCTGGACTGGGAATCGAACCAGTGACCTCTTAGTTCATGGGTTGACACTCAACCACTAAGCCACCAGCCACGGCTGATTAAGAAATTTTCATGCATATGTAGGTTTATTTATATAAGAGTAAACAAATATTTTCTAACATAAACTAAATAAATAATGATTGTTCATGGACTACCAGTTATTTAAAAGGAATGTTAAAATATTTTTTATCTGAAGGGGAAGAATACATTTTGCTTTATATAAAATTTACAATTTTCTTTGATTTAGTTTTTGTGGTTATGTCTTCTAATTAAGCTATTCTCAAATCTGACAAAAATATTAATATTTTTGAAATATAATAATGTCCTTTAGAGGTTTATTATATTCCTATCTTACTGCTGTGAGTTTTTATGACCAGGAGGTCATAATGACAAGTATTTTGCTGACTCACTTTCTTTGGCCTATGTCTCCATAGTGGTCAGACAGTTTTGTATTTAATATGCCACAGTAGATTACTATTAACAGTAAGTGTGCGTAATCCTGTTTTCAACTTTTGAAGTTATTCTACCAAAATAACTTACAGTTCGTTGTAGCAGTTGATACACCTCGTTGGAAAAGTGAAACATGAAGATCTTACCTTTCGCTGTGGTTGTAGTTATTGATAATCATTGAGGGAACCATCTCTGGGTCCCCCTTAAGAAACATGTTTTGAGTCTTGGACAGTATCAGATAAATCCATGGCAATGGTCATTTTCTCTGCTTTCTGTGCAGGAAGAAGAGAGTGAAGAGGAACCCAAACTGAAGTATGAAAGGCTTTCCAATGGGGTGACTGAAATCCTTCAGAAGGATGCCGCTAGCTGCATGACGGTCCACGACAAGGTAAGGTAGCCCTTGTAGGTGATTCTTGTGTAAGTCATTCTGTTGTAAGCTTGCTTATCCTTTGGAGTCCTGAAGCTTTTAGAGGTGATTTTTAGAGGTAATTGTGTCTTCTGCCACTCTTCCTCTCTTCTTCCTCACCACAAAAAATCAAAACAATGACCAAAAAAATTATATATATGTATTTGCACACTGTAAGGGTGTATCAAGTAGAATTTAGACAAGGATGACCAAAAACATTATATATGTGTATTTGCACACACAGAGAGAGCACACTGTAAGGGTGTATCAAGTAGAATTTAGACAAGGATGGATGTACAAGATTTATAGTAAGTGGTTCTTGGAAAGACTATTACTTAATTCCTCAAATCCTAAGTAGTAGAATAGAAAAGTATTAAGATTAGAAATAGTGTGGAGCTCAGTGCTTTCATAAGAGTAGAAGGGATTATGTTGGAGTTATTAGGAATTAATAGAATGACCCCACATTTTTACATATATATTATATGAATGAATTAATCTATTCCACATCTGAGTCTTTGCTGAAACAAAGCTCCCACCAGCTTTCTGAGTGCAGGCTAAGTACTGTACAGCACCCTTAGCCCATTCTTGGACCAAAACAAAATGTGTCATAATTGGAGTATTGGAAGCCAGGCAGTTTCGACTGTTGCCCTGTGAGCCCCAGGAGTGAGCCTTTGTCCTCCACAAAAGGCAGACTTCCCAACTTTGATCCAATTCCTGCTTTATCCTGTGTGACCATCAGTGTTGCTCATCCTCCTCCTTGCCCCACCCAGTTCCTTTGTACTTCAGATTTCATTGAATTGTAAGCAGATTCCTGTACTCACTCAGCCTGTCACTAGAACCTTCGCTGTCTCTGGTTTTACCAGAAACACCCTTCTTGAGGCACCTGCCTTTTAGCTGCACCACCACCTACACCCTCCCCCGCCCCCCATGCTGCCAGCTCCCAACTTCCTTGTCACTTTCCTTTATTCGCTGAAGACTGGCCTTGCAGTTCTTCAACCTAATTTAATTACACTTCTACACGGTTTCATCTCCCGCCATTAAGGCCACACTCCAGATGGTGTCAGGACCTGGAACCTGAGGATCTTTAAATATACTCTCTGTTTGTCAGGCTTCTGTGTTAATTTTTCTAATCCTGTTCTGTGACTTTATAGAGCCCTGGTCTCTGATCCATTCTTTCTTTAAATTTTCTATCTAATGGTTAACTATCCTAACTTCACCAGCATCTTCAGTTCTCTGATGCCCCTGTCCTTCGTTGTATCCCTCAGCCACTAAAAATGCTGTTATTGGTTCTTCATCAGTTTCTTTAGTCCTCAACCCTCCTTCTCAATCACTATTCCTTCACTTTTAGAGGGTGATGTCATTTCTATTTAATTAAGAAAATTGAAACTGTCAGGCATGGTCAACCTCAGTTCCTGACCCCTTTCCCAACTCACCTGAATCCATACCCATCTTTCTTTTCTTCGTCCTGTTCAAGGGCCTTTTAGTCTACTTTTGTTCTTCGTCTCACCTCATTTTCCACCTTCTCTCCTAGTGATATATGCTATGTCATGGAACAGACCTAACTCTAGCCCCACATAATCACTAATCTACTTTTTCTTTCTATAGATTCGCCTATATTGGATATTTCATATAAATGGACTCATACACTGTTTGGTCTCTTGTGTCTGGCTTCTTTCACTTAGCGTAATGTTTTTGAGATTCCTTGTGATATAGCATGTATCAGTACTTCATTCCTTTGTATAAATAGCACAAAGTAGTATTCCATTGTATAAACAGCACATTTTGTCTATCCATTAACCAAATGATGGACATTTTACTGCTTTTAAAACTGTGGATTTCGCCTTCTCAAAACTTCTGTATCATGACACCATTCTGTTTTAGGTTCTTGATCTTTCTGTTACTCCCTCTGGTTCTTTCACTTACTTTTACCTCCATCTTTCCCCTACATGTTGGTTTTCCCAAGGTTTGGTCCATTGTCTACATTTCTTCTAATTTTGTGATTTTTCAGTTTCATGATTTCTATGACCACCAACGCTGCCTCTTCCAGAATATTGTACTTATTTATTCACCTCTATCTTTTGTTCTGTTTTTTCTTTTAAATATATTTTATTGATTTTTTACAGAGAGGAAGGGAGAGGGATAGAGAGTTAGAAACATTGATGAGAGAGAAACATCAATTAGCAGCCTCCTGCACACCCTCCACTGGGGATGTGCCCGCAACCCAAGGTACATGCCCTTGACCAGAATCGAACCCGGGACCCTTCAGTCCACAGATGGACGCTCTGTCCACTGAGCCAAACCGGTTAGGGCCTTTTGTTCTGTTTTGACCTGAAACTCAGCATGTTCATAATGAACTCATCTTTTCCCTCTAATCTTGCATCTATTTTTGTTCTCTCTCTCATTTGTTGGCGCCACCATCTCCTCTGTCATGTAAGCCAAAGCTGACCCTGCTCCTCTAACACCCAATCATTCCTTAAGTCATGGTGCTCTTCTTACCCCCTTGCCCTAGCTGAGGTCCTCATCTTCTGTCTGCACTTATGTGTCTAATATTTCTACTTTTAACCCATTTGCCACCTGATTGCCAAAATGATCTGTTGAAAGTACGTATTTTAAAACCTTGTATAATTTTCATTATTTACTAAATAGAGTCAAAGTTCCTTAATGTGGTATGTAAGACAATGATCTTGCCCTCTGTGTAATTGGCCTTGTGTCTTACCACTTTCTGTCATAACTGTGGTGCTCTGACAGTTGTGCTTGGCTGTTTTTGTTTTTGTTTTAAATTTTTTAAATTTTCATTGATTTCAGAGAGGAAGGGAGAAGGGGAGAGAGAGAGAAACATCAATGATGGGAGAGAATCATTGATGGACTGCCTCTTGCAGACACTCCACTGGGGATGGAGCCTGCAACCCGGGCATGTGCTCTTGCTGGGCATCAAACCCGGGACCCTTCAGTCCACAGGCCTATGCTCTGTCCACTGAGCCAAACCAGCTAGGGTGTGCATGGCTGTTTTTACTCATAACATCTCTTGCCTGGACTCCACCCCATCTCAGCTGCTTGAATGCAGTCCCATCCTGAGTCCTTTGCTTTTAGTTGAGGCATTCTTTATTTCTCCCTGGAACTAAGGCACGCACTGTGAACCAATCTATTTTCCTTCAACGATTTGCTTTCATTCTAGTCCATTCCTAACAGTTCTTTCTTCTAGAAACTCAAATCTGATCGGATAATCCTTCCTAGAAGTCTTCATTGGCTCCCTGATGTCTTCATGATTTGGACACACATACTCCCTCCTTAAACTTTTCTACCTTTCATCTCTCCATAAATATTAATGCCTTCTATTAACCAATCTTTCCTGCCCAATTGCCTGTCTCCTCCCCTGGGCATGAGCTGGGTGCTTCTGTCATGTAAAACTGCGTGTAATTTCTTGACTTTTTCTGCTTTTTTTGCTCTGTGCCTTTGAGCAAGTTGTATTCACTCTGCCTAAAATAGTCTTTACCACAAGTCTGCCTCATTTGCCTCAGAGCCTATTGTCCAACTCTTTCAAAGTTCAGAGTTCAGCACAGCTAATATCTTTGATGTTTCATAAAGTTCTTAGAGATATTCCATTTTAAGTAAACTTAAATTTAATTATAATTAATCATATTTTTATATCTTTCTCGCTCATTGTAGTGTCACTCTTTTAAGTCATACTTGCTTATTGTCTAAGCATATTGTAGTTGCTTTTGTGTTTTGTGTGTTGAATGAACCATTGAATGGATGAAATGGAGAACAAAGTTTACATGCTCGGACATCACATTTTATCAACACTATACTTAAACCAACTTGGTCAAGGAGCCTTGGACAGTTGGAACTATAATCCGTGCTAACTTTTAGATCATACACTCTTGATCTGAGGCTCATGTTTCTTTTTATGAGATTTCTGGTGCAGTGGAGAGTATTTTAACTCTTAATTCTGTACCTAGCTCTGCCATTCATTGACTGTTTCTAGGGAAGACATATGAACTGCCCAACTTACTTCCTCTCATGTAATTGAAGGCACTCTCTGCTTTGATACTAAAAATGCGATGTGAAACAGATAATATGCAGTTGACCACATTTGAAATGTTTCCTCTGCAAAGGACTGCTTGTCACTTCTACTTGTTTACGTACAGAAAGCCCAGTCACCCTCACCAGTTTGGCTCATTGGATAGAGCCTGGCCTGCGGACTGAAGAGTCCCGGGTTCAATTCTGGTCTAGGGCATATGCCTGAGTTGCCGACTCAATCCCTAGTAGGGGGCATGCAGGAGGCAGCCAATCAATGATTCTCTCTCATCATTGATGTTTCTATTTCTCTCTCCCTCACTTCCTCTCTGAAATCAATAAAAATATATTTAAAAAGAAAACAAACAAACAAAATCAACCAAAAACACAAAAAGTCCAGTAAAAGCAGTTATGTTAGGGGAGTGTTCAAAAGGATTGGGTGCACAATCTGATACTTTATAAAATGAATCAAGTTTCTGTAATTAAACCTGGAAGGGGCTAATAAAGCTATATTTATTCTTTGCTTATCCTGGATTGGAGGTGCTGACAGGATTAAAAAAAAATCCAATAGCTACAAATTTTAATGCCTGGAAAGATAGTCACATTTAAAGGACTTGTATTTACATTTGTGATTTATGGCCAATTTTGCCTTTTTGTGTGTGTTGTATTTTAAGTAGTCAAAAGCATTAGCAAATGTATGTATGACTCATCAATAATTTTCATAGTTAAATAAATTTTTGAAGACCTCTCCAATTGGCTTATCAAACTTGGATTATTTTAGGCACGTTAAGTTATTTCTAAAAGAGAACAGCAGTGATTTATCTAATCTAAATGATTAAATGTTTTTATAAACAAAAGGTAGCTTATCATGAAAACCGCTCCTCCACCTCCTCCCCAATATTCTAAAGTAATGATAGTTTTTAGGTTAAGCTATAAAATCAAAATAATTATTTTATGTTTCAGATCTTAACTATTAAATGGATTAAACTAGTAATGAATAAAATAAGAAAAAGGGAAGGAATTAATCTTTGGATAAAGTATCCTACATAGAACCTTTCAAACTAATAAAATAAAATATAATTGGAAGTTCAAATATGGCCTTCACAGAGATGTCAGAGAATGACCTAGTAGTAAAGCGTTTTGAGGCTCCAACCCACCTTAGTTTCCTAACAAAGTAAATACAGTATTTATGAGGAAGTCAGTACTTCAGAGTACTTGGGGTATAGTGAGGTGGAGTACTGTTTGGTTTTAGTTAGTATTGTATGGTTTTTTAATTCAAATATGGTCAGTGTCACTGTAGAGAAAAATATTACAACCAGCTGAGTCCTCTGTTTCAGATTAGAATGTTCTTTTGTTTTGGAGAAAATATCCTGGTTTTGTTTCTAGATGCAACTAATTTCCCCCCAGAATTACCTCTTGGCCCTTCCCTCTCCAGGGCCCAGGCATCCTCTTCTCACCAGGCTTGCTGTCTGCCCTGGATGAGTAATCGGCATGGCACCTGGTGCATTCAGGCGGCCTGTGCAGTGGAATCGTCATACCTAGTTATGTCTGCACATCTGATGTTTTATTAACCAGTATTGATTTTTTTACCCAGGGGACTTTTTTCTTCTTTAAAAAAGGCAACCTTGCAGGAGTGAAAGGCATTGCTGGGGATGAATTTCTAATGAACCCCTTCTTTTCCCTTTTTGTGACTCCTCTTTAAGGTAGCTTCATATTTTAAGTGCCTGAACTGAAATTTCGTTTTAAGCAATTCCATTTTGATAAATCTTTTTAAATCTTGACTTTCTATAAGGTTATTTTTTTAAAGATTGTGCTGCTTGACTGAAATGCTTAGTAGTGCCTATAAATTTGAACATTTCATTATAGGTTGCAATGAAGCATGCTTACATGCAATGAAATAGGGAATTTGGAACTATTTGAGTAGTATGTAAGGAAATAAAAAGGGAGAAAAATCTCATGTCATATTTTAGGTAGTCCTAAAGTTTCTTCTGGTTTATTTAGGTTAGTACAGATTAAAGGAACAATGGAAGTTATGAACTAGTTTCATATCATAAGATGAATATGGAGCTCAGCAGTTATTTTGTGACAGAAAAAGATTTTTTTGTATTAGAATATAAACATTTACACTCAGTATTATACATTAACTTTTATAGAGGCATTCTATTGCTAACTGATAGTATAAGTACATCTGAGTTTTTTCATCTCTAGATGTGTGAGTTTTTTCATCTCTAGATATATGGCATGGCTTTTCCTTTCTAAAATAATAGTACTTTGTTGTTTGTGTGTATATAGGTTGAATTTAAATGATAGCACAAATTTACACATTTGCCATAAATTGAGGCAAGTTGCTTAATAATTCCCTTCTGACTTTGAGTTCAACCTTAGGTTGGTCATGCTTTCATAGCTGCATTTTAATTTGCTGCCTCAGTCCATCAGGCATTGTGTACAGACCACATACACACCATTAGTTGTCAGTAGATGAGGGTCCTCATGAGTCATTCTGACAGCTGGCTTGCACTCTCACAATAAAGTAGGCCCTGTCCTGTTATTTCCCTGAAGCTGGAAATAGACCGTCTCCGAGGATTGGATATCTTCTAAGGCAGTACAAATCACTTATGCATTAAGAGTCTTGAGTTTGAAAATGGTTTTATTAGTAATTGTGTTTTAATGGTACATTAATAAACTGACCTCTTTGTTCTTCTTACAGTTTTTGGCACTGGGCACACATTATGGCAAGGTTTATTTACTTGATGTCCAGGGGAACATCACTCAGAAGTTTGATGTGGTACGTATACAGTATAAAATAATGTATGAGCTAAATATCATGCAAAAACTTGTGTTTTGGAATATTAGCAGTTTGTTTTAATAGCATAAAGGATATTTATCGATTAAATCAAGTGCTAAGAGCATATATTATATATATATATACATATATATATATGTATATACTTATATAACTGAATGTTATATGCTAAAAATTTTAAAGGTAAACTTATAAAGAAAGAGGTCTGTTTATATGTATACATTTTATATTTTGACTGGATTATCTTTTACATACAAATTCCATTTAAAATCTACTTTTATAAATTTATTTAATTGCATTTCTTTAGTTAATTATAGCCATCCATTTGGATTTAAGTGGAGCATTTAAAATACTTCTATATGTGTTCTTTTAAAATTATAACACTATACAATGTCTAGGTGAAATGTTATTAAAAGAAAAACCTTTTATTAGCAACTAGGGATCCAGTGCACGAATTCATGAACCTTGAAAGGAACTGTAGGCCGCGAGGCTGTGGTGGGCACAGGGATGGGTCTTGGCCCATCCTCCGCGCCCTCGCCTGGCCCCTCCCTCCGCGGCCCCTGGTCCCCTGCCTGCCTGCCTGCAGCCCCACTCCCACGGCCGCTGCGCCCACAGAAATAAAAATCATTTGGGAATGAGACAAATGGAAAGAAGTTTTGAGAAAGATTCACCTCTTTGGAAAGAAAACAATTTTGTCCATTTGTTGTGTCATCACTGTTCCAAGTTAACACTTGGGTTTAAATTTTCTGCAGTTAAATTTATAAACAGTTTATATATCAGTCTTTGCTATTCATTAAAAATATTCCTAAATACCTTTTTATAAACTTTAAAAAACATCCTCTAACAGGAGTTTCTAACCACCTCCCCTATGAGAGCACATTGGGTGTGACTTAGATGCTGTAAACTTACAAGGACCATTTGCAACCGCATCTGACCCCTCAAATCCCAGGCTGCTGTCCCTACCCGCCGCCCAAGACCCACAGCCCCTGTGCCCAGCTGACTGGTGAAAGGCTCAGACTTTCATCTCTTGCTGCGCACTGCCAGGATGGTACAACCTCAGCAGAGGCAGGGGCATGGACCAGCCTTTCAGTCTGCAGAGGGCTTATTAGACAGACGTTCGTTTCCTAAATCCTAACAACCTTTAAAAACACAGGGAGGATTTGGAGGGGATTGCTTCCTAGGAAGCTGGCACACTGCTGATTCCTAGAGCCGTTTTCCTTTTGTTAAACTTCGTCTTCTGCCTGTGCCTGCCCCATCCCAGCAGAGAATGGGAGGAGGCTGGCTTCCACACAACGTGCATTCAAGACAGTTATTCACAATCTGGGCACAGATTAAAACATAGCTTCGACAAAAGGCTAAATCAGCCTATTGGTCCACATTTCCTCTTTTATTTGCCTGCTGTCACTGTGCTCGATCAGGTGCACATTGAGATGGTAAATGTTACCCTTATGAGACTTGCGCATCACTGAAACACTGTTCACATTTAAGACAGTGACCTGGGGATGCTACACACCTGCAGTTGCCCTCTGCAGAGAGATGGGTGAGTAGCTAACTGGAGTCAGCGCATTCTCTCCAGAGCTTGCAATGCCCACCTGCTTAACAGTCCAGAGTAGACATTTTGGGGACGTCTCCCTTGATGCCTTGGATGGTTGTCTCCAGTACTAAGTTTGGCAGATGAGCGAGGAAAACTTTAGTAGGAACATCTGAGTAAATCAGTGTGAGCAACAGCATAAGGAGCCAGCCAACTTCCTCTTTCTAATATCCATACTAGAATTGCTGAGCTCTTGCCAGCTACCAGATGCTATGCTGTTGGTAGGCATGATACCACTGTCAAACAATCTGTTTTACTGAAAAGCCATTGTTAAAAGAATTTGTGTGTTCGGTACATAAATGACCTGAGAAGAAATACAACTGACAGTTTTCAAAATGGTGAAAAATAAATGTGTGAAGTCCAATTAAGATTATTTGTTTTTAAACGGAGCCAATTTTCCTTGCTTATACATGTATCCAAAAAAGATACAAAGAAAGGAGTGATTTAAAAAACAAAAGGAAAGCAGATTTACCAGACAAGGCAAAGTTATTGGAATATTGCAAGGGAATAGTGCAGAAGAGAAATTTACCAATAAGTGCATTTAACAAAAGAGGAACTAATATTACCAATAGCCCTCCACGATACAAAGAGGCCTGCCTTCAAGGTATTTTATGTACAGTCTGTAACCCCAGCACTTGGTAAGACCTCTATTTTAGAATTTAACACATTATATGATAGGTCATTGTTTACATGACTAGCTCCACACTAATTACACCTGAGACCAGGGGGCTGCATTGAATTATTCTTTACATCCCCTGCACATCCTCACAGAATGTTTGCTGAAGGAGTCAGAAGCAATCACTGAATATGAAAGGTGAACTCCTGTGTGAGGTCATCAAGGAAGGTGTCACAAAGCAGGCGGGACACTGGGCATCTCCACAGGCAAAGATGGGAAAGCACGTTTCAGCAGTAGCGGAAGCACCGCGTCTGGGCGCACTGCAGGCCACAGCGTGGAGAAGACTGTAGCCCAGACAGCAGGAGCCCTCCGGGCTGCCAAGAAGAGCTCTGTTTTATTCCACAGGCATCAAGGAGGCACTCAAGTGTGTTCAGTCAGGGGAGTAACAAAATCCCAGCACTCCTGTGGGAAGATTACTTGGGCAGCTCTGTGAAGGATGGATTAGGAGAGACGTGTGGCGGGGAGATCAGTTGGGTTTCACTGCAATAACCCAGCTGAGATTCAATAAAGACTTGAACAAGGGTGGTGGCGATATAAGAAACCAGCAAAAGAAAGAATGAGCTAAGAGAAGAATCTAGGGCCTATACAGGGAATAATGGAGGATATAAACATCACAGAAATGGAAGTAAACTCTGAGGAGCAGAATAGATGAGGCTTTCTGAGGAGACGATATATTCATCAGTTAGGCAAAGATGGGCTTTTTCTTGGCTACAATATTTAGATTAAAAAAAATGCACCTTTACTTTGGCCCACTAGACCCCACTGATAAAGAAACAAGGACTTAGGAAAGATGCACAGTCTAATTAAAAGGCAGGACCTTGTTGGGAGCAGTAATTATTATTATTTCAAATAATAGTTTAGAATAGAAATAAATACTGATGTTTTAATGCTGAAATAGGTTTAACTGAAAGGTGGACACCATGAATAAGGTATCCTCTGCAGCTGGCTGTGCTGTCAAGATTCCTAGCCTACAGGGTTCTAGCATGACAATTCCAAAAAACAAAATTCTTTTTTTCCCAGAGAGCAATTCTCTAGAGCAGGCATGTCAAACTCGTGGCCTGTGGGTCGCATGCCTTGTTTATTGGGCACGTGTTAGCCTTTGAGTTTGACATGCTTGCCCTAGAGAATATATTTTTTTTCTATGAGTTAATGCAACAGAAATGGGATTATCACCCCAGAAACCATGCAATTAGAAAAGGAACAATAAATGTATTATTATTCTTTAAAATTAATTCTTAGAGGGCTTCCCCTTAAACTACCCAAGTCCTAAGCATCTGTTGTGCAGCACCTTTGAGGACAAACTTCATGAACAAAGTCAGCTCAAGAAAGCCAAGTATGGTGCAAATCCATGATGACTGCAAACCTACGTGAACATCTCAGCAGGGCCCACAGATATCTTTGCTTAATTTCTCTATATGTAAGATACCATCAGTGATAAAGGAATAATCTGTTAGGAGAAAAGACATTCTTAATTTTTTCTCACTTTTATTTGTAACATGATAGCAGCAGCATTGCTAATGCATTCTATTTATTTAAAAACAGTTAAGAAAGTAAAGCCTTTGTGTTTTCACAAATGGGGAAAAAAATCACCTATCTAAAAAGGGCAATACAGATACTTTAAATAGCTGAGACCAACTTATTAATCAAATAAAAACTGCCTAACTTGTTTTTCATATATAACCTGAAGACCATTTAAATCATCACAAATTCAGCTGTATCTTTGCCACAGAAATTATTGTTATAAAGCTCTCCAGTGTAAAAACATTGCTTTATCAATTCCCCTTTTAAGTCATTTCCCAAGTAGATTGTCATCTCTCAACAATTCTCAAAAGAAGCATCTTGTAAACCAAGTTGCTATGTCTCTACTAAAAAATTCCTGGAGTCAATTCACTAGACCTGCATTGGGAACCATTTCACAGAGCCTGGTTACATAAGTAAGCATGTTCTTAAAACACCAAAGAAATAAACCTATTTGTTCCACATATGGACTCCAAGAAGAAAGTCATTTGACCTGAATCCCCAAAAGAAATTTATCAGCTGAGATGGACTCCTCATGGTCAACCAGGGCCCCATCAGTCTTCATTTCCAGTCATCACAACAGCACTTCTCTTTCTGCATCCGTTCTGGGGTACCTGAATTTCTAGTTATTTTATTTTTTACTAGAGGCTCAGTGCACGAAAATTTGTGCACTCAGGGGGTGAGGGGGTGGTCCCTTAGCCTGGCCTGCGCCCTCTCGCAGTCCGGGACCCCTCAGGCGATGTCTGACCCCCCGCCCCCCGGGAGATTGGGCCTAAGCTGGCAGTCAGACATCCCTCTGGCAGCCCGGGAGCCCTTGGGGGATGTCCAAGTAACATCTTAGCCGTTACTCGGACATCCTTAGCACTGCCGCTTGCCAGCCATGAGCCAGCTTCTGGCTGAGCAGCGCTCCCCCTGTGGAAGCACACTGACCATTTAGGGGGGCAGGTCCTGCGTTGAGCGTCTGTCTGTAAGGCACTGGTGGTCAGTGCGCGTCATAGCAACCGGTCGTTCTGCTGTTAGGGTCAATTTGCATATTATGCTTTTATTATATAGGATATCTTTTTCTTATTTGGTTGTATTGTCTAGGACCTTTAATAAGGTGTTGTTTCCAAAGAGGAAGCTCTCAACATTTCGTCAATATGTTAGGTTGGTAGTATTTAATTTAATAGCAACATGTCCTTCATCTTTTATTGTAGGATTTTTTTTTCCAGTTTCTTCCCTTACTATTTATTATGCATGTTCACTTGACATTTAAAAGTGTTTGGGGTTTCTTCAATGTGTTCATGGATTATTATAGCCTTTTAAAAAAACACTGATGTGCTAGGTAAGAATGATGTATTTAGCTCTTGTCACAGGATCATAAATAACAAAAAGGTTCCTTATTATTTTATTCTTTTTTTCAACAGTGTTTATGTAGCTCATTGTGGTAAGTTCAATAATAGAGAGAATGTGGTTGTCACTACTGAGGGAAGAGAAGGTTGGAAGAAAGCAGTGATCAGCGGGGTCAGTTGTCACAGTGGCTGAGAGAGGCTGAAAGAGGTCTCATTACATGAGCTCCAGAAAGTTCTTGGTGGCTTTAGGGAGAATAATTGGCAGTGGAGGGGTGGGCAACAACTAGTTGCCATGGCATTTAGGAGTGACAGGGATACAAGGTTGTGGGGACATTGAGCAGATCTCCCAAGGAACTAGCTGGGACCTTTACATCTTTACTTTTGCTTTCACTGAACCCATATTTTGAGACTTTCAAGAGTTCTCTAACTTCAAGATTGCCTGTTGATAAATTTATTCCACCTTAATTTAAAGAAGGGTTTCATGTGAAACTAGAGGTGAAATCCTGGAGCAAATGGGAAGATTTGAGAATTTATAGTTAAAAGTAAGGCATTTTTGGTCAT